>NW_012267291.1:5219070-5231971 GCF_000151885.1 Dipodomys ordii | reverse complement strand
CCTGCCCGCCTCTCCCCGCCCGCGGCTCCCCTCGAGCCCCCGCCGCCTCAAGGAAAGGAAGCCGGGCCGAGCGACGGCTCCCGAGCCGCCGGCCGAAAAACGCACATGCCGAGAAAGTTCTGGACCCAGCGGGCCCCGGCCAGGCATCTGGCTTTGCTTTCATCCTAGCGCGCATCCCCCTTGTGCCCGGGGGCCTCGGCGCGCGCGGGCCCCACCCCGGAGGAGCGGCGGGGCCGGGGCCTGGCGAGACCCGAGGGGTCCCCCCCCCCCGTATTTAGATCTTCACGTCGGGGTCAGCCAGGCAGGGCGGGGCCGGCAGCCCCGCCCACCTGAGAATGCTGCGGGACCTGGTTAATCAAAGGCCAGACTCGAAGTGGACCCCGGGAGGCGGGCTCTGGAAGGATCCTTGACATCCATCCCGGGACCCGGCCGGCCAGGAGCCAGCTCTGGACGAGGGGTGTCAGAGGCGCAGGGCCTGGCGTGGAAGTGGGCTGGGTCTGGGCGGAGAGGGGGAGGGCCCGCTGCGTGGCGGGAACTCCGGGCCGGGAGGGGCCGGGAGGGGCCGGTCTGGGCGGAGCTGAGGTCCCCAGCTGGCCGGGAGGCTTACCGGCCGAGCGGGGTAACTTCGTGTGGAGCTCTGACCCTAGTTGAGGCCTTGTTCGACCCCATCTTGACTCACTGTGTGAGACGGTGTTTGAGTAGAGAAGACACCCTGAGCCACAGAGCCACATCCTCGTTCTCTGGGCCTAGTTCCCGGCACGCAGGGAACATCTGGTCCCCATTCCTCTAACAACCTACGTTGTTTCTGTTCAAGGCTGAGCGGTGAAACAAGTATCTTGCTGCTCAACTTGCAATTCCAGGATCCCGTCCCGGACAGAGCTCTAAGCCGCTCCATCCTGGGGTCCCCGGCCGGCCCTCGGCTGTTGGAGAGAAGTTGGGAGGAAAGCCTCGAGGTAAGCACGGTGGACCAGGACCTGGAAAGGAAAGGCCAAGGGAGGCGGCGGGCAGACGAGGCCCGACGCTGCAGGGTTCGCCTGGACCCCTGGACCCCGGCGGTCCTGGGGTCCTTGTGGGCCGAGGGCCTGCTTGTGGGGAGAATAGACTACAGGGCAGAGTGTGTTTGGTTTGGGGATCCTTCCTGGATCCGGGTGTAGCCGTGTCTGCCATGTCTCAGTGCTCTTGCTTTTCCTTGCTGGGTTGGCAAGTGGATTTACTTGACACAGTGAGTTCACTCCCGGGACACCCCTAGACCTTGTCCTACTTCCTTTCCAAGATTTCCAGAAGAAAAAGCAAAAGAATCAGGAGACAAAGTGTATCCCCCAAAGCTGATAAGCCTTTTGTCACTGGAGTGGCCACCTTTCACACCGCGTGGCTGCAGAGGGCACTTTTGCTCTTGCCCAAATCCATCACATCCAGGCAGCACTTTTTGGCCCAGAGGGACACCCCGACGGAGTCCCCTCTATTGTAACCTGGAGATAGCTAGTGGAGGAACCCCCAAATTGGCCCAAGTCTTATTTACCCCCCAGGTAATAAGACCCCTTCAATATTGGCTTTAAAAGAAAGACCTCCCCTGCCTAAGCCTTCGGAGACCCCAGTGGCCTCTTTGCCCTGCCCTAACTCCCCCCCCCCAACAGTCCCTGCTACAGGCCATGTGGTCAGGACCCAGGGATGGGGAGGAGAGAGAGGGAACAGAAAAAGAACTCAAAAAAGAACAACTCAGAGAGGGAGAGGGAGGGGAAACAGTCTTTAAGGAAACTCCAAAATTCCTTCCCTTGTGGCTTATACCCCCTTTTTTCCCTCTATCTATCTATAGAATTAGATAGAAGCCCCCCCCCATTTTCAGTAAAGCATCGGCCTGGGCACTGTCCCTCAGCTCTTCAGCTCAAGGTGAGCCTCTACCACTTGAGCCACCGCGCCACTTTCGGTTTTCTGGTGGTTTATGGGAGATAAGAGTCTCATGGACTTTCCTGCTGGAGCTGGCTTTGAACCTCGATCCTCAGATCTCAGCCTCTTGAGTAGCTAGGATGACAGGCGTGAACCACCGGCGCCCGGCTTGAGCCCATCTTTATAACACACCAGCCCACCTGGGCTGATGCCCACCAGCCTTTGCAGTTTCTCTTTACTTCCGGAAGCCCGGAAGTTGGCCCTCAATGCACAAGGACAGCTGACCGACAACGAGGCCATATCAGGGATGTCCTTCCTCTTGAGACCTGCCTGGGATCCCAGTGAGGCTGCCGGAGGGAGCGGCTAAAGGTCTCTCCAGACTCTATTGTGGGAGGTCTCCCGGCTGCCCGTAAACCAATGGATCTTTCTGAGGAAAGCGAGCTTATCAGAGGACGGGCTGGGAGCCCAGCTGACTTTTGGAGCGTTTAAAGGAGGCTCAGAGAACATCCAGTCCATCCACAGGCTCCCAAAACCCATGGCCAGTAATCTAGCCTGTGTGACCCACCTGCCCAGACATGGGAGAGAAATGACAAGAAATAACCGGCTAAGAGGGGAGAGTACAAGGGAGACAGGGAAAGACACTAGGACGGGAAAACCGGACCGGAAAGGGGGGGTAAGTGGGAAACTGGATGGAGATCAGGGTGCCGTTCGTAAGGGAAGGGACATCGGGCCAAGGAATGCCCTAACCCCAAGAAAAAGGCAGAGGCCCTCACCTTAGGGGGTCACTGAGGGGGTCAGGGCTTGACTTCCCTCCCCAGCCCAGGGTTTTTAAAGTGGAGGGAAAACCAGTACAGTTTTTAGCAGACACCGGGGCCCAATTTTCAGTTTTACAGCAAGCCCTGGGTAGAGCACCGAAGGACAAAGCACCAGTGCAGGAGCGGCGGGACCAGGCCTTAACCCTGACAACAAGAGAACTGTGCATCTGGGGGGGGGGGGACAACGACTCATTCCTTTCTAGTAATACCAGACTGTCCCAACCCACTGCTGGGAGAAGACTTGTTGCATCAACTAAGGGCACAAATTAGCTTTGAAGGCCACCAGACCCCCATCCCCAGACAAAGATCCAGGTGACCTTGCGCTTAGCCCATGAATCTGCACTGAAGATAAAAGACCAGCAGGAAACAAAAAACCCAGCTTTCACAAGATTTAAGACAAAAATTCCCTCAACTATGGGTGGAGGTAACCCCCTCTGGCTTGGCTGCTCACCAGACTCCTGGAGTAGGACCGTTAAAAGCTTCCGCCTAGCCAGCACAGGCCAAACAATACCCCCTCCCTACAGAAGCCAAAAAGGGAATAAAAGTCCACATGGACTGATTGAGAGATGCAGGCATATTCGTCCCCTGCAAATCATCTTGGAATACACCGTTACTCCCAGTAAAAAAGCCTGGCAGGCCGGGTGCTGGTGGCTCACGCCTGTCATCCTAGCTACTCAGGAGGCTGAGATCTGAGGATCACGGTTCAAAGCCAGTCCGGGTAGGAAATGTCTTGGCAGAAAAAGTCTGTGAGACTCTTATCTCCAAAAACCCAGACAACCAGAAAGTGTGCTGTGGCTCAAGTGGTAGAGCGCTGGCCTTGAACGGAAGAGCTCAAGGACAGCGCCCAGACCCAGAGTTCAAGCCCTGCGACTGACCCCCTCCCCGCCAAAAAACCCCCAGAACCAAAACCAAAAGAACAACAACAACAACAAAAAGCCTGGCACAGGCCAGCGCAGGACCAGCGGGAGGTACACAAAAGAAGATATCCACCCCACTGTGCCCAGCCCGTACACTCTCTGAGCCTCTTGCCTACTGAGAAACGTATGTACGGTTATACTGTCTTAGACCTCAAGGATGCTTTCTTTAGCATCCCCTCTCGCCAATAAGCCAGCCTGTTTGCCTTCCAGTGCATGGATCCTGGTGGCATTAAGCAAGGCCCTAACTCTGGGAAAGGGTCTGGCCGTGAACATCTACAGTAACAGCCGTTAGACCTTTGCCACAGTACATGTGCATGAGGCAGTTTAAAAGGAAATAAAACTGAAATTTTAAATGTATTGCAAGCCGTCTGGCTGTCATCCACTACCCAGGACACCAGAAAGGAGAGACGCTAGAGGCACCGGGCAGCTTGGGAAGCGGCAGGAAAGGACCTCGCCAAGGTCCTCCGGACCCTTGCTATTCACAAGATCTACAAGTCATACAGGCTTTGACACTTAGAGGAGAGGACAATGGACTTAACCCAAAATGGAAGAATCATCCTGCCCCAGACTTTTGGAGAGGCCTTCCTGCACCACATACACCAGGGGACACACGGGAAAGACCTAGGTTATACGAGCTAATTAACAATATTATGTGCCTAACTTGAACTCTTATTTTATAGGACGTGACTGGTAGGTGTGTGACTTGTCAGAATGTAAACACTGAAAGTGGACAGCAGAGGGCGCCATAGGGCAAGAGGACTTCACTGAAGTCAAGATGGGAAACTATAGGTACCGGCACCTATTGGTAGTTGTAGATACTTTCTCCAGATGGGTGGAAGCTTTCCCCACCAGGACAGAAACAGCTCAGGTGGTTACCAAAAGGCTAGTGGAAGAAATAATGCCTATGTTTGGATTCCCAATGGCTTTGGGGTCAGATAATGGTCTCAGGTCACTCAGCAATTGAGCAAGCTTTTTGGGGATTAATCGGAAATTACATTGTGCTTACCATCCCCGGAGTTCACAGGTCGAGAGAATGAATTGGACCTTAAAGGAGACTCTAGCTAAAGTGACCTTAGAGACTGGCGAAGACTGGACAGCCCTCCTACCAGTGGCTTTGCTCAGGGCAAGATGTACTCCCTATTTGAAAGGCCTCCTTATGCAGTCCTGTTCGGGAAGACCGCCCCCGTGAGGGCCCAAGCTTAAAGATGAGGTTATTGCTGACATCGCTAGCCAGATGTTTACTCCAGTCCTTACAGGCCCTACAGACCACACAGCCTTCGACTCAGCTTCGTGCGATCCAGCTACCTGTTCCGGAACACAGCTTCTTGCTGGGACCTCGTGTGGGTTAGGTGGCATCAGAAGGAGCTCTTGTCTCCTGGGTAGAAGGGGACCCACACCTCGATCCTTGTGACAGTGGCAAGGTGGACGGCATCAAGGCCTGGATCTAAAACTGCCAATCTACCGTCGGGGGACAAATGGAGCGTGCAGCGGGACCCAGCAAAACCTTTCAAGAGAAGACTTTTAAGACAATGATTTTATTCCTCACCATCTTGACAATAAAAAGCAGGGGGCTCAATAGTGCCCCACAATATACACAGAGCTACACATGGGAAATCTGGCAATTAGAGACTAGCACCGTAACTAGTGTATGAACCATTCAACGGGTAGAGGTGGTAAACCGCCAAAGTGTTCAGTGTAATGTAACAGTGTGCGCCTAGGTGCCCGTAGATCCTTGCTACTCTTACAGTCCCTTTTATGTGAGTCTGAATATGTCCTCATCGTGCGATCAGCCCGGACAGTACTACTGTTCCTACTGGGGATGTGAGACCACGGCTGGGGAAAGGATAAGGACCTAGATACACTTGTCGGGCGGCTAGCCCCCCCCCCAAGAGACGGCCTCCCTGTCAGTAATGGAGGAGGCAAGAACTCCGGGGCACTGGCAACCAACGGGGGCCTTCCATGCCATCATGGCACCAGTGACGTATTTAGAGGTAGTCATTTTAAGGATAGCATCAACCGGGTCTGTACTGGTATTTTTATAGGAATTAAAACCCTCTAGACTCCCAATGGAGCTATGGTGAAATTTGGAGACCGAGGTATTATGAAAGTGGAAAAGATAAAGGAGGGCTCCCTCTTCACTAGCCAAAGAACAGACGTGAAGCTCCTCCCAGGCCAATCAGCCCAAATCCAGTACTCAACCCCCATTCTAAGCCTGTGGCTACGCCACTGTCTGCTCTCACACCTGACGTCAGTACCTTAATGAGCCAGGAACGAGGTGGTAAAGACCAAACAGGCTGGACGAGCGGCAGAGAAAGCGTGAAGCATTGCAAGGGTGGTCTGAGGCCTGGTTTAGTTGGTCCCCATGGATGACGAGCCTGATTCGGCTATTGCTGGACCCTGGTTCTTACCCTTCTGCTGCTGCGGGGCCCTCGTGTTATAAATGCACTGATGCCATTCGTGCAAGAGAGAATGGGAGCGTGAAATGAATGGGGACGCACACCCAGTACGACCCTACCCCTTGCTCCCTATCTCGGGAGCAAGTCAGAGCGGGCTGAGGTGGACCCTGAGAGGGGCCCGAGCTGGAGTAGCTTCATGTTGAGCTAGTGGAGGCCGTTTTCGACTCCATGTTCACTCACTAGGTGAGACAGTGTTTAAGCTAGAAAAATCACCCTGAATCACAGAGCCGCATCCTGGCTCTCTGGGCCTAGCTCCGGCAGGAAGGAAACATCTGGTCCCCATCCCCCTGACAACCTGACCCACACCCTTACGGTTTCTGTTAAAGGCTGACTGGTACAACAGATACCTTGCTCAGGTGTCCGTGGCTCACGCCTGTCATCCTAACTACTCAAGAGGCTGAGATCGAGGATCACGGTTCAAAGCCAGCCCAGGCAGGAAAGTCCGTGAGACTCTCATCTCCAATAACCCACCAGAAAACTGGAAGTGGCGCTGTAGCTCAAGTGGTAGAGTGCTAGCCTTGAGCGGAAGAGCTGAGGGACAGCGCCCAGGCCCAGAGTTCAAGCCCCATGACCGACACCCCCCAAAAAAAATCTTGCTCAACTTGCTCAACCACCCACTTAGGGGGAGAAACCCAGCCTTTTGGATGCCAAAATATAAACCCCACCTTTTACCTGCCAAATTCAAGCCAAAGTGATATGTGAGTTTAAACAGCTACAGTAAGGCAGACTGTAACTCCATTGGCCACCTGCGTGTGACCAGGCTTGACCGCCTGGGTGTTGCCTTTAAAAGCCCAGGATGTGGGCCGCTTGGGGTCACAGTATCAGCCCCCGAGCCTGTGCTGCAGCCCTGACAGGTCTGTGTAGCAACCCCCTCAATAAAGTTGCTTCTTTGTTAACAACTTTGTTGCGGTGGGCTCTATCACTCCGCAGGGTACGCATGTGTGTGTGTGTGTGTCTGTGTGTGTGTGTCTGTGTGTGTATATGTGTGTGTGTGTGTGTGTACTGGTTCTAGGGCTTGAGCTGAGGGCCAGGGCCTTGGCTTTTTCACTCAAGGCTGGCCCTCAATCACTTGAGCCACATCCCTACCTCCAGCTTCATTTGAGATAAGAGCTGGTCTTGAACCATGATCCTCAGATTGCAGCCTCCTGAGCAGCTAGGAGTACAGGCCTGGGAATCTGAATTTTTGATTAAAGTTGCTGCAGGTGAGCTGGATCTTGTGGCAGGTTCTAGAGAGATGATGTGGGGCCCTGTGGGGTAGAACAGCTCCCCAGTGGGCCTGGGGGGAGTGTGTATTCACGTCCCTGAAGCAGATGGGCTTCCAACTTCCTAGCTGGTTTTCAGGTTGCGTGTGGACACGGTCTGGGCACTGTCAGGCCGGGTCACCGCAGGTTGAGTTCCTGAGACTTCTTAAGCAGGGCTGGGTTGGGTGTGTAGCTACATCTACTGTGCTCCTGTCCTTGTGTCTTCTAAGCCTGCAGCGGGATCCTGGGGAGACCCGGAACCTTGGCGGCCTCTGGAACGCAGAGGGCGGGCCCGTTCTTGTGTAGTCCTTGGCTTTTTAGGATTCAAGTGCTAGGGATCCCTCTCCCCTGCTTCAATCCAGGGCCGTAACCACACCTCAGACTCACGTGCCCAAGCAGCCTGAACCTAGAGCTTCCCAATCTCCACCCCCCACCCCCGGGAACATGTTCAGCACGTGGGAACAGCTTTTCCTGCAAGTGTCTAATTTTTGCCAATCACATTGATCAGAAATGGTTCCTTGGGGCTGGGAAGGTGGCTCAGTGGTAGAGCGCTTGCCTTGCATGCCTGAGGCCCTGGGTTCGATGCCTCAGCACCACATAAGCAAAAAGAAAAAAGACGGAAGTGGCGCTGTGGCTCAAGTGGTAGAGTGCTAGCCTTGAGCTGGAGAGCTGAAGGACAGGGCCCAGCCCCAGAGATCAGGCCCCACGACCGCCCCCCCCCCCAAAAAAAAAAAGAAATGGTATCTGCCAGGTGGCTCATGCCTGGCATCCTAGTCAAGAGGCTGAGCCAGCCAAATCCTCACTCTTATCTCCCAAAAAGCAAAAAAGCCAATCTTGGGGCATGGCTCAGGTGGCAGAGCTCTATCCATAAGCTATCAAAACAGCAAAAGTTTGAGGCCTTGAATTCAAGTTCCAGTGCTCTGTGTGTCTCTGTCTTTCTGTGTCTTTCACACACTGAGGCAATTCTGCGGAGAGGTGTTGGGAAGACTCTTTTTGGTGGATCAAAAATAGATTGGGAGGATTATTGACACCAATAGCAAACTCAATTTGATTCCACTTTTCTCCAATTGTCACCAGTTACAAAAATTGCCCCTGTAAATGGACCTAGGGCGCAGCTTCTCATACCCAAGGCCATCCATGCCACAAGCCCAAAACCGAAGCACCATTTTGTAAATTGTAAGAACTGGAAAAAAAAAAAAAAAGGTAACATAACCTTTATTTCACCCCTGGCTTCCTCAGCCCCTCACCCAACCAGACAACCCTAAAGGCGAAATAGGCAAGTGTCACGGAGGGCATTTCATATAAAAATTTACAGGAGGGCTGGGAATGTGGCTCAGTGGTAGAGTGCTTGCCTAGCATGCATGAAGCCCTGGGTTCGATTCCTCAGTGCCACATACACGGAAAAAGCCGGAAGTGGTGCTGTGGCTCAAGTGGTAGAGTGATAGCCTTGAACAAAAGGAGCTCAGGTACAGGGCCCAGGACCTGAGTTCAAGCCCCAGGACGGGTTAAAAAAAATAGAAATAAATACATATATGAGTCTATACATAAAGGAAAATTTAGAGTTTGAAGTAGCTAAAAGATTACTGGGTGGTCCATCCCTGGACTGGATTATTTATTCTGTTGGGGTTAGCTGATCTTCCATCTGCCTGTCTGCCTGTCTGTGTGTCTGTCTTTTTTTTTTTTTAATGTGTGCCTGGGGCTTAAACTCAGGGCCCTGGCGCTGTCCCCAAGCTTTTGTGCTCAAGGCTGGTATTCT
The DNA here is from genome assembly GCF_000151885.1 of Dipodomys ordii. NCBI lineage: Eukaryota > Metazoa > Chordata > Mammalia > Rodentia > Heteromyidae > Dipodomys > Dipodomys ordii. The sequence goes on along the minus strand of NW_012267291.1, from coordinate 5,222,902 downwards.
ACTAGTTTAGCCACAGCTCCGCTTTCAGCTTTTTGGAGATTAACTGGAGTTAAGTCTCATGGACTTTTCTGATTGGTCCAGCTTCGAACCTCAATCCTCAGATCTCAGCTTCCTGAATAGCTAGGATTATAGGCGTGAGCCACCAGTGGCTGATGTGTTTATTTATGTTGGCAGTATGAGTTAGGATTGAAGCCTGTTTTTGCATTACTTCACAATGTGATAAATTACAGCAATTTATAATTCTGCAAATCCCTGGCCTGCGGAAGTGCAGACACATTCTGTCCACTGAAGGCTGCCTGCCCATTGCTATGGAAATGCTGGCCAGTTTTGCACCTGTCTGTCGATGCCTCTTAGCACTCCTGATTTGCCAACTTGCCTAATTTGCTGAGTTTGTCCTTTGTGACATCTGATTGGTAAGGAATTAAATAAAATCACCTATACATCTCTTTATTATATTTGTTTGGTGTCCTGAGGCTAACTTTAAATCATGATTTTATTTTATTTTTTGGTCCAGTTGTGGGGCCTGAACTCTGGGCCTGGGCGCTGTCCCTCAGCTCTTCAGCTCAAGGCTAGCGCTCTACCACTTGAGCCATAACGCCACTTCCAGCTTTTTTCTTTTTGCTTATGTGGTACTGAGGCATCGAACCCAGGGCCTCATGCATGCAAGGCAAGCGCTCTACCACTGAGCCACTTTCCCAGCCTCCACTTCCAGTTTTTTGGTGGTTAATTGGAGATAGGAGTCTCTTAGACTTTCCTGCCTGGGCTGGTTTTGAACCTCAATCCTCAGATCTCAGCCTCCTGAGTAGCCAGGATTACAGGCGTGAGCCACTGGCGCCCGGCTTAAATCAAGATCTCGATGCAGGGTGAGTCATGATGGAAAATGGAACAGCACTGAATGTTTTTATTATCGAGGGAAAAATAAGGTGGGGAATATACTTGATAACAGTAACAAGAATCGATAGAGCCAGGCACCAGTACAGTGCCCAGGAATGACAAAAGGAAAACAAAAAAACCAAAAACAAACCACAGAGCAAAAAACCCGAAAGTCCAAAGATAGGAAAATAACTTAGGGCTTGGGTGTGGTTCCTTAGCTTTTTCATTTACGGCTGACACTCTGCCCCTTGAGCTACAGCTCCAATTCTGGCTTTCTGCTGGTTAATTAGGTGTTACATTTCATGGACTTTCCTGCCTGAGCTGGCTTCAAACTGTGATCCTCAGTTTTCAGCCTCCTGAGTAGCTGGGATTATAGGTATACGCACTCGTGCTGGGCGCTAAAATAACATTAAGAGAACATGAAATGGATCTCTAGGGGCAAAAGAACTGAAAAGGTAGAGAGAGCACAGTGGGTTCTTTCTCCAGCACATATTCATTAAGCAGAGTTGAGTGCAGAGCCGCTGGAGGTGTATGAAAGAGGCACAAGGTTTGTAAAAGGGTGCAGCCGGAACGGAGCCCATGGTTAGCAAGGGAGTCAATCTCCGCAGCTCACTGAGAGCCTAGGGAAGAGCTCAGCTGGTTCCCCACGTAGCCCAGCTTGGAACAACCAGCAACAACCAGGCAGAGGCAGCACACGCCAAACCACAGACCAACTCGGCTCCTGCATGCAGTGAAAATGCCAGGTAAAATGCGAGGAGCTGAACCACAGCCATGCACTGAAACAAAATCCAGCCTGGGGTGCAGGATGGTGGACCCCCTCGTTCCCCCCCCCCGCCCCTCTGTGGCAGCTTGGTGAGTAACTGCCAACCCCGAATGCTTACAGCAAAGCACACTGAAGATACTTGATGAATTCAGCCACACAGCCAGAGGTGAAATGGAGAAAAGAGCCAGAAAGACCAGCAACCAAAGGAAACCCACACGCTCTGACCTCGGGGAATTCTAGCGCCAATCGTGTTCCAACTAGACTCTCAACTGCGGCCCGGGAGGATCAATGCCGCTGTCTGGAGGTCCTGGCTCAGGCTATAAGACAAGAAAACAGTAAATCCTGGGACTCCCGTGAGGGCAGAGATGGTCTGGAAATGGGGACGATCACACAGTCCTCATAAAGCATCGTTACCGGATCGCTCAAATTTCCAATACTTAGTACTCGTTAATACCCATTTTAGCTAAGAGGTTCAACAAATGGCTTTTTTTGGTGGGTGGGGTGGTGGTGGTCCTGGGGCTTGAACTCTGGGCCTGGCTGCTGTCCCTGAGCGTCTTTGTGCTTAAGGTCAGCACTCTGCTCCTTGAGCCACAGTGCCATTCTGGGTTTTTTTTGTCTGAGTAGCTTAAGTCTCACAGACTTTCCTGCTCAGGCTGGCTTCAAGCTGCGGTCCTCAGATCTCAGCCTCCTGAGTAGCTAAGATTATAGGTATAAGCCACAGACACCAGGCTTTCAAATGGCTTTTATGCTTGCATCAAGAAACTATTTTAGGGGCTAGGCAGGTGGCTCAGTGGTGGAGTACTTGCCTTGCATGCATGAGGCCCTGGGTTCAATTCCTCAGCACCACATAAGCAGAAAAAGCCGGAAGTGGCGCTGTGGCTCAAGTGGTAGGGCGCTGGCCTTGAGCTGAAGAGCTGAGGGACAGTGCCCAGGCCCAGAGTACAGGCCCCACGACTGACAAAAACAAAACAAAGCCACTTTAAAATGAAAATAAATCCTATAAGAAGCTAAAAGCTTAAATAGTCTCTGTATAGAGTTATATGTAATCTTAATGAACAATGTTTATAACAATAATAAAATACCTTGAGGTGGAATTACTACTTAAAATACTTTTCTTTTGCCAGGCTCAATAGCTCATGCATATAATCCCAGCTACTCAGCAAATAAGAGAGATCATGGTTCTAGACCATCCTGGGCAAAGTCAGTGAGGCCGCTTTTGAACCCACAGGCTGGGCATGGTGGGGCATGCTTGTGATGCCAGCTATGCACAGAGCACACATAGGATTAGTGAACATGGCTGTCCCAGTACACAAACCAATGAACACCCTATCAGAAAAATAAAGCAAGAGGAGCTAGAGGGCTTGTTTCTGGGGTTCTGAGCTCACACCCCAGTTCCGCTCTCACTCCCCACAAAAGTTGGGCTTTTATAAGTTCATAGAAGGGAAGTGGGGGGACCCCAACCCCAGCCCTGTATCTGTCTCCTCAGAGAAGTTTCCCTAGCTTGCTGTTCAGGCCTGGAACCCGGGTGTATGAAGGTGTCATTGCCTATCCGAGCATCTTTGATTTTATTTGATAAGTTCGTGTTAGGGAAGTATGAAAGTGGACTCTTGTCTCCCAGATCTCTGAGTCTCCTTCCCACCCTTCACTCCCTCCATCCTCGGAGAGCTGCCGTCTATCCACTCTAGAGAATCTCCTTAGGCAGAAATGGGGGATTAGTTTGCTCTTGGGTGCCACCTACCGACCAACTAGCAATTTAAAGGGGAACACAATTTGAATTTTCCTGTCTTCAATATATCCATGCATGGAAAAACCTAAGGAGCCATTTCCTGGCCGGCCCCTCATCCAGGCCTGGGACCTATACGGATATTAACAGCTCAAGAACACTCCTAGAAAATCCTGTCAAATCTTGAGGAATTTAAATGTTTTTATTTTAATTTTGGCGGTCTTAGGGCTTGAACTCTGGGCCTGGGCGCTGTCCCTCAGCTCTTCAGCTCAAGGCAAGTGCTCTACCACTTGAGCCACAGCGCCACTCCTGTTTTCTGGTGATTTATTGGAGATAAGAATTTCACAGACTTTCCTGCTCAGGCTGGCTTTGAACAGCAATCCTCAGATCTCAGCCTTCTGAGTAGCTAGGATTACAGGTGTGAGCCACTGGCACCCCGCTAGAAATTTAAATCTTTTTTTTTTTTTTTTTTT
>NW_012267291.1:5215117-5217170 GCF_000151885.1 Dipodomys ordii | reverse complement strand
CGGCGGCGCGGGCGGCGCCAGGTGGCCATGCGTCTTCTTCAGGTGCTTGCTCAGGTTGCTGGGCTGCTTGGTGTCGAAGCTGCAGAAGCTGCACTTGAAGGGGCGCTCGGCGCAGTGCACGCGCTCGTGCACGCGCAGCGCCGCCTTGCTGGCGCTCGAGTAGCTGCACTGCGAGCACTTCTCGGGGTGCTCGGCCTGGTGCGCGCGGCTGTGCTTGCGCAGCGCCGCCTTGCTGTCCCCCACGAAGGCGCAGTGCGGGCACTGGAAGCGGTCCCCGCTGTGCTTGATGCGGATGTGCGACTTGAGGTTCCCCTTCATGGTGCAGCGCACGTGGCAGAACTCGCACTTGAAGGGCTTCTCCCCCGAGTGCACGCGCATGTGCCGCTTCAAGTCCGAGCTGATTTTGAACTTGGCGCTACACAGCCAGCACTGGAAGGGGGCGTCCCCTGTCAACACAAGGTGAGTTTCCATAAGAACACGAAGGCAACAAGGGCAGGGGCCCACCCGGGGGCGCACAGCTCACCGGCGCCCGGGAGGCTGCGGGGCCGCACTGCGGGAGGGGGCGGGGCGGAGGGGAGGGAAGGGAGGGAGGTTCTCTTCTAACCTAAACCTCCCGCTGCAGCCTCTGGCACAGCCCTGCCCCTAGTGGAACCCAGCAGTCTGGGAGAGGGAAGACGGATTCATTCAGTGGTTCCCAGATACACGCCTGTCGTCCCAGCTACTCAGGAGGCTGAGCAATGAGGACTGCGGTTTGAAGCCAGCCCCAGCAGGAAAGTCTGTGAGACTCTCTAAGGAACCACCAAAAAGCCAGAAGTGGAGGTGTGGCTCAAGTAGCAGAGTGCTAGTCTTGAGCAGAAAAAGCCCAGGGAGAGCGCCCAGGCCCATTACTGGCATGCACGAACACACATCCATGTGTGTACACGTGCAAAATCTACTTTATATTGCCTTTGAAACAATCAAGCTGCGGTTTGAATAGTTAAAGCACCAGCTTCAGTAGTTAATGGTTCACAGCGTGCTTGAGTTACATGTGGTGATGGATTCAGTGTTCCCACAGGCCCGGCCACGTGTGATTCAAGTACCACATGCCAGGCACGTGTGCCCACGTATTCCTTTCACAGTGACTGAAGCACCACTTTCTATTCATGCAGATTGTTTTCTTAATAGAGATGTGTTTATTGTACAACATTTATTTATCCCATATGCCGGCTGCATTTGTTACTCATGAAGTTATAGAATCCAGCTGTTTGTTTTATTTATTTCTTTTCAATAAGTTCTTATTTGCTGAGGGATGAGCAGGAGAGTGAAACTGCAAACATCTGAAGGAACACTAGGCGCCAGATTTCTCTCTCCACAAACACCAAGTGCAAATTAGCTAAGGCGCCCATAATTCAAATTGATGGTCACCCCCCCCCCGCCATTTCCATACTGCTTAAACAGGCACCATGGCTGGCACTAGAACACCTAAGAGTCTAAGATTGTTTCTGAGACGGCGGTGCGGCCCTCATCTCTCCCCAAGGTGACCCCCACGAGGTGTGCACAGGTATGGACGTCAGTTCTAACACTGTAAGGTGTTCACGTGGAAGGTCATGGCTCACCTAGCTGTTTGTTTACTCCAAGTATGATTTCTCAGGCCATCCACCCAAAGAATGTTCCTGCTTTGGGATATGCAACCTACACGTCACTGTGCGCAGCTCAAAGCTCCAATGAGAGGCGCGGGGAGCTGCCCAGGAGGTCTCATCCTAAAATAGGGGGCTTAGGGTTAGGCTACCCAGGAACTGTGTTTCATGATGAGATTGCACTGACATCAGGTGCCGTAAACTCCCGCACCAGGAGTGGGAAACCGCGGCCTGGGACCAAGTCCTGCCTGCAGCCCGTGTCTGCAGATAAAGCTTCCCCGTTTGTTTATGCATGGTTGCTCCCACAGTTCACAGCATAGCAGCACAGCTGATGCCGGCCCCTAAGTCTAAGGTATTTATTTAATTTTTTTCTGTTGGTCGTGGGGCTTGAATTCTGGGCCTGGATGCTGTCTCTGAGCATCTTTTTTTCAAGGCTG
>NW_012267291.1:5196610-5213765 GCF_000151885.1 Dipodomys ordii | reverse complement strand
TTTTTTCTTTTTGCTTATGTGGTGCTGAGGAATCGAACCCAGGGCCTCAGGCATGCAAGGCAAGCGTTCTACCACTGAGCCACCTTCCCAGCCCAAATTTCTTTCTCTTATTGTATGTCTGTGTTGATACCCAGCCTTGAACTTTTGCTTGGCTTTCTTGCCAACATTTGGCATTCTACCACCAGAGCCATGCCTCTAGCCCTGATTTTTGCTGGTTATTTTGAAGTCAAGTCTCAAAGACTTTTCTGTCTGGGCTGGCCTTGAAACATGATCCTGAGATCTCAGCCTGCTGAGTAGCTAGGAGGACAGGTGTGAGCCACTGGTGCCTGGCTCCAAATTAATTCACTAAATGAGTCACCCCTGAGCTCGAAGCTCAGAGGGCTCCGGATGCTATGGGTCTACGATGTGGAGCAGCAGGGGGAGCGTGGGCAACAAACAAAGGGATGTCACCAGATCTTCCTTGAGTTTAGGTTGCTATTAAAATGATCAAAAGCCAGGTGCTGGTGGCTCACGCCTGTCATCCTAGCTACTCAGGAAGCTGAGATCTGAGGATTGCGGCTCAAAGCCAGCCTGGCAGGAAAGTCTGTCAGTCTCATTTCCAATGAACCACCAGAAAATGGGGAGTGGTGCCATGGCTCAAGTGGTAGAGCACTTAAGCTGAAGAGCGTAGGGCTGGCGCTCAGACCCAGAGTTCAAGACCCACAAAAAACAAAGCAAAACAAAACAACAACAATAAAATGATTGAGGATGCAGAAAATGCAATCAACGGACAGGTGACAACAGGTGCCGTGAACTTAAAAAACTTGACAGCGTTACAGCCTCATAGAGGAGAAAGCCACAACGAATAGAGACACGCATCAAAGTGCTCCCAGAAATTGCTCATCATGTCCCCACAAACCCCTCAGCTCCTGTGACACGGGCTGGGGAAGATGGCCGAAGGAAATCTTGTCCAACCCAGTCTTAGCTTGCTGTAGAAGCTCACATGGCTGTCCCCAAGTCTGCCACCTCCCGTGCCACCCTGTGGTACCCCCTGCCTCCTGCGCATGCATGCTCCCCCAAAACAAGGGTGGGGTGACCCTCTGTGACCTTTGGCCACAGGCTCCACCGTGGTACTGGACGCACTTGGACTATTTGGGATAATCAAGCCTCTCTGACGGGAGTGGTCTGGAATGGCCTGTCACCCGCCTTGCCTGAGCCACTCCTGGTTTAAGCCTGGGTCCCAGGAGGCAGGAGACTGTGGAGCTGTGCGGAGCTGGCCGGAGCTGGTGCTCGTCCGGCAGCGCAGGTGGGCAGCCAGGCCTGGTCACGGGGTCCTCAGTGGGTACCGGCCGACCCATTGCTGCATGATTGAGGATTTGGGGGGTTCATTCTGTGCATTACTGTGACTCCCTGACTCCAGAGACTGGAAGCTAGAGATGGATCAAGTTTGGGGTTTGGGATGGAGCCACAGGTATAGGCTGGAAAGATGGCACTCTACATCGAATGGTGAATATTTAGCAAAACTCATTTGTGATCCCTTAGAAGACAGAGTTTGGGGAGTCCGGTCGTGGGGCCTGAACTCTGGGCCTGGGCACTGTCCCTCAGCTCTTCAGCTCAAGGCTAGCACTCTACCACTTGAGCCATAGTGCCACTTCCAGCTTTTTTTATTCTGCTTATGTGGTGCTGAGGAATTGAACCTAAGGCCTCATGCATGCAAGGCAAGTGCTCTATCACTGAGCCACCTTTCCAATCCTAGAAGACAGAGTTTGGGACTTGCATGAAGAGATACTAAGCACCAGAGTAAAGAGGTTTTACAGGCTGAATATGTGATTAAGTACTACAAAGAAAATACATTAAAAAAAATCCATTTCCAAGCAGAATTTAGAAGGCATATAGAAAGTGGAAGATTTGCTAAAGACAGTTTTTATCTTCTCAAAGTTAGACAAGGGCCAGAGGACAGCGATGTTGAGGTAGTTCATCACTAAATGTTAAGTCCACGGGGGAACCAGGAAGCCCGAAGGTAATGCCTTTAAAACTCGCCAGGGAGCCGGGCGCTGGCGGCTCACGCCTATAACCCCAGACACTCAGGAGGTTGAGATCTGAGGATCATGGTTCAATGGCAGCCCAGGCAGATAAATCCCAGAAACGTCTATCTCTAATGAACCAACCAGAAGCTGGATGTGGGGTGTGTGGCTCAAGTGGCAGAGCGCCAGCCTTGAGCGAAAAAACTAAGAGGCAGCGTCCAGGCCCTGAGTTCAAGTCCTAGTCCTGGCACAGTAACACCTGCCAGGAATTAAGCTGGTGTGGAGCAGCTCTGCTGACTGGCTGTCCGGCCACCCCGCTACCCAGCACCCAGGGCAGATTGTGGGGAGACAGTACCGATCACCGAGTTTAGAAAGAGAAGCAAGATTTCAAAAGAGGGGCGTGGCTTTTGGCACCAAGATAAATGAGAATCACCTGGTTTTTAAGATAGCTCTATTGGCGAAATGACCACAGACTGGTCTGCAGCCTAACTAGAAGCCCTCCTGCTCCAAGCTTCCCGGAGTCCATTCTGTCATTCTTTCCCGCGTGGCTAAGGGAGGCGTAGGAAAGGAGGTCCCGGTGGCAGAAGCATGAACCAGGAGCACCCGACACCGGATCAGGAAACCTCCCGGCCCCAAGTGCGGGCCGTGGTCTCTGCCAGGGCTCTCCCACAGGCTGGGTGTGATTTTGGAGGGCGTGAATGTGTCCGCCTGTCAGGGAGGTGGGCCCCATGCTAGGGATAAAGAGGGAGTGCAGCTGTAAAAAACGCTCCAGATTCTTCCTCCCTGAGGAAGGTCTCTGACCTCTGACCTCTCCCCTGTGACCTTTGGTGAGGCTGGCTGGGTGCACTCCGCCTGTCCCCAGCACCAGGCCCGGCCCCACGGCTTGCCATGCACACAAATGCTCTAAGCAGGTGTATACATCAGGGCTTGCTTGCACCTCTGCCACAGTCCCAGAAGGGCCAGCGATAACGGAGCAGTGCCAGAGTGCCCAGCCAAGGCCAGCCACAGCCGGCTGGGGCTCAGCCACGCTCAGTGGACATCCAGCCTTCCCCACACAGTGGCTAAACTAGCCAACAACAACAATCCTCTCCTGGCCTGAAGTATGTGGGCAACAAATGTTCATTACAATAGGCCACCAAGGTAATGGTTGTTACACAGCATCATTACACTGGTGGCTAGCTGATACCAATACACATACCGAAAGGAGAATAGTTTGTTGAATCATCTACTCTGTTGATTTTGGGGTGCGCGCACACAGTGTTGGGGATGCCTCCAGGCTTCTCACATGCTAGGCAAGGGTTTTCCCACTGAGCCTCATGCTAAACCTACCAGTCCACTTAAAAAATTACTAAAATGCCTAACCAGCATGCAGACATTCATTGCTTTTGTGTGTGTGTATGTGTGTATGATGGTTCTGGGGCTTGAACTCAGGGCCTAGGTGCTGTCTCTCAGCTTTTTCACTCGAGATTAGCACTCTACTACTTGAGCCACAGCTCTTGGAGTGGTTAATTGGAAATAAGAGTCTCACGGGCTTTCCTGCTCGGGCTGGCTTTGGACTGCGGTCCTCAGACCTCAGCCCCTCAAGTAGCTAAAATTACAGGTGTGGCCACCAGTGCCTGGCTGACTCGCATTGCTTGGGTGTCTAGTCTAGGAATGCATGTTCACAAACCCATCTTTTCGCAGGGAATGACATGGGTGTGCGGCTGTGTGACACGTGCGTCGCCCCCCCCCCCCCCTCGGCCATGGGCTTGGGCGGAGGCCAGGCGGCGCCGCGCACTCACCGGTGTGCGAGCGCAGGTGCACGGTGAGCTGGCTGGAGTTGCGGCTGGCGTAGGGGCACAGCTGGCACTTGAAGGGCCGCTCGTCCGAGTGGATGCGCAGGTGCTTGTTGAGGCTGCTGCTGTCGGCGGCCGCATAGTCGCAGGTCTTGCACTTGTAGGGCTTCTGGCCGGTGTGGCAGCGCGTGTGCGTCTTCAGCTTGTCCTTCCGGCTGAAGCACTTGCCACACGTGTCACACTTGTGCGGCTTGTCTCCTGCATACACAGGACACACCAGCTATCACGTACCGGGACACACAACCCCGAAACGTACACCCGTGGAGGGCAAGGGGCCGGACAGTTAGTTGGTTATTGCAATTACTTGCTTATTTTTAAAAGAGGCATACGAATTCCTTATTAACTAAAATGCTAAAACAAAGTTTAAAGTATAGCCAGGGATGGGGTGGGGATTGAGAACATGAAGGAAGGCTGTCGTTGTCCAAAGAGAAACGTACTCATTCTCTGACTTACGAAATGGTGACCCCCTTGTACAACACCTTAACCAGAACAATAACGCTATAATGAAAGGGCTGGGAAGGTGGCTCAGTGGTAGAGTGCTTGCCTAGCATGCGTGAAGCCCTGGGTTCGATTCCTCAGTACCACATACACAGAAAAAGAAGAGGTGCTGTAGTTCAAGTGGTAGAATGCTAGTAGCCTTGAGCAAAAGCAGCTCAGGGACAGTGCCCAGGCCCTGGGTTCAAGCCCCAGGACTGAAGAAACAAAACCATACAATGCAAAGTAAAAGTATAAGGGCCTGGGTGTTTTTTTTTTTTTACTTAAGTCTGTTGCTTTACCACTTGAGCCACAGCTCTACTTCTGGCTTTTTGCTGATCAACTGGAGATAAGACTCTCAGAGACTTTTCTCTGGGGCTAGCTTCTAACTGTGATCCTCAAATCTCAGCCTCCTGAGTAGCTAGGATTACAGGTGTGAGCCACCAGCACCTGGCTGAGCACCGGGGGCTGCCACATACTCTCTGTGTTAGGCATATGGGGTGGAGGGAGGGCTGGCTGCGTTCAGCTGACCCTGCAAGGTCAGAGTCCGGGGAGGGCTGCTGTTCCCCGGGGCCCCTGCTGTCTGCGGCGACCCTGTGGTGCTGCTGGGCGAGCTTCAGGCCGCAGAAACTGCACGCGCATGGGCTCGGCTGGGTGCGTGCGCACAGGGGAGATTCAAAGTCGTCTCGGTTTCTGTTTCCCAGTGGCTGTTCCCCACAGGTCAGCGCTAACCACGCTGTGCCTGGCGGATGGGCTGTGCCCACTCAGAGCCGCATGGGGGCCACGCCCTTCCTGTAAGAGGCTCTCCGCTTCCTCAACGCGGAACCTGCTCCACGAGAACGAAGCCCAGCAATGGACGCCATGCACTGAGATGGTGATGGCCCTGGGTGAGGACGAACAGCCCGGCCAAGGGACCCGGAAGCCACGTCGCCAGACTCACTCACTGCTGCGTGGCTGGTGAGCACAGCGCCCTCCACAGACAGCTGGCCGACTAAGCCGGGTGTCTGTCTGTCCTCCTTATTTCCCTCCCTCCCTCCGTCGTTCGTTTTTGGTGACACTGAGGTTTGAACGCGGAGCCTGTGCTTGCGAGGCAGGTGTTACTCACACAAGTCCGCACCCTTTACTCACGAGCGGTAAGTTCTTGCCTTAAAATTGCCTAACAGTGCCATGTGCTGGTGCTTCACGCCTGTCGTCCTAGCCTGAGAGGCGGAGAGCGAAGGATCAAAGTTCAAAGCCAGACTGCTGTCCAGGAGGCTCTTAGCTTCAATTCACTAGCAAAGAGTTGAAGTGGAGGTCTGGCTCAAGTAGTAGAGCACTCGCCCTGAGTGGGAAAAGCCAAGTGAGAGCGCGAGGCCCCGGGTTCAAGTCTCAGTACCACTGCGTGCGCACGCGCACACAACCAAAATCCTGGTAAACACCAAAGCAACGCCTCCCTGCAAAACCAGGTTTTCCATTGGTGGCTTCAACCACAAAGACAAACCACCACAGTAGGAAGGCGTGGCACCGCCACCACTTGTGGAGTGTGCTGCTGCCAGCGGCCCAGCGCTCTGCGCTGCTGCGAGGCTCTGGCGGCTGAGCCGCTGCCTCCTTAGCCCCGATTCTTCTTTGGTTGGTATTACCCACTGCTCGTTCAGAGGTGTGTGGCTCCATACGCCAGGTTTGAGCACCATGCAGCTTGGCCAGTGGCGCTCCTTCCATACTCCCCATTACCCCCCTCCTGCTCTACTCAAGTCCCGTAGTTAACTTCTACACAGTGTGCGTTAAATATAATGACCGCATTCACTCCCCCTTCTGTCCTCCATTCCCAGGCCACCCCTCTGCTCCCCCCAGGGAGGAGTTCCACCCCGGACCCTCCCTAGCATACTGTCCCTTAGTCAGTTTGTGTGTGAATATGCACAAAACCATGGCCATGGTACCACCTGGGGTTGTATTTTAGGTCTAGTTATTTTCTTTCTTTTTCATTTTTTCTTATTTTGCCAGTCCTGAGGCTTGAACTCAGGACCTGGGCACTGTCCCTGAGCTTCTTTTGCTCAAGGCTAGCACTCTACCACTTGAACCACAGTGCCACTTCTGGCCTTTTCTGTTTGTGTGGTACTGAAGAATCAAACCCAGGGCTTCATGCATGGAAGGCAAGTACTCTACCACTAAGCCACATTCCAGTCCTAATTAAGTCATTTTCTAGAAGGGACTTGATCTTCTTCAGATTGGCATCTTGGGGTAGGGTAGGGCTCTGAAAGCAACACAGACATAAAGGGGTGCCGGTATTAAATACAGTTAAGGTTAGCGAGAGCAACCACCTTTCTCCTTCTCTGCATCTATTTCTCTCTCTGGTACTGAGGTTTGAGTTTGGGTTCCTCCTTGTAGGCAGGTGCTGACTGTTTTGGTACTTGAGCACCACCCCCTGCCATTTTTGCTTTAGTTACTTTTAGGTAGAATCTTTTTTATTTTTTGCCAGTCCTGGGACTTGAACGTGGGTGCTGTCCTTGAGCTTCTTTTGCTCAAGGCTAGCACTCTACCACTTGAGCCACAGCTCTACTTCTGGCTTTTTCTGTGTATGTGGTACTGAGGAATCGAACCCAGGACTTTGTACATGTTAGGTGAGCACTCTACCACTAAGCCACCTGCCCAGCCCTAGGTAAAATCTTACAGTTTTGGCTGCGTAGGACTCCAGAGCAGCTGAATGACAGCACCCACGGCCTGGCCTAGCTTTCGGTTGAGGGCAGTCTCATTTTCTGAAGCACAGGGCCCAGGTTGGCCTCAAGTCCCCATCTTGCTGATTTCTACTTCCCAACTAGCTGGGATTACAAGCAGAGGCCACCATGCCCAGCCTTTCCCCTGTCCTTCGCGAGCGTGTGTGCTCACTGCATGCCAGTACTGGTGTTTGAAATTATGGGCCTTGCACCCTGGCTTGGCGCTCTACCACTTGAGCCATAGCTCCAATTCCAGCTTTTTGGTGGTTCATTGGAGATAGGTCTCGTGGACTTTCCTGCCTGGGCTAGCTTTGAACCTGAGTCTCAGATCTCAGTCCCTGAGTAGCTGGGAGCCACCAGCACCTGGCTCGGCTGCATTTTTACTGCTGTAGACATTTTCAGCCTACTTCCCGGGTAGAGGAGTCCTCTGTGTGACGTCACTGTGAGCTGCCCCCGCGTGTGCTGTGGGGGCTGGGGGTGCATGGGGCTCTCTCGGGGACGGGACGTGTCACTCACCGGTGTGAATCTTCAAGTGCCGCTCCATGTCCTTCATGCCATAGGCCGTCTTAAATTGGCAACCTAAACAAACAAAGCCAAGGGGGGATTGGCTGCGAACGGAAACCTGGCTGCGGAGCAGAGAAAGCAGCAGAAATGTCCCGCACTGACACGGGCCACCATCACAGCAAGCGCACCAACCTCACGGTCGCCCCACCCCTGAACTCAGGTACGAATGTCACAGCCCGCTTCACACCAAGGACTCCTGTGGTCCTGGGAAACTGCACCACCTCAGTCCACCACAAAGAGGCACCAGACAGGCCCAAGTGGAGGCCCAGTGGCAGCATGCTGGCCTAGCATGCACGAAGCCCTGGGCTCCATTCCTCAGTACCACAGACACAGAAAAAGCTGGAAGTGGTGCTGTGGCTCAAGTGGTAGAGTGCCAGCCTTGAGCAAAAGAAGCTCAGGCCTTCAGTTCAAGCCCCAAGACTAGGGAAAAAAAAAAAAGTGTGGAACTACACCTGTAGCTCACGCCTCTCATCCTAGCTGCTCGGGAGTCTGAGATCTGAGGATTGAGAATCGAAGCTAGTCCTGAGCTAGAAAGGCCATGAGAGTCTCCAATTAACCACCAAAAAGCTGGAAATGGAGCTGTGGCTCGAGTGTAAAAAGCTAAGCGAGGGTATGAGTTCAAGCCCCAGGTCTGGCACACACACACACGTGTTTCAGAATCACAAGAGAGAAGTCTGTCTGCTTATGAATAGAGAAGATGAAGACCCAGATATGGTGAGTGGGCCCAGGCTAGGGCGTAGGCAGGGAGGACAGACACCTGCTTAGAAGGGGGTCCCCAAGAAGCCGCCGGGCACAGTGTGCAGATCGCCCAGTCCTGCCGTGCCCCTCCCTCCACCCAAATGCTAACTTCTTCACATTGAGAACGGTCCTGTGCCACATCAAACAGAAGTCCTTGTTTGACAAAGCAAGTACAGGAGAGTGTTAACATGGGGGCATGGAAATGTGAGACAGACGGGGCCCCTGCAAGTTCTGCATAAGCCCGAAAGGTTTCTAAGTTGTAAGTTAAAGGCCCTGTGGCCGTGGGTCTCAGAGCCACCACTAGGCCTGGTGACCAGCACACCGAGGAGGTGGCATGTGCTCTGTAGAGCTACAGAGCACTTTTTTGGGGGGTGTGTGTGGATGGGGGAGGTAATACTGAAGTTTAAAAATCTGCGTCTCCCACTTAGTTGGTTTGCCTGCTCATATCTGGTGGTGCTCTACCACCTGAGCCATGCCTCCAGTCTAGCCTTTTGCTGATTAGTTTAGAGATGGGAGTCTCAAGGACTTTTCTGCCCAGGCAGGCTTAGAACCTTGATCCTCCTCCTGAGTAGTTAGGCGGACAGGCATGAGCTACCAGTGCCTGGCTAGGGCTGGGTTTTTTTAAGCCAGGTGCTTTGGCTGTGGGAATGGACAGAAGAGCCCTGGAGCCAGGACTTGTGGCCCGCCCTCTGCCCACTGGGAGGCTACCTGGGTAGCAGCAGTTCAGCCTCTTCTGGGCAGGGGCGGCCGCCGGCTTTTTGGTGCGTGACTTGGCAGGGAGAGAGATGACGGTGGTGGTCTGGTTCTCGCTGCTTTCCGTCGGCAGGTATGTTTGATAGCCATGTTCAAACACAAACTCTGGAGCTGAAACTAAAGGAGGGGCGCCTGTCAATATCCTAAGTGTGAATATCCACAGCCATTTGCTTTGTCCCAGCAAACCTGCCAGACTGCCTTCCCTTGGTGGTCCGGAGTGATCATGTGACCTAGCGGCAGCCAATGAAGCACTACAGAATGTCTGGAGCTTCAGTCAAGGATTTTTCTTTTTTTTCTTTTTTTCAGGTCCGGTCGTGGGCCTGAACTCTGAGCCTGGGCGCTGTCCCTCAGCTCTTCAGCTCCAGGCTAGCGCTCTACGACTTGAGCCACAGTGCCACTTCCAGCTTTTTTTTTTCCTGCTTATGTGGTGCTGAGGAATTGAACCCACGGCCTCATGCATGCAAAGCAAGCACTCTACCACTGAGCTACCTTCCCAGCCCCTGTCAAGGATTTTTCTTGGAAATGGCGCTGTGGCTCAAGTGGTAGAGCACTCTCCTTGAGCTGAAGAGCTGAGGGACAGCGCCCGGGCCCAGAGTTCAAGACCCATGACCAATGACAACCACAACAAAATGTTTTCTTCCTGATTAAAACAAACAAACAAACTGTGAGGGATGGGAAGGGAACAGCGGAGGACAGTTCCTTCTGGAAGCCCTGTATATATATTTTTTTGTTTTGCTTTGCTAACCCTGGGGCTTGAACTTGAACGTGATCCGCCCACCTCTGCCGAGTGGCTGTAGACACAGGCGTGTGCAGCACACTCGGCCTGGGCAGGAGGTTCACACTGAATTCCAGCCCTCAGCCTCCCGGGAGCCACCTCTGCCCCTCAGGCCATTTTGTTTCCAGAATATTTAACTCGCGTCAGGCGGAACATTAGGACCTATTTTGGCTTGTTCCATGGCAGCAATATCTGGGCCATACGTTTCAGGAATTAATTGTATTGTTTGTTATTAAATTTGGTATTTTATTATTTGTTTTTTGGTCAGTGGTGAGGATTGAACTCTGGGCCTAGGCGCTGCCCCTGCACTCTTCAACTTAAGGCTAGTGCTCTACCACTTGAGCCACAGTGCCACTTCTGTTTTTTTCTGTGTATGTGGTGCTGAGGAATTGAACCCAGGGCTTCATGCATGCTAGGCAAGCACTCTACCACTGAGCCACATTCTCAGCTCTGGATATTTTTATTTATTTATTCCGAGTACTGGGATTTGAACTCTGGGCCTTGAGTTTGCTAGGCAGATGCTGCTACTTGAGCCATGCCCCTTGCCCCTTTTCGCTTTTAGATATTTTTATGTATTTTTTGCACTAGTACTTGGGTTTAAGCTTTCCCCATTTTTTCCCCCCACTGAAGGCCAGTGTTCTACCATTTCAGCCACACTTCCACGCCATTTGGACATTTGCTAATTTGGACATAAACATCTCTTGGATATGTCTGCCTGGGCTGACTTCAAACTGTGATCCTCAGATTGCAGCATCTTGAGTAGCTGAGATTACAGGGGTGAGCCACTGGTGACTGGCATGCTATTTTTCACCAGGGTCTCATTTATGCTTGGGCCAGCCTGGACCTCGATCCTCCTGTTTACTCTTCCTGCAGTTGCTGGGATTGACAGGTGTAAGCCACTGTGCCCAGTCAAGTGCTTTCTTTGCATACACAAGGCCCTGGGTTCTGGTTCCATTCCCAGCACCACACAACAAACTAACAACACAGCAACAACACACACGGCTGGGAAATGACTCCCAGCCCTTTGGCTTTAACCAGGGACTGCAGGAATGAGCAGGGACTGCCACCTTCTTCCCCACACCCGAGCCTCGGCGGCCCTTGCTCCCGTGTGCAGTCTCTGGCAGAAGGGAGGAGCCGGGGCCCAGGCCAGTCTGGAAAGCCAGGAGGGAGGCTGGGGTGAGGACGGTGAGCCCAGGGTCCCTAGGGAACTTGTTACCTCACAGCAGGCACCAGGCCCTTAACGAGGTCCCCGGGGAGCCCAGCTCCCAGGCTGGACAGCTAATGGGGCCCTAGGCCCAGACTTGGGGGGAGAGGGGGAGTGGAGTTCAGAAGTGCGAAGGGGAAATACAAGGCCAGTTCTGCTTGCTTCGCTGGCGCCCAGGGGCCTCTGTAAAACCTGAACGCAGAGCCAGCCAGCCGAGCCAGCGAGCAGCTGCAGCAAGGTGGAGGCGGGCTGAGCCCCCTCTGCCACGGTCCCCGCTAGGCCTCCCCCCTCCCTTCACCGATTCATTCTCTCATTCCCGTTACTTATGTCGCTTCCTGTTCTAGAAGCTTCTCTGGAAAGTTCAGGCCCCACAACATTGCTGCATATGGGTTGTTGTTCACCTTGCATTGAAAAATCTTCTAAATGTGATATATACAATGGAATTCTATGCCACCATCAGAAAGAATGGCATTGCCCCATTTGTCAGGAAATGGAAAGACTTGGAGAAAATTCTATTAAGTGAAGTAAGCCAGGCCCAAAGAAACATAGGTCCCATGGTTTCCCTTATTTGCAATAACTAGTATATGTTTGAGACAAGCAGAAAAGATCAGATAAGATGATGTTAAGTGAAGTGAACTTCCAGATACGGACACAAGTGGTTTTTTCTTTCTTGCTACTGCTTCTAACGTATTTATGAGGTACCACATGATTTTTTTGTTGCTTTGTATGTCCCTTTCCCATGGTATAACCCCTGCTTTCACTGTATTTGATGTTGGTATAATTTGGGGAAGGGAAGGGAAAAAAATAAATTGTTTAAGTAGGGATACAGGTGGACCCATTGCAACAATGAGATGTACAAGATGCAATGTCGAAAAACGAACTTTACAATTTAGGTGGGGGGGGGTTAGGAGGGAGTGCAGTTGTGGAGATGGAAGGGATGGTGGGGAAAATCAAAGGAGAAGACAACAATGCTTGACAAGCAGTGCACTCATCACCTCGCTCATGTGACTAACCCCTCCTCTGTACAGTACTCACAATAAAAAACTTATAAGTGACTGAAAAAAAATCTTCTGTCTACCACCTTCCCAAGACCAAGCCATCTTCAACTGTCTAAATTCCAGGAGCTAACGGACAGAGTTGTCTGCACATGCATAACATGTCTACTTTTTCTACAGTATTAGCTGCAACCGCAGATCCTGTTTTATAGGATAAATGCCTAGATGCAGACTTATAAAACATGTTTACATACATTTTAAAACCAATTAAAAGCCAGGTGCCAGTGGCTCATGCCTGTAATTATAGCTACTCAGGAGGCTTTATATCCAGAGGATGATGATTTGAGGCCAGCCCAGACAGAAAAGCCCTAGAGATACTGTCTCTAGTTAACCAGCAAATGCCAGAGTGGAGGCATAGCTCAAGTGGTAGAGCATCAGCTGTGAGTGAAAAAACTGATTGACAGCATGAGGCCCTGTGTTTAAATTCCATGTCACCAAAACAAGGAAGAACCAAAAACATAAAGTGAGCTGGTTTAAAGTTTATGACTCAGAAATCACAGGACATCACAAACCTACCCAGGTTTGGAATAAGCTGAGGGACAGCTCCTGAGCCCGGCTTCAGCTACAGTACCCTCACCAATGGGGTGATGCAGGACTTCCTTTAGCACCCGTGTTTCTGTGTGTCTGTCACCTGCTGCCTTCACCAACTCTATGCTATTCTTGCTCCTGGCTTTTGTTGATTTTTTTTTAGCAGTTCTTCACATATGATGGCGTTAGCTGGGTATGCCACAAAGTTTTTCCTAAGTTGGTTGGTTGTATTCAGGCTCTTTAGCTTTTACTTTGAAAAGAACATACATAGACTAGGCAGCGGTGGTTCACACCTGTAATCTTAGCTACCCAGGAGTTCCAAAGCCAGCCAAGGAGCTTAGAGACTCTTATCTCCAAGTAACTACCCCAAAAAACCTGGAAGTGGATCCGTGGCTCAAGTGGTAGAGTGCCAGCCTTGAGCTTTATAAAAGCCCAAGGACAGTACCCAAACCCTGAGTTCGAGTCCCAACTCTCCCTTCCCCACTCAAAAGATAAGTAACTTTATTTGCAAACATGTTGCCGATTCTTTCCTTTGGGAGGAGTTGCTCTATAATCTGCCTTTTTTTTTTTTGCCGGTTGTGGGGGCCTGAACTCTGGGCCTGGGTGCTGTCCCTTGGCTCTTCAGCTCAAGGCTAGCGCTCTACCACTTGAGCCATAGTGCCACTTCCGGCTTTTTCTGCTTATGTGGTGCTGAGGAATCGAACCCAGGGCCTCATGCATGCAAGGCAAGCGCTCTACCACTGAGCCACCTTCCCAGCCCCTAATCTGCCTTCTTTAGCAAGCACATGAATATACTTTCTCTGTGCATGTAACAGTGTGAATCTCTGAATGTGTACATCGTGTGTGTCCGAGTATGTATAACTATGTGTGTGGCTAATGTTTACTGTGGAACCAGAGCAAGCAGAGCAAGCTCATTTTGAATCTGGAAGTTTCTGATCACCTGTGTCTTTTTTTTTTTTTTTTTCGGTCAGTCGTGGGGCTTGAATTCTGGGCCTGGAGCTGTCCCTGAGCTCTTCATCTTCAGCTCAAGGCGAGTGCTTTACCACTTTAGCTACAGCACCACTTGGGTTTTCTGGTGGTTTATTGGAGATAAGAGTCTCACGGGCTTTCCTGCCCAGGCTGACTTTTTTTTTTTGTGGGTCGTGGGGCTTGAACTCTGGGCCTGGGCGCTGTCCCTCAGCTCTTCAGCTCAAGGCGAGCGCTCTACCACTTGAGCTACAGCGCCACTTCCAGTTTTCTGATGGTTTATTGGAGATAGGAGTCTCACAGTCTCTCCTGCCCGGGCTGACTTTTAACCGTGATCCTCAGATCTCAGCCTCCTGAGTAGCTAAGATTACAGGCGTGAGCCACTGGCGCCCGGCACACCTGTGTCTTCTTTGGGAAGATCTCTCGGCTAAACCACAGCAGAACACAGGATTGTTTTTCGCCTTCGCAGCCCATGGCCCATGGGCAGGACTTCAAATGATTATGTGTAGATATATTTAAAAACTAGGGGCTGGGAAGGTGGCTCAGTGGTAGAGTGTTTGCCTTGCATGCATGAGGCCCTGGGTTCGATTCCTCAGCACCACATAAGCAGAAGAAAGCTGGAAGTGGCACTGTGGTTCAAGTGGTAGAGCGCTAGCCTTGAGCTGAAGAACTGAGGGACAGCGCCCAGGCCCAGAGTTCAGGCCCCACGGCTGACAAATACAAACAAACAAAAATCTAAAATGTGTTTTGCTGCTTCACAGAAACAATGCAAACCCCCAATTCACATACATACTGCACCCCCAAATAACCATTTACTTATAGCCATGTTTCCTGCAAATATTTGTTTTTATTTTTTAGTGCCATTATTAAGGTATGAACTTAGGGCCTGCGCACTGTTCCTTAGCTTTTTCACGAGGCTGGTTCCTTAACCACTTGTGCCACAGCTCCCTTTAAGGTTTTTGGTTAGTTGGAGATAGTCTCATGCATGTTCCTGCCTAGGCTGGCTTTGAACCACCATCCTCAGATCTCAGCCTCCTGAGTAGCTGGGATTACAGGTATAAGCCGCCAGTGCCTGGCTAAGCATCTGCTTAACATAGGGAGCTACTGTGAGAAGCCTGGCTTCTGTGTTTGACTGAACACATGCTATGTGTAACTGCAAACCTTTTTTAAACTAGCAACCCCAAACCTGGCTGGGCAGCCGGCTTTCCACTGGAGCTGGCTAAAAATAACGACCTAGCCAGGCGGGGCGGGGCTTGGGAGTGTCCGGCAGAAGTGTGTGTGTGTCTCTGCCTTGCAGTGGCCCCCTCCACTCGCCCGCCCTCCCCCCCTCCCCCCCCACCCCCTGGCCTACCTGTGATTGTCTGCGTCTCGGAGGTGATGGTTGTGGTGGTGGTCTGAGCCTGGGTGATGGGCACTGTCTCCTCTGCCACGAACTGCACGGTGCCTGGCGCGGCCGCGGCGCTGCTCAGCTGGCAGCCGGTCTGCTTGTGGGTGACGAAGGCATCTAGGTTGTTGAACTGCTGCCGGCACACCCCGCAGATGTGGATGTCCGCGCTCAGCTCCACCAGCACCGCCGTGCCACCTGGAAGGCCCCAGGACGAAGGTCACCGCCCAGACCCATCCAGCCTGCACACCAGATTGATGCCAGGGAGCCGGCGCACACGGCAGACATGGTGGACAGAGCCCAGGGCAGAGCAAGTGAGGAAGATCACACCTGCAATCCTAGCTACCGACTCAGGAGGCTAAGATCTGAGGATCGGGGTTGGAGGCCAACCCAGGCTGGAATGTCTGTGAGACATTGTTATTCCCAATAAACCACCAAGCCAAACAGGAAGTGAGCTGAATGCTGGTGGCTCATGCCTATAGTCCTAGCTACTCTGGAAACTGAGATCTGAGGATCACAGTTCAAAGCCAACCTGGGCAGGAAAGTCTGTGAGACTCTTATCTCCCCCCAATTAACCACCAGAAAATGGGAAGTGCCACTGTGGCTCAAAGTGGTAGACCATTAGATTTGAGCACAAAAGCTCAGGCACAGGGCGTAGACCCTGAATTCAAGCCTAGGACTGGCCCACACACATAAAAGCTCCCTCCCACTTTGATACATATCACTCTATAAACATTGCTTGTCCCAATCAGCTCTGTTCCCTGAATACTTTGGAACCCCTTCAGCACAGTGCTAGAAGTTTCTGGAAAAAGACTGGTGTTCATGATAAAAAGGGAGCAAGCAGCAAGGGTCCCGTTCTCTTCTTTTGGCTTTCAAAGTATAAGTGATGCCAGGGTTTCTGCAGCCACTGTCACTATGAGGAAGCTGCCAAGATCTCTGCTGATTCCAACCCTTACAACTCTGATCCCTGAATCTGATCCTGGAACCAACCAATTCCAGACTTTCTGCATCCTTCAGCTTTGTTATTTGTAATTAAAATTCATCCCTGACAGGGATATTATTTCTCCACAGAAAGGACACTAAGAGTTCATATGTGTTCATTACTTGCAAGGATCCTAGCTGGGTATATAACACTACATTAGAAAGTACTACATAAACGTTTGTTAAGTATGAGAATATAATTAGTCTCTACTAGCAAAAGCTCACTTTTTATTTATTTATTTATTTTTATTTTCTGGGTTAGGTCGTGGGCCTGAACTCCGGGCCTGTCCCTCAGCTCTTCAGCTCAAGGCTAGTGCTCTACCACTTGAGACACAGCGCCACTTCCGGCTTTTTTTTTTCTTTTTGCTTATGTGGTGCTGAGGAATCGAACCCAGGGCCTCATGCATGCAAGGCAAGCGCTCTGCCACTGAGCCATCTTCCCAGCCCTCACTTTTTATTTAAATTGCATTATGCTAACAAAGCACATATTGCAACATGTTTGTGTGTATATACACACACATAGACACATACACACGTATGTGTGTGAGGATGCTGGGTACTGGGACTTGTAGTCGGGCTTCCAGTCCTCGATTGGCTTTTGCCCAAGGTTGGCACTCTTGCTTTTTTTTGGTCCGTCGTGGGGCTTGAACTCTGGGCCTGGGCGCTGCCCCGGAGTTCCATCAGCTCAAGGATGAGCGCTCTACTACTTGAGCCACTTCCGGTTTTCTGGTGTTTTATTGGAGATAAGAGTCTGCCCGGGCTGGCTTTGAACTGTGATCCTCAGATCTCAGCCGCCTGAGAAGCTGGGGTTACAGGCGCGAGCCACCGGCGCCCGGCTAACGCGGGGTGCTCGGCCTCGGGATCTGCGAAGTGGGGAGAGGGGGCTGAAGAGGGTCCGGTGGGGGGCTGGAGAAGAGCCAGCCCGCCTGCGCCCCGCCCCCCCGCAGGTCACTGCCGGGGTTGCTGGTCGGTAACCCTGGTCCGACCTCAACCCCACCCAGGGGAGACTGAGGCCAAGGGGGCGGGGCCAGGGGCATCCGCGCCGACTATATTGTGCAGGGAGCCCCAGCCCACGGCTCGGGAACTCCCCGGCACTTGCGGCCGGCCAGAGGGTGCGGGTCCCCGTGCTCCCCGACTTCCCGGCTCCGGGAGGGGCCCGCGGGTCGCTCCCGGACCCCGGCGGGGCCCCGAAAGCGTCTCTGCCG
>NW_012267291.1:5185779-5194875 GCF_000151885.1 Dipodomys ordii | reverse complement strand
TGCCCGGCGGCCTGCGCCTCGTCCCTGCCTCTGGGCTCCGGGTTCGAGTTTACCTCCTTAAGGAAGTGGTCTCGGGCGGCCCGCGTCAGCGCTGCCTGTCCTCTTAGAACTTGCCGCGCCTCCCGCCGGACAGGGCCCCGCCGGTCTCCGGCCTTCCTCCCTGAGACAGTGGGGGAGAGCCCGCGCCTCTGCGCCCCACGGCCCAGCCCGGCCTCGGGCCTGGCACACAGCCGGCGGCCAGTCCGCACCGCGGCCGTCCGCTCCTACTCCATTTACGCCCGGGTGTTTTGGAGGCCCCGGGGGTACCCGGCTGACTCAGTGTGCACGTGTGTGTGCGCGCATGCATGTGCATGCTCACATGTGCGTGCCCTCGCAGCACGGGCACACATGCACAGTGCATACGCGCGCCTATGTGTGCCCGCATTGTAGGCATGCACTCCGGGGCACACATGCGCACAGGTGCACGCGCGTGTGGGTGTGTACCCACACGCACATTGTGGCGTGGAACCTGCTGCCCTGCTGGTCTACAGAGCTCAGCGCAGCTGCTGGGGAAGGGCTCCCTTGCTGCCTCTCACCGTCCCCACCCTTCCCTCATCCTGCTGCCCCTGCCCCTGGTCCTGTTCTGGGCTCTTCTGCTCCAGCTCACCTCTTACCCAGGCAGAGGACTGATTAAGACCACTCAGGGGAAGCCTAACCTTTTCCCGCCAGGAACCAGGCCAGGGGGCGGCTGCCAACCCACTGAAAGTGTGAGTGAGCAGCCCAGCTATAGAGCCACAGGGGGTGTGTGATAGGGGTGCCATGTAACTGCTGAACAGGAATTTGCACCAATCACATTCCCAACTTCCTTACCCAAGAACCAGTCACCAGCTTCCTACTGAGTCCAGGGAAGTACTCCCACCTACCCACTGTGAGAAGACCTGCCAGTGAGCAGGGTCACCCAGACTTCACTGAGACTTGGGATGGCCCAGGCTGGGCCTGGACCCTGGTGTTGTGACAGGCACAGGGTCTTCAGGCCACACGCTGTGGATTCGGTAGCATCTGTGGTGGCAATGCTCCTTGCAGCTGGAGTGCAGCTTCCTCAAGGCATCTGTGAAGAATTCCAAGCATAATCACAGGACAGTCCAGACAGCCAAGAGGACCCTTTTGATCGACAGCTCCCTGCTCGAGGGAGGGCCTGCAGCCATCAAGTCAAAGGACCAAACTGCATGGAACCCACTAACTTAGCTTACTTGCGGGAAATGCGCTTCTAATAAAGATAAATAATTGTGTATGGTAGGAGATATTGGCTGTGGTTAGATACTGCTACTTTGTGATCATTGGGATGTGGGACTGTGGTAAAAACGGGATTGCGGACTAGGAGTGTGTGTGGGGAGGTTGAGTTGCTATGAGAAAGTCAGGGAAAAGGATTTCTGTTACCAGAAGTAGGAAAGAGAGAGGGGCACACCAAAACACGTCAAAAAACCCACTGGCGTTAGCTAAATAATAAAAGTTGAACTAAAACTTGGGTTAGCTATCTCATGATACTATCTTTTGAGCAAAAGTAGAGAACGTTTTCTGTGGCAGAGACAACTATCTACCTTTCAAAACCCCATATGGAGTTGTATCCCAGGGACCACAGACCCAGCAGTCCTTCCCTTGGCATTCATCTGGGTGACAGGCTCAGCCAATGACATCGAAGCAGGAAGTAAGTGCAGGGGGGCGTGGCCTTCCAGACCCTACCCTAGAGGAATGCAAAGCCACCCCACAGAAGGAGTCTGGGTCTTGAAGATCCTTTTGCTGACAGAAACACCCATCTCAGACTGTTGAGAATGAAAAATGCATTCCCATGACATATTTAGCCTTTGTAGTTGAGAGCTATTGATCTTTGTAGCCTGGGTAGTCCTAACTGAAATACTTCCTGGAGTGTTTTAATGAAAATCTGGATTACCAAAACAGTTGTGATATGGTGCCTTCTGAATGGACAGTGGGCAGTGGATAAAGATCATCTAAAAAGCCAGGCGCCCATGGCTCATGCCTGTCATCCTAGCTACTCAGGAAGCTGAGATCTGAGGATCATGGTTCAAAGCCAGCCCGGGCAGGAAAGTCCAGAGACTTTTTTTTTTTTTTGGGTCCAGTCATAGGGCCTAACTCTGGGCCTGGGCACTGTCCCTCAGCTCTTCAGCTCAAGGCTAGTGCTCTACCACTTGAGCCACAGCCCCACTTCCGGCTTTTTTCTTTTTGCTTATGTGGTGCTGAGGAATCGAACCCAGGGCCTCAGGCATGCAAGGCAAGCAAGCGCTCTACCACTCAGCCACTTTCCCAGCCCCAGTCCAGAGACTCTTATCTCCAGTAAACCACCAGAAAATTGGAAGTGGTGCTGTGGATCAAGTGGTAGAGCGCTTGCCTTGAGCTGAAGAGCTGAGGGACAGCACCCAGGCCCAGTGTTCAAGCCCCATGACCGCCAAAAATAAAAAAAAGAGAGAGCATCTAAAAGTAAGAAGGATTAGCCCCAGCAACTCTGTCAGGAAAACTGATAGAATAGAAAACTGGAAACAAGCCATGTCCACCCATGGGGTGGTCTCAGTAAAGATGAGTCTTTCTGTAAATTGAAAAACTAGATTCTTCCTAAATCCATGAGGTGAATCTAGATGCTGTATCTTCTAATATATTATGCAAAAGAGCAGGGTGGAGAATGCTTTGGGCATCGTAATGACTTGGTTTTTTATAAAGGGAGGGGGTATGAGCAGGCTGAGGGAGCTCAAGCCTGTACTTCTAGTTGTTTGGGAAGTAGAAATAAGGGATCACAGCCCCAAGCAAAAAGAAGTTTCTGAGACTTCACGTTAGTCAGTGGCTGGGGGTGATGGCATCTGCACAATGGGTGGTGTTGGTGGTGTGTGCCTGTCAATTCCTACAACAAGGAGAAGCAGAAGTAGGCAG
The DNA here is from genome assembly GCF_000151885.1 of Dipodomys ordii. NCBI lineage: Eukaryota > Metazoa > Chordata > Mammalia > Rodentia > Heteromyidae > Dipodomys > Dipodomys ordii. Next base: position 5,191,959 of record NW_012267291.1, on the reverse strand, counting down.
ATCACAGGCCTGGGCATAAAGCAAGATTCTACCCTCGTAGTAATCAACACAAGAAGAACTTGAGGTGTAACTTATCCTAATAGTAATCAAAAGGAGCTTGAGGTGGTAGAGCATCTGCTTGGGAAACATGAAGCCCTGAGCACAATCCCCAATTCTTCCCCCTGCCTCCCCCAAAGGGGTGGTGATTATGGATATACCCTGTCAGACCCTGTTACAAGAACACCTAATAGCATAGTAGCAGGGGTGTTGTCTGCAAGAGAAACTGAGGGGCTGGAGAAGTTGGGGAGACACCTATTTTTCACTGTCCTTTGTGATGTCTGGGTGTTCCATGTTTGTGCATTGATTATATAAAGGAACACCTCAGGCCTGGGCAGACTTGCGCACAGGAAGGTCTCTAATAGGATGCTAGAAGGTTCTACAGGTGCTGCCCAAGTTAGATGCAAGGCAAGACTCAAAGACAGCTCTCATCGAAGTCCTTGGCTGTGCACTCTCTGCCTAACAGTTAACTTTTTCAGTCTGTATCATACCCTCCTCACAGAGGGCTAGCATTTATTTTAAGTGCCATGGGTTTTCATGATGTGTATACAACGGGGTGTGGGCAGTTAGTGAATTGCTCAGTGCAATGGTTCCCTTCCAAGATCAGAGCCTGCCAGTGACCCAAGCCACAGCTCTAGGCTATGCAGGCCTGGATCATACACCCCCAAATGTGGCTCCAGTATATCTAGGGGGCTCACCAAGTTCCCTGGGAGAGTCTGAAGTGCATTCCATGCAAGTTCACCTGCAGGGAGGTCAGGAAAGCAAGAAGGACATGAGATAATAAGATGCAGAGAACTGTGTGGGCAGGTGAGGTGACAAGCCCCGCGGCCCAGAGCGAGAGAGGAACAAGGCTAGCAGCTTCCATCTTCTCCCAGGGAGGGAGCTAGGGCGGAGCTACAGCCAGGCCGGAAGCTGAGACCACAAGGGATTGGCCAGGCCCGAAGCTGAGACCACAGGGGATTGGCCAGGCCCGAAGCTGAGCCCCCAGGGACTGTGTTCATATTTTATGTTCAGTTCAGCTTTATCTGCATTATGAAGGGCATGTCATTTAAAGAGTTAACTAGTCTAAAGGCTTGTTAGGAAAGAGAGAGCTTTTCTTCCTTCTACCTCAGCTGAATAATAAGGTAGTTGTGTTTAGACAAATGTTTAATGTTTACATTATGTAAATACTGGAGCTGAGCCCTGTGTATTCTGATTACTTTTCCTTTTCTGTAGTACTTTTTGTTTTCATTAGAGTTTAAAAACCTTTCCTTTTGTTTGCTAGCTTACTTTTCTATGTATTCATTCATTTGAATTATTTTCTGCGCAGGTAAATCATCTCTCTGTGTATTCAAACACAGTGCAGTCTGTTGGTTTTGTGTTTTAGAGGAGTCTATAGTTTGGGCGGGGCGGCTGGGCATTGCTTACCTTGGGATATGTACCGTATTTTGGAGTCTTTAAATCTTTTGGTTTTGTGACTTCCTCTAGTTTTCATAGATCTTGTGTCTTTATCTTCTTGCTTTATTTCCTATTTTTGATGCAGTGGATTTCCACGACAAAGAATAAGTGGAGGGTGTTTGATGATTTAATATGAAGCTGGGCGCTGGTGGCTCAAGCCTGTAATCCAGGCTACTCAGGAGGTTTAGATCTGAGGATTACGGTTTGAAGCCAGCTTGGGCAGGAAAGTCTGGGGGACCCTTATCTTCAACAAAATACCCAAGAAGCCAAAAGTGGAACTGGGGCTCAAATGGTAGAGTGCTAGCCTTGAGGAAAAAAGTGCAGGGACAATGCCCAGGCCCTGAGTTCAAGCCCCAGTACTAGCACAAGAAGCAAGCAAGCAAACAAACAACAACAACAACAACAAACCCTTTGTACAACTACTTAAATAGAGAATAAAAAATGAAATTAAGGAAATAAAGAGGGGGTCATGGGTTGTAGGAAAATGCTGGGGACGGGTGTTTTCAAGCCCAGTGGAGCATTTGAATCCGGGTCATGATCATGCAGGGTCATGATCGTGCCGGGTCATGATCCTGTGTGGGCGCTGGCTCAGGAGCCACGCACCTGCGTATCTGGCTTTAGGAGATGTGGCTGCTGTGGTCCAAGAATCACAAGGAACTCAAGACTGCCGGTCCATTCACAAAAAAGATGACCTTGTCTCTTGTGTGTTTGGATTAAAGGTCACCCGTGGCAGGAGCACTTACCTAGGAGTTTACATTATAGTCCCCAGTGCATGGAGAAGGTACCCATATACCCTGAGGTTGAGCAGAAGTGGCTCCAGCTGTTGGAGATGGACCAAGAGCTGAGGTGTGAGCATGTGGAGTGGGGGGTGGGGGTGGTGGTAGGTTCCTGTGTAAGAAAGTAGGACAGAGATCCAATCATGGCTGTGTACCACTTCTAAGACCAGCAGGAATTTGGTTTGTAATGAACTTCTTTTAACATAGGAGTTCATTATCAACAACAGCATTGGTGGTACCTCACTCAGGCTCGATCCAGGAATATTTACTTTTTTTTCTTCTGTTGGTTGGGGGGCTTGAACTCAGGGCCTGGGTGATGTCCCTGAGCAGTTTTGCTCAAGGCTAGTGTTCTACCACTTTGAGCCACAGAGCCACTTCTGCTTTTCTGGTGATTCATTGGAAATAAGAGGGTTTTCTTCCCAGGCTGGCTTTGAACCAGCCTTTGAACAATCCTCAGATCTCAGCCTCCTGAGTAGCTAGGATTCCAGGCGTGAGCCACCAGCACCCAGCTACTTACTTTTAAGATATGTTAAAGGAAACACTGAACTACTAAAATACTGCTGTGTTTATTTCTTTTCCCAACAACAGTTCACACTTTGGAACATTCTGGTAGGAACCAATGTTCATTAATTCTCAGCAAAGGAATTCTATTTAAAAAATAGTTGATCACTCTCTGATCTAGGTGATTATGATTCTGTTTTTCTTTGCTTTTATGAAGCCATTTGAATTCATCCAGTGTGCTCCTTTGACACATATTGCGAGGTTTGTGCAACAATCATGAAAATTAATTGTGTTCCTTTTTGAAACTATTTAAAAATCCCCATCCCTGCCTTGCCTTATTGACATGTACACATTAAAGTATGACTATGGGAGAAGAATACATTCATAACAATGAATAAGTGGCCAATTAATTATGTCAAAATAGTAATTTGTTTGCTTGCTTTCTAATAAGTGTAATTATTAATTTGGGGGAAGTGTGCAGAAAATGTTAAACATATTGTTAGCGCTGAGGTTCACTCTCTGAAGTAAAGTTTAGTTTTCTTTTTCTTTTCTTTTTTTTTTGTAGGTCGTGAGGCCTGACCTCTGGGTCTGGGCACTGTCCCTCAGCTCTTCAGCTCAAGGCTAGCGCTCTATCACTTGAGCCATGGATCACTTCCGGCTTTTTCTGCTTATGTGGTGCTGCGGATTGGAACCCAGAGCCTCATGCATGCAAGGCAAGCACTCTACCACTGAGCCACCTTCCCAGCCCCTAATTTTCTTTTGAAATGCATTGAGTTTAAATTTTGGTAGTCTCAGGAAAATTCCAGAGTAGAACTAAGACTGCAAACCAATGGTTCAGTACGGTCGGAATGCATTGTGAAGACTGTGATGGCTTTTTTTTTTCCCCCACAATAAGGATTGTACGGCCTGCTAACTTTGTTTGTCAGTATATCTATCTAACAATAGGAAGCACACTCATTCTCTTAATATTATTTAAATATGCATCTCATAGGGTCATCCCTGATACTTTTGTTTTGCCATTCTCCCAGATGATCTGTGCAGAGGGACTATTTTCCTTGTGATTGTACTCAGCTTATAACTTCCACATGTGGAGTGGATTGTTTTCATAGCACCTTTGAATCCCAGTGGGTTCAGCGAAATGCATTGTGGGTACCCATAGGGATGGGGCGGGGCTCCGCCAGGCTGAGGTTTTAGTAGCTCCTCAGCCCGGCTACATTCCAGTGCATAGGGAATGCTGGCACCTGGCTAAGATCAGTCTTTTCACTGGATTCCAGCACAGGTGTGTCTGCGTTGCTCATCAGGTCCAGTGTGGAGTTGCTCTTCACGAAGCTCCTTCCACTTTGCATTCTCACCATCAGCTGAGTTACTGTAGAAGCCCTTTGTTAAGATTAGATGCACTGGGAGTGTGTTTGTGTGTGTGCTGGTCCTGGGGCTTGAACTCAGGGCCTGGGCAATGTCCCTGAGCCTTTTCATTCAAGGCTAGTACTTTACCACTTGAGCAACAGCTCCACTTCCAGCTTGGGAGATAAGAGTCTCATGAGCTTTTCTGCCTGGGCTGGATTTGAACTGTAATCCGCACATCTCAGCTTCCTGAGTAGCTAAGATTACAGTCGTTAGCACTGGCCCTTGAGATTTCATAATTTTCGTCTCCTAGTATTTATCCTCTTATAATTCCTGTAAATGCCACATTTTCATTCCCGGTGGAGGATGAATTTAGACAAAGTGACACTGTCTGAAGGGATGTGGGATGGAGGATTTGAGGTTTAAGGACAGACACGTGCTCTGGACAGACACGTGTCCTCACGTGTCCTGTGCAGATGAGTGACTGGTAATTGTTCCATAACCTATACAGATCATTAGAAAAATCCAGTGAGTAAGCTGCGTGCCAGTGGCTCAAATCTGAATTTCACCTGTCTTTATTATCCCACCTGCTCAGGAGGCTGACAGCTGCAGATGTTGGTTCAAAGCCAGCCTGGGCAGGAAAGTCCCTGAGACTCTCCTCTCCAATGAGGCACCAAAAAAAAAGCCAGAAGCAGAGCTGTGGCTCAAGCACTCATCTTGAGCAAAAGAAGCTCAGGGACAGCGCCCAGGCTCTGAGTTCAAGCCCCAGGACTTGCACCAAAAAAAGCACAAAAACCAGAAGTGGAAGAGTGGCTCAAGCAGTAGAATGTCACCCTTGAGCAAAACCTAAACAAGAACATGAGGTGAGGCTGAGTTCATGCTCCAGTATGGGCACGCGCACACACACACACACACAGAGTAAATACATATATTCTTAGCTGGGCACCAGTGGCTCTCGTCTGTAATCCTAGCTATTCAGGAGGCTGAGATCTGAGGATCGTGGTTCAAAGCCAGCCCAGGAAGAAAAGTCCCATGAGACTCTAATTTCCAATTAACCACTCAAAAACCAGTAGTGGTACTGTGGTTCAAGTGGTAGAGCACTAGCCTTGAGCACAAAGAAGTTCAGGGACAGTGCCCAGGGCCTGAGTTCAAGTCCCACGACCAACCAAGAAGAAAAATACACACACACACGTGTGTGTGTATATATATATATGTATTCTTGTTATAAAATGCAAACAATGCTCAAATATATTTATGAAATCCTACAACACTGCCTGGCTGCCGAGTGGTTTTGCGTTCATAAGCAGCACACAGCTAAGCTACCCCGTGTGTGAGGAGATCCTCTTGTTTTCCAGAACAGCTGCAAAACATCCTGTACCCTGATTACATGACTCCAAGAAAGTGTGTCAGTCGTTCCTGGCCCAGGAACAGTGGTCTCCATTACTAACAGTATAACGTAGATCCCCAGCACCTTATTTGTCCTTATTTATATGTGGATAAATATCTCAATGTAGATTGTTGAGTGTCGCGACCGCCTCGACCCGCAAGGATGACGCGACAACAGGTTCTTCTTTCAGACGGTTTATTCAGGACCTTGTTTACAGCTTCTTTTCTCCTACTTCTCTCCTGCCCGCTTCTTCCTTCTTCTTCCTGCTTCTCCTTGTTTCTCCTTCCCATCCGCCCCGCGCTCCGGTTATAAGCCTCCTGGATGGCCAATCCTGAAGCGCCACGTGGCATATACGGATAGGGCTGCAAACATGGAAGCAAACTAGGAGCCAAGTCATAGCCATATAAGGAGTTGTTTTTTACAGAGAGCACTCGTCACCAGGAAGACGGAAGGCGGGAGCCCGCACCATCTTAGGTCGCAGCCGCACCACGGGGCCCTGCCATTTTAGCTACAATGTTGCTTTTGCAGCTGTCTTTGGTCGCGGCTCCCGCAGCTCTCCACAGCTCCCCCTTTTTTGTTTTATTAAGCAACAGGTAGGAGTAGAGGTTGGGCCTCTGTCTAAAACATTAATGAGAGGACCTTGCACTGGTCTTCGCCTGAGGGGCGCCTTCCCCAGTGATGACCAGGCCCGTCCGATGCCTT
>NW_012267291.1:5170195-5182759 GCF_000151885.1 Dipodomys ordii | reverse complement strand
CCCCCCCCCAAAAAAAAAAAAAGACACTGTTGCAGACAATAAACAAAGATCTGAAATTCAGGTTTGAGACAATAAAGTTGTAATCTCCTTTTCCAGGAGGTTTTTTTTTATGTTGCATACTGTAATCCCTAATACATGTCCTTAATTAAAATAAATTCAATCCTTCCACTCAAGCCCAAGTTTGAAATTCTTATTTACACACATTATTTTTTCCCCTTGGTTTAATTTTTCTTTTTCTTTTGGTTAATTGTGGGGCTTGAACTCAGGGCCTGAACTTAGGGCCTGGGCACTGTTCCTGAGCCTCCTTGTGCTCAAAGCTAGTTGCTCTATCACTTTGAGCCACAGTGCCACTTCAGTTTTTGAGTAGTTAATTGGAGATAGAGTCTCACAGGGACTTTTCTTCCCCAGGATGGCTTTGAACTGTGATCCTCAGATTTCAGCCTCCTGACTTGCTAGGATTGCAGGCGTGAGCCACTGGTGCCGGCCTCTATTTTCATTCTCACATCCTCATAGGAAAAAAAAAATAAAGATTCAGAGTACTTGGCTGGGTAATTCAGTAGGTACACACTTGGGGGTATTTTTCAAAAGTCCCTGGGGCTACAGCGCATGCTCAGATCAGTTTATCAAACGAAGGAGCTCAACAGCCAGGCTGCTCAGTAGGTCCCGCCCCACCAGGGAGGGACAGAGGGACACAAACCCAACCTCGGACAGCCAGGCTCCAGAACCCTTCCCACTATGCTCTAGATGTTTTGGGCTACAACTCTTATTCCAGCTCAATGTCAGGTGTTATATCTGGGGTGATGGGTATTGATCCCCACTTAAAGAAAAATAAACCTCTCAAGCAAACAGCACTGTACAGTTCTGTGAGTCTGTCCCTCCCCCTCCCCACCCCCCTGCCCCCGCCATACAATATTTGCAAATAACTATGAAACAGGCAGGCTGGAGACAATGTCGAAATTGCTTCTTTTTAAATTAACAGGGGAAGGCATCTGAAAATTCATTTAGAGGAATTTATTCCTTACTTGGGAATTTGAAGGATGGGGAAGATTTTTTTTGGGGGGGGGGAAATTGTGCAGTTCTGTGTAATTTGTGTCATCAAGATAACCACTGTATTAAAGCGAGAGACACATTATCAATAGATAAGGAGAAAAGAAAATGGAACTTACACCGATGTGTTTTTCCTAAATGCTTTTGTTACCTGTGATTTTCTAGCTGCGTGGGGGAGAATTAGAGCCAGGCACCGGATTTTCCTGCATCGAGATGAACATATCATGTAATTTATACTGACAGGTCCGTCCTGAAGGTTTAGTATCATGCAGGGTGGAGTCATTTTGAAATTCATCCCGAGTTTCAGCGGATTATTCAGAGATTGTCAATCAGACAGTTACAATAACTCTTGGAGGTGACTTACTAGACTTTGGTTTTAATGTTTACAGCAGATCCAAATATAGTTTATTCTGGCTGTGCTGGGAATTGAACTTTGGGCCTCATGCTTGCTAGGCAGGAACTTTACCACTTGAATCCTGGCCTTGGTCCAAATAGGAAGGCGTTTCCCCCCTTCCTCTCTTCCCTACTCCCTTTCCTTTTTCTCTTCCTCCTTTTCCTCCTCCTTCCTCTGTTCTTTTTTCTTCTCTCCTCTTGATTTTCCTAAAAAAATAAAATCATCGTGAGCACTGGTAGCTCACCCCTGTAATCCTTGCTACTCAGGGGGCTAAGATCTGAGGATCATGGTTCAAAGCCAGCCTGGGCAGACAAATCCGTGAGACTCTTATCTTCAGTTAACCACCAGAAAACTGGAAGTGGCACTGTGGCTCAAGTGGTAGAACACTTGCCTTGAGCTGAAGAGCTCAGGGGCAGTGCCCAGCCTAGAGTTCAAGCCCCACAACTGGCCGAAAAAAAAAATCACAGAACTAGGATTAACTGCATTAACTTCATAGTTTGCACATTTTCAAAACTTTTTCAGGCATATTTTAACACATAATTCAGGAGAATCATGGCAATTTTTAACTTTCCATACAAATTTGTTTTATGGTAGAAAAGTAAAACCTATAAATAATCTGCTAGTATTACTTAACCTTTAGATCTGTGCCCAAGAGAACACATTTTGTTCTAGAATGGTTTTTTAAAAAAAGAAAGTCAGTAATATGTACATTTATACACATAGATGTGTATTTCTTGTTTATAGTTTTTTTTTAACTTTAAATCACTGTTACTTCCATTCACGTGTGAAGTATTTCCTCGTGATTTGCAGAATGCCTTAGGTTTCAGAGCGAATGCTTCGTCTCCCATCTGTGAAGTAAGCAGGCCCCGCCTTGGGCAGCTTCCGGGGTGAGGCGGGGCGGGCATGCTCAGGATGCCTCACACATGGTAAACTTGGTGTTCATGGACCTCTGGGCCATGAGGAATTCCACTTTGAAGCTAGACAAGCTAGACAAGAAGGTTTTCCCTCTCAGCACATAGCCACTGCTCACCTTGGTGCAACTGTACCATCCACCAGCTTTGCTTTCGAAAGCCCTGGTTGCTTCATTTGCAATGCTATCATCAGTATTGCCACATGTGAGTCTCAAGCCTACGGCTTTCTTCATGTTCCTCTACGCTTATTTTTGATTTATTTATCATGTGGGTAGGAATGGTGCATACTCTGGGGGAAAAATGCTTTGTACTTGTTTAACATAGAAGTTTAAAGCCTAGGTTTGCAATTGTATATACATATATATATATATGTATATATATACATATATATATACACACACACATATATACGTGTGTGTATAATATACAATATATACATATATATGTATATATAATACGTGTTATATATATTATGATATATAATATATATAAGCTACAACATATGTATATGTGTATACATCTATCCATCTATCTATCTACACACACACACACACACACACACATTTCTGCTGTAATTCTGTAAAGCAAGAGAATGAAGATGCCTTACAGAAAAGCAGATTGTCTGTCTTCTTCCCACCCAGCACAAACCGTAGGGCACTGCCCTTAACCCAGCTGGTTGCCAGGGTTCCCCGAGGTCTCCTGACAGCATGGATTACAGGGGTAACTAGAGAAGGTGGATGAGCCGATGTGGGGGAGCAGCAGCCGCCAGCCCAGCCCAACTTGGCCTGACCTGACTCCACCTGAGCCAAGTACTCCTCAACCACCTCTGGGGATCAGCCAGCTGCAGAAAGAGAAGGTTCAGAATGTAAACTAAGGGCTGGGAAGGTGGCTTAGTGGTACAGTGCATGCCTAGCATGCTTGAGGCCCTGGGTTTGATTCCTCAGCACCACGTACATGGAAAAGCCTAAGTGGGCGCTGTGGTAGAGTGTTAGCCTTGAGCAAAAGAAGCTCAGGGACAGTGCCCAGGTCCTGAGTTCAAGCTCCAGGACTGGAAAAAAAACAACCACCAGGCCTGGAGCCAGGTACACGAGGCTTACGCCTGTAATCCTAGCTACTCAGGAGGCTGAGATCTGAGGATTATAGTTTGGAGCCAGAAAAGTCCACGAGATTATTATTTCCAGTAAACTACCAAAAAACAAAAGTGCCAGAAGTGGAGGTCAAGTGGAATGGAGTAGAATTGGCCCATAAGTAAACAAACAAATAAACAGACAAATAAATAAAGATCAGGCCCCAGGGGAACCAGTGTCTGGGCGAAACATACCCGTTCTTATCTCATTCCTTTCTGTTATTTGTTTCTCTTTGTTGCCCATGATCATCATCTTTCTTTAAATGAAAGTCAAACTGCCTGAAGATAACTATTAAATAATGATATATCTGAATGATCTTTAATATTTCTTTACGCCATATGAAAGAATTGGAATAGAAGTCATATGAGCAATTCAATAATTCACATGCAAAAGGTCTTGAAGGGGAGACACTGGGTCAAATGAAGTCTCAAAAGTCTTCTAATTAAAAACTTGAATTGTGTGTGTGTGTGTGTGTGTGTGTACTGGGGTTTGAGCTTAGGGCCTTGTGGTCAATGCTTAGCTTTTTTTCCTCAAGGCTGTCATTCTACCACTTCCAGCATTTTGCTAATGGATAGGAGCTAACAGTCTCTCAGATTTTTCTGCCTGGGCTGGCTTCGAACCATGATCCTCAGTCCTCAGCCTCTGGAGTGATTAGGATCACAGGTGTGGGACTTCCCAGGCCCAGTAAAATCTTGAGGTTGTCGGTTTCCTTGAGACCCTTTGTCATTGTTGGCTCCTCCATCTGGTGTCCAAACCTCTAGCATCGCGTGCTGGCAGAGGCATTGTGGCTTCTGACCACACAGAGGTGGCCATTCCTGGGGAAGGGGTTCAGATCTACTTCCATGGGCTTCCCTTATCTCCATCAGCCGATGCCCAAAGGAGAGAAGCATCTAAAGGGGAGCAAATGAGCCCCCAGCCTCTATGCCTTTGGGGGTACACTTGTACTCAAGGATTTCTAAACAAAGAAGTGTGTTTTAATAGGAAAAAAAAAGATTGTGTTTTAAAACCTGATGTCCTTTGAGAAGAAAACGGCATCTTAAAGACTAACCTACTGCATTTAATTTAGTAGTTGGAAAAAGCTACTAAGCAACATCTATGGTTTTATCAGAAAACGCGGCGATTTTAGGGAATCTATTCAATGCATAACCTGTTTTCGTCCATAGCAAATCTGAGCTGGGGCGTTCTCCTAAAGTAGGTCAAATTCTGTTTGTAGCAATACTGTCTCACTAGAGGGCGCTCTTTAGTTGTGTATTTAATATTCTTTTATATAACAAAATAATAATAAAATGACTACAGGGCTCCGGATTCTGATACAATTCTTGTTGAGCACGTTATGAAATTTCCTCCCAGATGCTGTTTTATTTTTCAGCCTCTGTGTTTAAGAAGTCTGACATGACCTGGAATCTCCCAATATGTAATCAAGCGAGGTAGGACCGAGGCAAAAGACCTAAGTTGAAATTATTGGAAATCCCAGAGGCCTTTTGCCAGTGTGTTTAATTAATCAATTTATTTTTCACCCCTCTATATGTTACTGCTCCAAGAAAAATGTATTGTAAATTTAATATTGTCGCCTTAGATCTTCTGTGAAGAGACAGAGAGAGGCGGCGTGTCCCGGTGTGTTTCCAGAGTGACTCTGGTTATCTGAAATATTTCCCAGGACCCTCTTTGTGTTCCTGCGATGTCTGTCTCTCCAGCGGGTGTTGTCTGCATTATAACCAGGCTGCCCAAGCTTCTTGTATTCCCATTTCCAGCCGTTTCAGGAGGACCTGCCTCAGGCAGGGCCCCTGGGGAAATGAGCCACACCCTTCCCACCGCCCAGGAAGAACAGATCATTCGTCAATTTCTTCTCCATCTGGGTTCACTGCATTCCAGGTTTTCTGGTCAGGTGCAATTTAAAGCCAAAGTTGAATCGGATATTCATGTGGCATAGATATGCAAAATGGAGGGATGGAAAGGGGAAGAAGTTTATTTCTATGTTGTGGTATTAAAAAATTTCATGTGGATTTAAGAATTCTCACTTTGCCCTGAAATGCCCTGGGGCTTGAACTGAGGGCCTGGCACTGTCTCTGAGCTGTTTTTTGTACAACACTAGCACTCTACCACTTTGAACCAAGCTCCGCTTCTGGTTTTCTGGTGGTTAATCAGAGATAAGAGTCTCATGGACTTTCCTGCCTGGGCTGGCTTTGGACTGCAGTCCTCTGAGCTTAGCCTCCTGACTAGCAAGGATGACAGGCGTGAGCCACCAGTGCCTGGCTTGTCCCCTAGTTTTTGCACTCAAAGCTGGCGCTATTCCATTTGAACCACAGCTCCACTTCTGGCTTTTTGGTCGTTAATTGAGGGTAAGAGTCCCATGGACTTTCCTTTGCAAGCTGCCTTCCAACCACGATCCTCCAATCTCAGCCTCCTGAGTAGCTGGGCTTACAGGCGTGAGCACCAGCATCTGGAACCGCTCCTGTTTAAATGGGACCATCACAGCCATCTCCGGGTTTGTGCAGGGCAGAAAGAAACCTTCAGCCCTTCATTCCTCTGCCCTGACAAGCCGCAGCTGCGCAGCCTCCCTGGGTGATGCAGTCGTGTCTGGGCTCCGGGCCGGCCCCGGCCCCGCCCTGGCCCCGGCCCCGCCCCGGCCCCAGCCCCAGCCCCGCCCCGGCCCCAGCCCCAGCCCGGTCCCAGCCAGCCCTGTTCCCTGTAACTGTAGGAATCCACCAGCCGAGATGTGCTCACTGCTTGCTTAATTAGAGACTGAGGTACAGTCATATATTTTCTTTTTTCTGGTCCTAGGGCTTGAACTCAGGGCCTGGGCACTGTCCTTGAGCCTCTCTGTGCTCAAGGCTAGCGCTCTATCACTTGAGCCGCAGCACCACTTCTGGCTTTTTCTATGTAGTTTATTGGAGCTAAGAATCTCGCGGACTTTTCTGCCCGCGCTGGCTTCAAACTGTGATCCTCAGCTCGCAGCCTCCTGAGTAGCTGGGGTGACAGGCGTGAGCCACCTCCGGCCTGCACTTGTGTTTTGATTGTTTGATCTTATGGCCCTGTGCTTGTGGCTCTCCTCCACCTTCTCCTTTCTCCCCTCTTCCCTCCCCTCTGCTGTCGCTTTCCCTTCCTCAGTTTTCCTACTGCTCCGTGGTAGGAGTCCTGTCTTGTACCATGGAGTCCTCTGCCGGATTCATTAGCAGTTTATGTAGGCAAGTTCTCGGACAAGTGCGGTGAGCTGTGGGTGCTCATGGCTCGGTGGTTTATCTTAGTAAGGATTGAAGCTGCTCACCTGCCATCGGACGGAATGTAATTGATTTCACAACATGCTGCTGGAGTCTGGCCTGAGTCTAATGAAGTTACATTCATATTTCTTACTAGATTCGGAGTCTGCAGTGACGGCCAGGCAGAGCCGGCGCCGGCAGCCTCGTGTCTGAGGAGGTTTAATTACGCTTATGAAGCAGATCCCGTCAGCCCACCAGCCCTACCATCATAGATTTTTTTTTGCCAGTTGTGAGGCTTGAACTCTGGGCCTGGGCGCTGTCCCTCAGCTCTTCAGCTCAAGGCGAGCACTCTACCACTTGAATCATGGCACCACTTCTGTGGTGCTGAGGAATCGAACCCAGGGCCTCAGGCATGCAAGGCAAATGCTCTACCACTGAGCCACCTTCCCAGCCCCCTGACATAGATTTTAACTCATATTTTATATGTATATATATTTTGATATATATTTGGGCTTAAGCTCAGGGGTGTAAGCTATCTTTATTTGCTCTATCTCTATTATTTGAGCTGTGCCTCCAGTTCAGCTTTTTGCAAGTTAATTGGAGCCACAGTCTCCAGGACTTTTCTGCCTGTGATCCTCAGACTAGAACTAAATCGATTTGACCCGCAGCTCAAGCCTGGCCAGCTGTAGCCGGTAACAAGCGACACACAATCAGTTGTTTGCAGAATTTCAGGACCAAACCCTGCATTTCCATCTCTGTGAAGGGAGGACTTCCCTTGTCCAGGTGCTGGGCTCTCAGGGCCTGTTTTCCTTTTTTCTCTACTGGAAGAACCTGTTTGTTTTCAGGCATTGCCAGTATGCCCTTTCCCCATCTCCGCTGACACCAGAGTTGGTTCTTAGATACCTTATTTACTCTGAAGCTGGTTTCATGAAACCTCCATCCAGTCCCATTATCCCTTTATCTTCTTCAGCCTCCCATGTGAAATATAGATGTGAGGGTTGGAGAAGGTGCAGCTGTTTTGTGACCAGAGGCATCAATGCCTCATGCTCAGCTTCTTGGAATAGAGAAAATTCTGGGTCCCACCTGACTTCATTGATCAGCGTTAGTCTGTCAACCTCTAGACTACCTGCTGAGTAAGACAAGAAAATGACATTGTCTAAGGGGAAATATACTCTTTGCCTGACTTATGTAACTGTAACTCCTCTGTGTTTAGCATTAAAAAAAAGACAATAAAATGTCTATTTTAAAGCAATTGCTTCAGGGGTTTCTGTTATTTGTACCCAAAAGCATTCTTTAAGAAAGAAATTGCCAGTGGGGTGGCTCACACCTGTCATCCTAGCTACTCAGGAGGCTGAGATCTGAGGATTATGGCTCAAAGCCAGCCCGGGAAGGAACATCAGTGAGACTCTTATCTCCAATAACCCACCAGAAAATCAGCAGTGGCGCTGTGGCTCAAGTAGTAGAGCGCTGGCCTTGAGCTGAAGAGCTGAGGGACAGCGCCCAGGCCCAGAGTTCAAGCCCCACAATGACTGAAGAATTAGAAAAATTAGGGCTGCATCCATTTTACAATTTGCTAACTGCTGATTCTGCTTCTGTAAACTTGCTTACGCTACCATTGACCCTTCCCTTCCCAGAAATGAGTTAAGAAGTTTCAGGGACCAGATGCCGGCCCCAGGACAAGGTCAGTGGTCGTAGATACAGAACAGACAGTACGTGTTCCTCAGTTCCCATTTAGAAATTCCCCAGACAGGACCTTGAGATAACGACCACCTGGCAAGACCACAAGCTAAGTCAAATGTCAACCAATCACAAGTCTGTAACTATGTGAACTCCCCTAACCCTTATTGTCCAAAGTAACCACCCCCCTTGAGTCCCCCGCTCCAATCATTTTACAAAGAGTGTTACAAAATTTCCCGCGTGGCAAAGTGATTGTTGGTGTATATGGTGACCTTTAAATGGACCAATCATGGGATGCTTTGTGTTATGCGTTAATCTTGTGGTTTTTGCCTTTAAATTAGCCTGTAATCTCTGCTCGGGGCTTCCTGTCTGCCTCAGACAGAGAGCCCGTTTGCACAAACGCCAAATAAACTCCTCTTGCTTATTGCAGCTGCTGGCTTGGAGTCTTGGTTCTTGGGGTGCCCTCCCGTTAAAGAAAATATCCCAGTGAGTCTGGGGTCTTTCAATGACCACCACTAACAACAACAACAAAAGAAATTGCCTGACTTACTCAACTGTAATCCTTTTGTTTAATAAAGACTTTTTAATTAAAAAAAGGAATAGAGGCAAAATTCATATAGAATCAAATCACCCATTTTAAAGTGAGTAGCAGAATGATATTTAGCATGCTCACATATTGTATAACTACCGTTTCTATCAAGGTCCAAACTTGGTTTCTTTGTGCCAGTCCTGGGGCCTGAACTCAGGGCTTACGAGCTATCCCTGAGCTCTTTTGCTCTAGGGTGGTGCTTTACCACTTGAGCCACAGCTTGACTTCTGGCTTTTTGCTGGTTAATTTGCTTTCTTGACTGGGCTGGCTTTGAACAGCGATCCTCAGAGCTCAGTCTCCTGAGTAACTAGGATTACAGGTGTGAGCCCCTGGTTTCCATCTTGTGGCCCCAACAGGAGAAGAATCAGCTGACACAAGTGATGGACGATGTCTTTATCCAGTCCTTCCCATAGGCTGAGCACAGTGGGCGTGGGCCTTGTGGGCGTGTCTTACCAGCTGGGTATCTTCCGTGTCCCTGAGGGAGAGGGGAGGGGAAGGGAGGACATCTTTTCTTCACCACTCGCCTACGTGGTTTGATTAGCATCAATCAAAGCATCAATGAGTCGGGGCTGCGCTCAGGCTGGGCGCATGGGCTGATGGGAAGCTGGGAGGAGGGGTCACCCAGGGGCCACTGCTGGCCAGTGTCCTACAGCCCCGGAGAGCTGATGGGGTCACGGGGAGGGAAGCCCCGTCTCCGAGCCAAGGATCTGTTGCAATGTTGGAGCTCTTGGATCTGGAGGTACTTAGTGCTAACTTTAGTCTTTTTGAGTCTTTGATCCAATTATTTCCCCCTTTACCCTCCTGTGTGTGTGTGTGTGTGTGTGTGTGTAGTGTATAGTGTGTGTACGTAGTGTGTGTTGTTCGAGTCCTGGGCACCATCCTATAGCTCTTTTGCTGAAGGCTGTTGTTCTACCAGTTGAACCACAGCTCTCCTTTCAGCTTTTTGGAGATAGGAGTCTCATGGACTTTTCTTGCCTGGGTGGGCTTTGAACCACCGTCCTCAGATCTCAGCCTCCCGAGTAGCTAGGATGACAGGTGTGAACCATTGCCTTTGTAAAGTCCTTTGAGCTGCATTTCCCGTTGCTTGCCACCCAGTCGTACGTGGTGATACTGCTTTAGACGTGGCGCTATTCATTGGCCTAGGCCTACCCAGCTTGGAGCCTTGGTGTCCCTCTGAGCTGGGCCAGCCTTCCTATTGAGAAGTGCCTTCGCCCTCTGTCTGAAGATGGTGAGCCAAGCTGCCATCTTGCTGTGAATGCCCGTCTGTAACCCTGTTGGGTCCTGAGCTGAGAACGCTTGTTGGGTTGGGGACGCATTGCTGCACTAGGTGGTTATTCGTGCTGGCTGCTGTCCCCGATGGGAGACCCGGATGTGATCGCGTGGCTCTTGTGCCAGCTGCCTTGGATTTGGTGGCTTAGGGACCAACACGGATTGTACCGTTGGGCAGCTGGAAGATGCCTGGGTAATTCCACAGAATAAAAAAAGGGAGGTCTGGCCACGCCTCTGCCCCCCCCCCCACACTCCTGGCAAAATATGCCTAGCCGGACTAGTGCACCAAAAAGTGGCACCCACAAAGCACCAGAACGGACGCAGGAACCGGACGCCGGCACTTTCTGTGACAACATGTTTCCAAAGGCACGTCTGTCCACCCTTCCCAGCCCGGGCGTGCGCTTCTCTGTGGGCATGCCGGGCACAATAGACGTGACATGAGAGACAGGTTTTTAAATTTAAATTTTATTATTGTTATTGTCATTAGGATGAACAAAGTTTGACATTTTCCCACTGTGCGCTGGCAGAAGCTGTCTGTCTGGGGAGAGGGCGCCCCATGGGTTGGTTGGTTGCTTCTGAGAACACTTTTTTCCCCTTGGTTGCAATGGTGTTCAGTGTCCTGTGCTAACCCATACGTAGCTCATGTAAGCTGGGCATGGAGCTCACACCTGACATCCCAGCTACTCAGGAGGCTGAGATCTGAGGATCATGGTTCAAAGCCAGCCCGGGCAGGAAAGTCCATGAGACTCTTATCTCCCATAAACCACTCAGAAAACTGGAAGAGGCGCTATGGCTCAAGTGGTAGAGCTCTCACCTTGAGCTGAAGAGCTGAGGGACAGTGCCCAGGCCCCGAGTTCAAGCCCCACGACTGATCTGCAGTTTGTGTTCAGAACCATTGGTTTCATGAGGGTAAAACTGGGATCACAGCCTCATCACCGTAGAGAAAACAGCACACCTCTACCTGCATGTGGGGAGAGAGGACGGGCAGGAAGAAGCAGGCTGAGACTTCAGAAGAACCGTCTTCAGGAGCCAGATGGAACACCAAAGCAACACGCATCCCATGTACCTTGGGACAAGTGTTGTGTGGTGGATTTTTGTTTGTTTGTTTAAAAGCAAGCGCTTTATGTGTCCTCATAAACTGCGAGAGAGTGCCATCATGGATAATGAAAACAAAATGACAGGCAGATAAATTTAGTTGCTGTGGTAAGGTATTCTCAATAGTATGAAGAGAAGAGAATCGCATAATTGTGGGAGCGGAGAACAGTGTTGACACCAGACAATAAGGAGAGAGCAAAGAATTGCTTGTGGGTTGTGTGAAGGAGCTCAGAGACGAGAACTTTCCTTCTGGGAGCAGAACCGGCCCAGAGGACCTCGACCAAAGATGTTCAAGCCTGCTGCAAAAAGAAATCCCTGGGAGACATCAACTGGTGCCCAGACCCCGCCAGACCAACTCACTCAGGACAGGGACTGGCGAGCAGGGTTCGAAACTCCTATATATATTTTTAAAAGACACTTTATTAATTCAGAAATTGGAATATCTAGAAAGGAGGAGAATCAGTGTGACTCACCGCTGGATCCAAGGCCCAAATGTCGGTGTGGGGCCTTGGTGCTGTTTCTGTCCTCTGTGTCTCTGTGCTGCCAGGAGGACCCCGCACCCCGCCCCTCGGCCGGTCGTTCTTCATCAGCCTCAGCGATTGGTCATTTTAGTGGAAGTAGCTTCTTTCTTCAGTAGTTTCTGAACTAGTCCTGGGAGAGATTTCATTGGTCAGATGGAAGTAACCTGCCTGTTTGTGATCCAATCACTGTGGTTTTGGGCGGTCCTCACTAGACTGTGTGTCCAGGCTTGACTGTGTCATTTCCTCCCTCCTTCCCCCCTGCGGGTGGGGGAAGATCAGTTCCTGTCTGACCGTATCACATGGGCTGAGATCATGGGTAAACTGGCAAATATTTCACACCTGGTTTTGGGGTGAGTCAGGGATTATTTTCTTGAGTACATATTCCTTCTCTGGCTGATTTCAAATTATCTGTATAATGTCAAGAGCTTTAGGAGTTTCCGATAAGTTAAGAATGGTCTCCCATGCGCTACTAAGAATGGGCCTCATTACATACTGGTTGAATCCAAAGAAGATGCTGTTTTCTCCAAGGGAAATTCTCATTCTAGGACCAGCATGTAATAATGGGAAGTAGATACGGATCAGGCAAGACCAATAGGATTTCCTACAACTTAAACCACTAAGTGCCTATCCAATGCCCATTCCCACAAAAGTGCTAGGAAATAAGAACTCACAGCCATGCCTCAGTGGCTCACACCTGTCATCCTAGCTACTCAGGAGGCTGAGATCTGAGGATCACG
>NW_012267291.1:5166119-5168530 GCF_000151885.1 Dipodomys ordii | reverse complement strand
CACTTCCGGCTTTTTTCTTTTTGCTTATGTGGTGCTGAGGAATCAAACCCAGGGCCTCAGGCATGCAAGGCAAGCGCTCTACCACCGAGCCACCTTCCCAGCCCTCCTTTTTTTCTTTGTGCCAGTTCTGGAGCTTGAACTCAGGCCTGGGCGCTGTCCCTGAGCTTTGCTGCTCAAGCCACAGCTTCATTTCTGGCTTCTTTGTTTGTTAATTGGAGATAAGGGTCTCACAGACTTTCTTGCATAGGTTGGTTTTGAACTGCAATCCTCAGATCTCAGCCTCCTGAGTAGGCAGGATGACAGGCGTGAGCCACTGGTGCCCAGCTGGCAATATCCTCTTTAAACATGCCCTCCATGATCTAAACTTCCTCCCATCAGGCCCTACCAGCTGAAGGTTCTACCACCTCCCAGAAGTTCCATCAACTGGTGCCAGGCCCTGAACACATGGCTGTTGGTGGGAATTTGTAACAGAGGAAGGTTGGTAAAGTTGAGCACACACTGAAGAAGATTCTGCTAAGGAGGTAGAGTGGCGGGAAACAGGTTCAGGCAGCTCCTCAGCCTCCTCACCTGCGCGCCAGGCCGTGACTCTTCCCTTGCCTTCTCTTATCTGTTTCTTTTCTTCCATGTTGGCTTCGTTCCTGGACAGGTAGGGGCCATCTTTCTCTCTATCTGGCCGATAGAGAGACAGAGGTGGGAACAGAGGGAGGGAGGCAGGGAAAGAGAAGGACAGAGAGTGAGAAAGAGAGAGACAGAGAGAGGGCAAGGGAGGGAAGGGCAAGAAAGAGAATTCAGCGGATTAGAGAAATTCACCAATCGTGAGAAAGTCACATCCTCAAAGCAATCAAAGAAAACCCCCCAACGATTCATTCCTGTGGGGTTTAAAATCACCTGAAGTCCCTATCAAAATGTTAGCTTTCAGCTCTTCTTTGGGAAAGCGGAGCACATTTTAGATTTCAGTTCATCTTCTGGTCATTATCTCAGTTCAGTTGGTTCAAAGATGTCCATGTGGTCATGGGATGATGATTGCTTACAAGTGAATATATCATCAGCTGGCAGGAAAGCCAGAGATGGCCAGGCCAGGTGACAGGAAGGGCGATGCTGAACACCCAGTGTCAGCGTCCCTCATGGTCCCTCCCTGCACCCTGGAGAAGACATTTCATTCAGGGCTATTCACCTTGGACCCCTTCCTCCTTTAATCCTTCTGTAAGCACATGCAAATGATGTGTGATGTCAACAAGCAGCTCTCCTCTGATTGGTTGGCATGAGGAGATGCCTAACTCAGATGGATGTTTTAGGGTCATCAGTTGTCTGTTTGAGGCAGTTCAGAAGCAGTGACCTTTACAACTGCCTGGTGCACTGCAAAGCTAAAAATAGATGACGCTTAGAAATCCTCCCACATCTTCCTTTCATTAGAGGGGAAAACGGATTTCAACTGGACACCTGCGCTGAAATCAGATTCTTAAGTAAACAGCTCAGGTCTTAATAATTCATACAAAGACGCAGGGGGAAAATGAGGAAAATAATGGAGTCATAGGAGACAATGCCATGTTGTTTTTTGGACTGCTCCAAATGAATCACCAGTCCCGGATATCTCGGATAGGCAGGTTTATTAATGAAACAGAAAAGCATTGGCAATAGATAAATAATGCATCACATGGAATTCGTGCATTCTGTGTCTAATGGAGATCAGAGACACCTATCAATTCATCTTCAATCAGGCCATGTGCATTTCCCTCCATCGCTCTCCTGTGCTCCGTAGATGTCATGGTTGCCTGTGCTTAAAAAATGCATTGTGCGGAGAACCAGGTGAAATGTAAAAGTAATTACCGCAAGTCAGCAAACCAACTCCAGCCACAGAACGGTGATATATGCTCACATTTGTCACCACCACAATGGATCCCGCCTGGAGATTTAGGGGAAGAATTCATCAGCTCCATTAAGAAATAAAGACATTTTGAAAACGTCTTTTAACCAAAAAAAAAAAAAAAATCTCCAAGCCTATTAGGATATTTATGGCTGTGGAGGAAGGGGTCAAGGGTCAGGGGGTCAGGATGTGGGGACAGCCAAACAAAGCCAAATCCAAACTGTGAAACTAGATGGAGTAGAGGTTTCTTAAAAAGAGCTAAACAAGGTGGGTACCAGTGCTCACGCCTGTAATCCTAGTGACTCAGGAGGCTGAGGTCTGAGGATTGTGGTTTGAAGCCAGCCCAGACAGGAAAGTGTGAAATGCCAATTAACCACCAAGAAACCCGAAGTGGATCTGTAGCTCAAGGGGTAGCATGCCAGTCTTGAGTTAAAAAAAAAAACACAGGGTGGGGCTGGGAAGGTGGCTCAGTGGTAGAGCGCTTGCCTTGCATGCATGAGGCCCTGGGTTCGATTCCTCAGCACCACATAAGCAAAAAAAGAAAAAA
>NW_012267291.1:5155640-5161639 GCF_000151885.1 Dipodomys ordii | reverse complement strand
CTTTTTGCTTATGTGGTGCTGAGGAATCGAACCCAGGCCCTCAGGTATGCAAGGCAAGCGCTCTACCACTGAGCCACCTTCCCAGCCCCTGTTTTTTTTTTTTTTTAAGAAAAAAGCTCAGGGACAGCATCTAGGTTCTGGGTTCAAGCTCCAGGACTGGCACAACAACCAAAAACAAAGCAAAACAATGGCATGCTGGCTCCTTTACCACAGACGTTTTCTGGTCCCTGTCCTACTGCCCTTCCCTACCATCTTGGTAACGCACTGGTTAGCTGAGACCCAGTTGAGACTCTTTCCTAATGGCTCAAAGTCTCAGATTTTGCAAGTGTGGAAGGGAGAGAAATAATTGCTTCCTTATAGTACTTGTGAAGATTTAGTATTTGCTGTAATGTTTGAAAAGTTCCCAGCGTGTTATCTTCCATAAATCTCATTTCGATTTCTGCCTGAATGTCTGAAAATATTAGCCTTGTGAACCTTCAGTCTCTGGAAATCCTCCTTCAACTCCAGCTGCTTTTTCCTGGGCGGGCCTGGGAGAATGCATGCCACAGGTAAGGGGTGGGCCTAATTGCCTGTTAGCTGCAGGTTCTTTGAAAGTTGAGCAAGACAACGGAGCAAGCGGAGAACACAAATGCATAGAAACAAAGCAGCAGGAAAAATGTCAGGGTAGCATGTGAGAAATGGGAATCAGTATTCAAAAATGCGTGCACGTCTCAATTTTTCTTTGTTATCGTGTCACTATTTTGAAAAGTCTAAATTATGCTTGCAAAAACTTTAACTTATGCATACATATGTATGAACGTATACAACCTAGCGAGGTGGAGACAGACAAGCACAATGGTGAGAGGTACAACCAAATGGTAAAGTTCCTTTTCTTCTGGAGGAGGTCATTCTGGCGGCTTCCCTGAAGCTCAGTCTTCTCTCCTCCACTTGTGTAGCCCAGGCTGTCTGTCCTGTTCCGCATCCCGGCTCCACATGGATCGTCTGTCTTTCGGTGGCTCTTCATGGATGGCATCTTTTTGTTGTTATGAGAGGATTCGTGTCTAGGAAGCAGATTGGGGTGCTGATGAACCCCTAAGGAGTCTGGATAAAGAATTATCCAGCCCCAAATATCAGTAGTGCTCAGGCTGAACCTTTCTCCCCACACGGCTTCTCAGTTCAGCAGCCAGAGCAATGTTCTATGTTCTTCACATGCAGTTAGCATTTTCTTTTCTAAGTACATCCCTTTTATCGTGGTCTCATTGCTACATGGTGAAAATCTCCACCCTTACACATGACCGTGAAACCTTCGCTGTTCGTTTCTTGCCTACCTTTCTTACAGTCTACGCTTCCTTTCAAGACTTGGCTGTAAGTGATTGCAGAGTGAGAGCCGTTTTCTCGCCTGTGCTGACGGACCTGGTCTGTGGGCCTCGTGGGTCAGCGTGCAGTTACCCTGTCCTAGCTGGCATCTGCCTGAGCGCTCGCCCGTGCCTAGTCCCCTGTGCTGTCTCTGTGGCTCCCTGCGCGTTACACGGTGGCTCTTCAGGGACTGGAGGGCGTCTGTACCTCTCCGTGCTCTCTGGGGAAGGTGGGGACATGAAAGGTCTCTGTGGATGAAGGTAACATCGATATGATTTGTTCATCTGGAACATTGTTAAGATAGTAACAAGTGTCGTGAGATGAGATCGTTGATATTTCCCGGTGGTGGCAGCCCTGGCTCTCTGGGTAATTATCCTGTCTGAAGATTGGGAAAGGAAGGGGAAATTCAACATGGTGGACTGTGAGGAACACACAGCAACAGGCGGTTTTAGATGTTTTGGTCAGGAGAAAGGATCACCATAGCCCCTCGTCATGGGGCCGTCTGTCCCAGGATCCCCCCCCCACTCCCCCCTAGTGGATGTCTGAAGTTGTAGCTGGGACTGAACCCTACATATAGCATAACCTTTCTAGTCTTACTATTATGGTTTGGATGTGAAGTGTCCGGGTCTCCAGTGTCATATGCAGAGTAAATTACAATATTACAAGATTGTGATATGTGACAATAACATATTACAGTATTCGGTGTGGATGGAGAAGGACTGGGTGGTGAGTTGGGTCTGGACTTGGATGGTGTGGGGAATTGGGGCACACTAGGAGCGGGGCCTCTGGGAGGATGGAGGTCAGGAGGGAGGTGCTTTTGTGGGCATCTCTCCATCCGGACTTCTCTGTACTCTGTCCCTCTTGGCTTTCCTGGCTGCCACGAAGCGATCAGACTTCTCTCCGCCATGTTTGGTTCTGCCTCAGCACAGACTCATGGCTACTGAGTCAGCCAACCACAGAGTGGAAACTCTGAAATTGTGAGCCCAGACCAACCCTTCCTGCTTTTAAAGTCAGGTTCCCTCAGGCATTTTGTCATAGCAACAGAAAGCCAAAAATACATATCTAGGATAAAGTTTTAAACTAAAGAGATTAATAACAGTAATTCCTAACAAACTAGAGGAATTACACAGCAATATACCGTAATAAAAGTTGCATGGCTTCTGTCTGTTAGTCTCAGAGTAACCTGCACAGTTACTTCCTCGTAACGGAAGTACTTCATGGCTTCTCTTGGTCATACCTGAATTTCTAGTACCTTTACTCTTGTACTTTGAGGTGATTATTAAGTTAACATGAGAACTGCTTGAATATCAGCTCTACCATCGTGAGAAGTCAGCTTAATAACTGAGACAGCTTCTAGGAGACTTAACATGTGCGTATTGTACACACTGTGTATACTCTGGCAAGGTTGATTCTTGTCTTGGGATGGACAGAGCAGGGTAGTAGATTTCATCACCCTAGAAAGAACAATATGCAAGTTCTTTTCCATTTTTTTTTGTATGTGTGCTGGTACTAAAGCTTGACCTTAAGGCCTAAGCACTATCACGGCGCTCTTTTGCTCAAGGCTGGCACTCTATCATTTGAGCCACAGATCACCCACTTTCTGGTGATTAGTTGGAAATAAGAGTCTCACAGACTTTCCTGTTTAGGCTGGCTTTGAACTACAATCCTCAGATCTCAGCTTCTTGAGGAGCCGGGATTACGGGTGTGAGTCACCGGTGCCCTGCAAAAACAATACACAGCTTAACATGATGAATTATTTTGAGAGTTTTCTATTGAACATGTTCCAGCCGCCGTGGCCCATCAGTGACAGAAACTGTACAGAGCAAAATGAACAGAGCGCCTCCTGTGTTGGTTAACTCAATAATACATTTGAAAAGATAAATGGATCAAGGGAGCACTATCTGAGAATGTTGGCTTTCTTGCCCGCTGACGGTTGAACAACCGGTGGCGGAAGGCACGGGACGCCTGGTCGTGGCCATTCACAGCGCGGCTGGCGGTTTGTGTCTCCCTCAGCGCATGGGCAGTGCAGTGGCTCTGGTAGATGCTCATGGCCAGGAGGAGTCTGCTGTTGCTTCTGGGACCTTCCCCATTGCAAGGGCTCCTAGGAAATCTGCCTGGCCTTCACCTCTGGGAAGCATTCTGTTTCTCTTGTCCTGGATTGGACTCTCGATCTACTATGGTTGCTCGTGTTCACATCCCTGAGCAAACCCCGTGCCACAGGGACACTGGGCTAGTCACGGGGAGATGTTCCTCCTGGGGTCACTGTGACGCTCTGTGAGCTCACGAGGGACCCAGTCTCCCCGCTACCGTTAGATGTTGGACAAGTGTTCTCTTGCAAACTCAGCGATGTGTGGGGGAGGCGACAAGGATAGCGGGCAGTGTAGACAACGTGCTTAGGTTTTCTTTCCCTTGTGTTATTGCTGTTCATTTTTGTTTGTGCCCCGGCCTTGAACTCAGGGCCTGGACTGACCCTGAGCTTCTTTTGCTCAAGGCCGGCCCTCCACCCCTGGAGCCACAGCTCACTTCCAGCTTGTCTTTGTCACTCCGGGTTAAATGCCTCCACACTGGCTGTCTCACAATGTTAACTCTTGGCTCTTGTGGCTCACTCCTATTTGAATAACTCCTGCATTCCTGTGCGTGAAGTGTAGTCTCTCATAACCAATGTGTACTTTGAGGTAAAATCTTCACCGTGAAACTACTCTTCATGGAGTGACTGGATTCAAGGAAGCCCAAAGTAGTTTTAGCCAGAGCAACTAGGTGGGGGCAAATGAGGAGCAAGGGCCCTGTGGCCACCTGCCGCTCTCTTCCAGGAAGCAACGTCAGCCATGTCCTCATGCTGTCCCTCATTTTACTGCGCATGACCATGTTGCTCAGCACATCAGAAGTTTCCTCCCTCCAGCCCCCCTTCCTTCCTTCCTTCTTTCTTTTCTTTCTCTTTTCTTCTTTCTCTCTCTCCCTCCCTCTCTCTCTCTCTCTCCTCCTTCCTCTCTCTCTTTCTCTCCCTCATAGCTCTTCTCGCTTCTGTGATTAATTGAACGTGTTTGGACCTGACGTAGGAGGAATAAAATTACCACATCATTCTATGTATGTGAGATATAATATATGATTAAAAATATTTATTCTCCTGATGTGGAAAAGAATAATATGTTAAACAGATAAGCATGTACTAATGCATATTTTCCCCATAAAACTTAATTTATTCCTTGGGCTGGGCATAAACTTTCCTCTTGAACAACTTCCTTGCCAACTCTAGATTGCTGAGCGAAACCATTTTATTTTACAGTGAATTGATCACTGTGGTAATATTTCAGGAGTAAAATGAGCCCCACCCGTCAGTTTGATTTCAAAGGCCCAGATTTATAGCTTGTTTCCTGATTTAGGGATAAGAATTTTTAAAAACTTATTGAGCATTTTGTCACCTTGTATCGGGACATGGAGTTGAACTTAGAAATGAAAAAAACAACAACAATGATAATCATAAATAATATACTGCAGAATGACAGAATAGTTGAATATTCCCAGTGGGCCATTTCTCAGATTTCTGTCCTCCTTGTGTTCCTGTGTCCTGGTCTCTGTGGAAGATACATCTTGCAATCATGTGTGTGTGTGTGTGCGTGTGTGTGTGCGTGCACACTGGTATGGGGCTTAAACTCAGGACCTTGAGCACTCCCTGGGCTTTGCCACTCAAGGCTGGTGCTCTACCACTTGAGTCATTCCTCCCCTTCTAGTTTTTTTTCTGGCTAATTGGAGAGAGGAATCTCATAGACTTTTATGTCTGGGCTGGCTTCTAATTGTGATCTTCAGAGCTCAACCTCCTGAGTAGCTAGGATTATAGGCGTAAGCTACTGGTGCTCAGCATGCACTTTACTGTTTATGCTCCTGGAAAGGAGGTACAGAAAGTACTAGAATGGGAGCTGCAAGAATCTTGCCTAAGTGTGAAGCAAACTCACTTGACTTTATTCACAGCAGACAAAATATAGCTGCCGGATGGTTCCCATCTGTCAACCACAGGTGAGGTGTTCATGTCGGGAAGGGCCTGGCCTGGGGAGGCACGCTTGCTTGTCGATGGCTTTGGACAGAAAACTATGAAATCAACTTAGGATCTTCCTAAGGGTCAGGAGAACAAAGTAGCCCCAGAGCTCTAGTGACTGAAGACTTGCATTTATTATAAGCCATCCTCTTCAGAAGCACAGGGAACAGGTGTTTGATAATCTCAGTAGATTTGCAAAGCAGAACTATTATGATTGCCAGAGTGAATTTTTAGAAAGCTTCAGTTTGCAGAAGAAAGGACTGACGTTAGACAGAGCATGGAAGAGAGATGAAAAATCACACACACACTCACACATACACACACACATGTGCACACATACACACACACACGCACACACACACACACGCACACATGCATCCAGGAATTACCTTGGAGCCATTGGTTTGACATGAAACCAGAAATAGTAGACATGGTTATCTCAGGCTTTGTCACTAAACACCGTTTTCTCCAAAGAACTTTTCTATCACTCAGTAGCGTCTACCTGTCCTGACCTCAGAGGTAAACAATCGGCCTGGACGCTTAAATAGGTCTTCAAGCTGAGTTAGCAAGGCCAAGGTTGGGTCCCCAGATGGAAGAGCCATACAGCTCTGGGTGGTTCTTAGTTTTTAATCCG
>NW_012267291.1:5114980-5153285 GCF_000151885.1 Dipodomys ordii | reverse complement strand
GGGCCTGAACTCTGGGCCTGGGCGCTGTCCCTCAGCCCTTTAGCTCAAGGCTAGCGCTCTACCAATTGAGCCACAGCACCACTTGTAGCTTTTTTCTTTTTGCTTATGTGGTGCTGAGGAATCGAACCCAGAGCCTCATGCATGCAAGGCACCTTCCCAGCCCCTGGCGCTCTATCTCTTGAGCCACAGAGCCACTTCCAGTTTCTGAATGGTTCATTAGAGATAAGGGTCTCACAGGGACTTTTCTACCTGGGGTGGCTTCGAACTGCGATCCTCGGATCTCAGCTTTCTGAGTAGCTAGGATGACAGGCATGAGCCCCTATGCCTGGCACTTTGCTCCTTCTCTATCTTTCCTGTAGTCCAGGACTGACTCGCTAAGCACAGTTCGTAAACCTGCACTTAACACTGGCTGCTCCATAGGAGGCTTCTTTGAGTCTTTGTTTTGGGTATAGTGAAAAGAGGGTTGGTGAGAGCCACCCCTCCCCCCCCAGCTCTGGCCACAGGCTTGACTAAGGAGACTGAGTCCCGCCCCTAGCCTGCAGGGTCCTGTGCCTTCCCTCCAGCCCCTCTGGTCTCTGGCCTCCCCCTAGGCTCTTCCTCTCTCCCAGGCCCTGCAGCACCAGGGTGGGCTCAGAGGGGAGGCTGTGGCTTCCTCTGTCTGTGAAGCCTCATCTTAAACACTGTGTAGAATGGACTGATACCAGATAGGAACGCAATAGATATTCATTGACTAAGTGAAGATACACATCTATTTGTAAGGAATTTGTTTGTCCATAGCAGTTTTATTTTTGTTTACTAAAGGGTTGAATCATTAAAAAAAAAAAAGACTTATAACTTTAACTTTCTTGGTGTTAGGATTTGAACTCAGGGCCTTCTGCTGGCTAGGTAAGCTCTACCACTTGAATCATACCCCAAAACTCTTTGGTTCTTGAGAAAGAGTCTTGATAACGTTGCCCAGACTGACCTCTTGAGCCTGTCTGCCTCTGCTTCCTTGGCTGCTGAGATTATAGGCGTGTACCACCATAACTGGCTGTAGTTACTCTTCTTTAAAAAGAAAAAATCCTCCTAAAGGACAGTGTTGCTCTACCTTAGATCTGTGGTTACCAATCTGAGAAAGACAGTTCTTTGTTTTGGAGATGTTTCTGCAAAAGGTTTAATGACATCCCTAGCTTCTACCAATTATATTCTGAGAATATCTCCACCAATTGTGACAACATTGCCAAATGCGCTTTGGATGTCCAACCTTGTCCCCCCTGTCTCTGGGAGATAAACCTTTAGTCCACACCCCTCCCCCCATCTTTGTACAAGCACGACAGCATCTTACTGAGGTTGATAAGCTTTGATCCACTGCTAAGTTGTAATAGTATGTGGAGAGAATGAGCCTCAGCCTTCTTTCTTAGTTCATTATGTGTGTTGTTTTTCTTAATTCTTATACTTTAAAGGGAATTACTCAGCACCCCTCTCCATTTTGGTTTGCTTGTTTAGTCTAAATGCAATCCAATTTAATCTGCATATAAACACATCCATTGCATATTAAAATCAACATATTATAAACATCAGCCCGAATGCTTTCTTGAAGAAGCAAGGCTAAAGAAAAAAAAATCATGCATATTAAAATCACAGATAAGCCAATTATTATATGGAGTAGTAAATAAAAAAACACTATGATGAATCTCAAACCAGGAGCTTCATAAAGCACAATATAGGATATTAAAGCTAGCCTGTTTTAGAAACAATCAGGGATCCTTGCATTTTATATGTAATTTGTTTAAAATTAATTTCCCAGTCTGCTATGTTATTTTTGTTTCACCTACCCTAACTAATAAGGTTCAGGAAACATTGATATTACTTAAAATCACCACCCAAAGAAGAAATCATTTCTCTGCTCTTACTGAGATAATCTACGAGGCTGGGCTCCGGTGTCCAGGGTGTCCAGGTGGGACGGACTTTGGAATTAGATGCTGTAGGGTGTGTATGTGGGAGGGAGCTGAGTTGGTGTGTTCAGCCATCAGTGTTCACTACTGCCAAATGAAAATGACCCACACCGTGTATACTTTCATGAGCACGTACTACGTGCTAACTCCTCAGCCTAATTCCTGCGTATTGAACTCCAAACCTTGCACTGCTGGTCACATACCTTTGAAAACTCCTTCTAAGCTGTGTGCGCTGGGCATTAGCAGCGTAACTTCTTCCTTGTAGCCTCTTTGCAGCCCGTCAAAACTTTCCTTCTGTACTGATTTGTATTTTAGGAACTTCTTTTCGTGCCTGGAAAATGCCAGGCCACAGGATGTGTGGATTGTTCTCAGCTCATGCAGGCTCACCCATACTTTTCCCGAGGCGTGTCCAGTGTCCTGCCACAAGCTGCCCTTGATCTCCAGCAAGCCGTAACCTCTGAGTCTCGGTTTCCTCACCTGCCAGTTTGTACCCTAAAGAAAAGATCTACCTTGTGAAGTGGTTGTACAGAATTCAAATATCAAATATCAAAAAGATTTAGACTGGGCTGGGAAAGTGGCTCAGTGGTAGAGCGCTTGCCTTGCATGCCTGAGGCCCTGGGTTCAATTCCTCAGCACCACATAAGCAAAAAGAAAAAAAAGCCGAAAGTGGCGCTGTGGCTCAAGTGGTAGAGCGCTAGCCTTGAGCTGAAGAGCTGAGGGACAGCGCCAAGGCCCAGAGTTCAAGCCCCATGACTGGACCCCCCCCCAAAAAAAAGCTTTAGACGTTTTGGACATGTAATAAGAGATTTTGGCTGTCATTTTATTTATTTGTTTATTTTGGGGACTTGAACTCAGGACCTTGAAGTCTCACTTGCCAGTTTTGCTCAAGGTTGGTGCTCTACCCCCTGAGCTCAGCTTCACTTCTGGCTTTTTACTGGTTAATGGGAGATAAGAGTCTCATGGCAGGCAGGTACAGGTGGCTCACGCCTGTCATCCTAGCTACTCAGGAGGATTGTGGTTTGAAGCCAGCCTGGGCAGGAAAGTTCATGAAACTCATCTCCAGTTAATCACAGAAAAAGCTGGAAGTGGAGCTGTAGCTCAAGGAGCTTACGGACACTGCCCAGGCCCACAGTTCAAGCCCTAGGATTGGCAAAAAAAAAAAAAAAAAAAAAAGTCTCATGGACTTTTCTGCCAGGGCTGGCTTTGAACCACAAATTCTCAGATCTCAGCCTCCTGAGTAGCTAGGATGACAGGTGTGGCGTGAGCTACCGGTGCCCGGCTTGTCTAGGGACCAACAATGAAGAAATTTAGCAAGCTGAAGTTGAGAATATTGTTCTTGAAGCATAGGAAGCTCTTGGCTTTGTCTTTAGTTTTCCCAGTTTTGATAAATGTGAGCTAAGATATAGACTCGATCAGGAAAACAGGAGCCTATGTTTGATGACAAATGGTTTCTGGGACCCAGCTTCCCTCCTGACATATTCGGGGGTTCTCAGAACTGGAGAGACCTGGGAAGAGCAAAGAACACCTAGTATGCAGGCCGAGGGTTGTCACATGACACCACAGACCTCATGTGGTCCCAGGAGGGATTTAGTGTGAAGCCAGCAGCCTGAGCTTTTATAAGACAGCACCTCAGTTTTAAATGCTGTCAGCTAAATACAAGTAAAGGTTCCTGCTCTCTGCGGTGCTACGATGTGGAGATGCAGTAGAGGATGGTCTCCTCCCAGCATGGCCCCTAGGCCACAGGTGTTCAGCGTCTCTCTACTCATCCCTTTCCGTGGCGTGCCCTCGGCGGACGAGTGACAACGGAGAAGCTCAGTCTTGTAGGACGCTGGCACAATTCTGGCATATGCCCATCCATGAAACCAGGCCTGGGATGTATAGAATAATACAAAAGCTGCTTTCCTGAAAACGCCCATGTCGTTCTAGCTGGACGCAGGGCTGTCGCTCATCCTGAGTGGAGAGAAGCCACAAACGACGTCATTTCCTGGGACAGCAGGATTCCCTGCAGGGGCAACAAAAAAGATTTAAAAAAAGATTATTTTCCTTCTCAAGAAAATGCCCAGTTTCCTGCAAATGCATACAGCCTGATACAATTGACAAGAACTCAAATGGCAGGCAGGCTGAAAGCAGAGATCTGATTGGACACAATCTGAAGTGCCCTCTCTTGCAAGAACACAGTCACCTGCTTTAGCTTACCTTAAAACAACTTTGACCTCTATAATCAATGCACTTGTTTGTCTTAATTCCCCCCCCCCGCCCCCTACTTTCCTTCTGGGTATTTTCTCCTTTATTTTATAGTATTTAATAATGGGAGAAATAACACAGGAGAAGAGAAATTGTCCCCAAGCACTCCAGGACACCATTAGCCACCAGCACAGCCACCCCCGAACTGACACTATTTGCCGGATTACTGGACTTTCTAATTGGAATTCTCTGTTTCTTATTAAATTCAACTTGTATTTGCAAATGTGTGTCAGCAAAGTCTCGCAGAGGGCAAGCTCAGAGAATAAAATGGCAAATCTCCCAGTTCACGGGAGTTCTAGGGGTTTAGGAATCTTTCTGTGCGTCTACTTTTCAGTTCACCCAGAAAGGAAGATAGATCTCTGTGTCATCGTTTCTTATTTCTTCCTGATGACTGCGACCAGATCCTCTGAAGATGTTCACGATGGAGAGATTTCTTTGGTCATTCCCTCGAAACTTTGTTCCCATCCAGCTCTTCCTTGATTTCTTCCGGGTCATCAGAAGCAGAACCGCAGCGTCTTCCCGCATCTACCAGCACCAGCCTCAGCCTTCTGGGGCCAGTGGACATGAAAGGGGACACCCTGCTTCCCAGGCAGTGCCGTCCCCCCTTCCAGACTCCCCGTTACCCACCAAAGGGCCAGAGATGGGCTCCGATTAGTTGCTGGCAGACTTCTTGTGTGTGTGTGTGTGTGTGGACACAATCAGGCACCATTTCTTAAAACCAAACTGCCCATTTAACTTAGGAAGTAATTGACCAATTCTGTCTCAGTATAGCCACACTCGTCAAATGGCTTTTCCCACAGACACACCCCGCCGGTCCCTGGTGGGCACATCTAGACACACCCGCTGGTCCCTGGTGGGCACACAGGGGCAATTGCAGTGGCAGGAACACCTGAGCTCTCTCTCATGTCCTCTGCCGTTCACTGCAGAGTGCGCTCACCCCGGTTAAGAGAGCAGCACTTGCTGTGGGCGTGGAGGATGTGTGAGAAACGAAAAAACCTCACCCATCAAGACACATAGTCCACAAGATTAAAAAACAACAACTAAAACCAATGCAAAACAGCTGCCCTGAACAAAGGATCAGCATTTGAATAAAGACAAGGCCACTTGACCAGCGCTGGGGCTGGTTCTGGGTTTTTGTTTTGACTTTCTGGATCAGATGCCTGTGTCTTCTGTTTGTGGGGATCACTGGGGGCTTTTGACATTCACTTGTAGTTTTAATAATGGGCCTTTTGAAAGGTAACTCACCTTGTGTACTGGGGTCACTGGTGGTCTCTTTCAGTTAGAATCTGAAGGTGAGAGTTCTGTCAAGTGAGTCTTTAGTCTTGGTCCTGAAGGTGCCACGTGGCCCACATGAAGTTCTGCTATGGGCCGTGGCCGCAATGCACTCAGTGCTGGGCAGACACTGTGCTCATCAGACCCCTTCCCACAGCACATCTGTTCTCTAGGGAACATTGCGACCAGCCTGTGGGGCCTCACTGCATTCTTGGACGTGTAGTTGGCCCTACCATAGTGTCTCTAATAGAGGAGACCCCTCCTTCCCCAGGCTTCTGGTATCTCATCCTCCGAGTATGGCATTTGATTGCATTTTCCAGATTGA
Source organism: Dipodomys ordii (assembly GCF_000151885.1). Lineage (NCBI taxonomy): Eukaryota > Metazoa > Chordata > Mammalia > Rodentia > Heteromyidae > Dipodomys > Dipodomys ordii. The sequence goes on along the minus strand of NW_012267291.1, from coordinate 5,147,510 downwards.
CTACCTACCTGCCCAGCCAGGATTGCTAACCATCCTCTAGCCAGAACCTTTTAGACAGCAAGTCTGAAATACACCTGTGTCAAGAGGAGAGTCCAGGCATCCTAGCAAGAGTTAAATCATTTTGCTCTCGGTGTTGACCTCTTTGCTGAATTCTTCCAGTTTCAAGCATTGCATAAGAACCTCTCACTATTTATACTACTCAAAAGTTTTCAGAAAAATTATAGCTACTTATGCATACAGGCAGTATTACCTTTTGGGTTGCGAGTCTTGAAGTTTGCCATCTGTTAAGGAAAGGAATCGAGACTTTGAAAATGTTGCTTAGAATATGGCAGCTTGGTATTGTACCAGTTTAGGGCTGGTACCAGCTGGGATTTCTCAGCCGTCCGGGGAGCCGTGGTGGTGATGTAATGCGGGCTTGTCACCTGCATCCTGGGCTTCGCTGGCATTACACTTGGCGCTGACCACCCTTTCCTGTAAGTATCCCCCAGAGTTCCCTGAGTAGCCACAGAGCACTTGTAAGTGGTAGGATCACCCCTCACCCAGCACCCAGCTTCCTTTGGTGGATAAGAAAATAGGAACCCCACAATCTTCCAGTGTTCTGGCATGCCCCCCCCTCCCGCCACTGTCTCTCCAACCTACACCAGGAACCAGAATAAAACCTGATCCTCACAACTTTCTTCTCTCACAAATATGTGGATACATTCTGTCTCCTTGAGGATTCTCCCAGAAATAGACCTGGAGACATGAGTTGAATGCAAGTTGCTCTTCTGGGAGGTGGTGCCTGGAATTATCTGGAAGGGGCAGGTGAAAGAGACAGGAACAAAGCCAGGTGCCAGTGGCTCATGCCTGTCATCCTAGCTACTCAGGAGGCTGAGATCTGAGGATCACGGTTCAAAGCCAGCCTGGGCAGGAAAGTCTGTGAGACTCTTTATCTCCAATAAACCACTAGAAAACCAGAAGTGGCACTGTGGCTCAAGTGGTAGAGCGCTTGCCTTGATCTGAAGAGCTGAGGGACAGCGCCCAGGCCCAGAGTTCAAGCCCCACGACCAACCAAAAATAGAAAAGAAAGAGACAGGAACAGAAACTGGAGTTATCAAGATAGCTACCACCAGTGAGGGACAGAAACTTCATGTCTCCTAGAAAGATCTGGAAGCCAGTGTAGCAAATTTGACCAGAATGTTCCTCTTTTCCCAGGAAGGAGGGAACTGGGGTATGTATGTACTATCATGCTCCATTGTCCATTAAAAACTAGTTCTACAAGGAGCTTTACTTTTCCGTATATCTGGTCTACCAGAGACTCCAGAGGCCAGAAAAGTCCCTCAGGCAAACCAGCACAGCCACTGCTGCTACTGATGTTGGAAATCAACACAGAGGCTCAGAGGTGATGGTGGTGACAGACATGGTGGCTGGTGCTCCACTCTGCTTCCCTCTGGAAGACAGCTTTGCCGGTTTCTAGCCAACGCCCTAACTTAACTGCCGCCCCCCACCCCACATCATCCATCTTTAGGTTTCTATGTTCAGAAAATACTTAAAGAAAACCTTAAAGCAATCTACGCTTTTCTACCAGTAGTTTTTTGTTATTTTTCTTGAATGGTCCTGGCCCCATGTTTCAAATTAGTAAGAGGACACTTCCCTTGACCTATTTCCTAAGGGCTTTTCTGTTTCCAGGTGATAGGAAGATTCAATCTTATAACTTCATTTTTTCTCCCTTGTTCATTTTTCCCCTCTTGCCTTCTATTATTATTTGCTTAATATTCTTTTTATTTTAATTGGAATTTAGCCACGTTTTAAACCTAGTTTCTTTCTTTGGCATTTTTATCAGCTGTGTTCAACAACATACAGCGTTGGTGATAAACTAGAAATAATTCTTTTTATCAGCGAGGCCCCCTGTGGTGTGGCTTGCGAGGGGTGGTCTGGCATTCATTTCAAAGGTGGTTCATCACAGAGAATGGGGCTAATGTTTCTTCTTTGAAATCATTCCTCTTTCTAGCACTGGGACAACAAACTTTCATTTTATTTTTGTGCTACTGCATTTGTTAAGCCTTTGCTTTGTATGCATTCGTTGCTAACACTCCCGACACAGACAGTATGTTCCATGTTAGAGCGCTACACTGTTTGCAAGTATTGAAAGCCCAGCACTCAGCGCTGCGGTTTGATACTGGCTCTGTATCTTTCGTGGGTTGCTTCCCTGCGCATCCAGATATTCAGAAAGTATATGTGAGAATAGAAGCCAGCTCCTAAGTCTTCATGTTAAGTAGATCTGTTGTATTGGCTTAGAGTATGGTTAATCCAATGTCTGTAACTTGGTGCGACCATTGATCATGATTTTCAGAACCTGTGCATCAAAGCTGGGATGATCAAAGGACAGATTCATGGTTGGAGGATATAGAGTTAATCTAGAATCAGTGAACAAATCTACCCACATACAACATCTTTGAGTCATATTTTCATTCCTACAAATACAACCTTCATTTAGAAATATTGCTTTAGTGGGTCACATGATGGTGTGTCTGGGCTTCTTTCCTAGTCTTGGTTTGTGAACTGTGGGTGTGTATGTGTGTGTGTGTGTGTGTATTTTTTTGTCAATTGTGGGTCTTGAACTCTGGGCCTGGGCACTGTCCCTGAGCTCTTCAAGGCTCTACCACTTTGAGCCGCAGTGACAATTCTGGTTTTCTGGTGGTTGATTGGAGATATGAGTCTCACAGACTTTCCTGCTTGGGCTGGCTTTGAGCTGGGATCCTCAGATCTCAGCCTCCTGAGTAGGAGGATGACAGGTGTGAGCCGCGGGTGCCAGGTTCCTCGTGTATTTTTGAAGTGATGTCTAGTCTGTGTTGAGAGAACGGGGTGAGGTGAGGGCTCTGAACGCATGCTCTGCCACCTCCGCTGCCTTCACCTCCCTCGCCCTGTGGCTCGCCTCTTTGTGGCCATGGCCTGGCTTTCTGTTCTGCTCTCACGTAGTAGGAGAAGAGTTGATGATAGAACTTGCTGAGTTGCCGGGAAGGCTGGCGTGCAGGCCCTTCTTTCTGTCACTTGCCTGTGGTGCCCAGGTTTTGTTCCTGCTGCCGGCAGGTGACAGATGAAGAGACGGTGATGAGTGACACCGATTAAATGGGAGCAGGTGGGTCGGCTCCCGGAGCTGCCATTCTAAAAAGTGAACTTGTTCTGTGGGAACCATTTCCCATCTGCAGGGAAACTGTAAAGATCGATAGCAAGAGCCTACCGGTGTAAGTAAGACTATGATTTCACCAAGTCACGTCAACGTTATGCCCTTGAATCAGGGTTTTGATCTGTAGGTGGAGCCTTGATCTGAGGGTTCAATTATCTATGTTGAAGGCCCAAGCTGAGAATATAGCAATAATTCTTTTATTCAACAAAAATAAGATCGAGTGCTTTCTCTGTACCTCACATACAGTTAGGGCCTGGATTACAGTGGTGAGCAATGCCTCTTGCTTTCTGTTCCTAGGAGAAGAGGACGTTGTAAACACACAAACACGCAGTCTCAGAACACAGGGCCGGAGGTGTTTTCCCTAGCAGGTGCTGGTTAAGTTGTTCATACAGGAAGAGGGAGAAGGAAGGTTGGGGGAAGATGGTCACAGGCACTCAGGACATCTGCACAGACTTTGGCATTGCTGTTAGCTTACTTTGGGTGAGTTTCTGGCTCAAGAAGGAAAATAAAAAAGCCTATTTATTTCCCAGCATGCCTTGCAGTGCTCTCTGGATTCAGCCTCCATGGGATTTTTCTCCTTGGCCCCCTCTGCCCTCTACACCCTGAGCATGCTTCCATTACTTCATGCAAACTCTAATTACTTTCCTGGAACGCTCTGTCTCCTCTAGTGCATTGCTTGCTCCTTGAGGACTATATTTTATTTATGTTTTATATCTCCACATAGTGAGCAAATAGCATTTATTGAGTACTTATGTGCATCAGGCACTTGGATGGAGTCTATTTATTTCTCAAGATGGACCTGAGAAATAGTATTTTTTCATTCTCTTCCACTCAACTAGCATGCACATTTGGTCACAAATCACCGTGCCAGGAACTGCTCTACATCATGGTCAGTAAATGAGGACCTCATCTTCCACCTCTTTATATAAATAAAGTTTTATTAGAACCTCGTGGTGTTCATGAGCTCCAGTCCTGGGGCTTGAACTCAGGGTCTGGGTGCTGGCCAGGCTAGTGCTTTACAACTCGATCCACAATACTACTTCTGGTGCTCTTGTTGAAGATAAGAGTCTCATGGGGGACTTTCCTGCCTGGACTGGCTTTGAACCATGATCCTCAGATCTCAGCATGAGCCACTGGCATCTGGTCCAAATTCACTTATACGTTTGATTCTTGTATTCTCCTCGTGTCCTTTCTGCTCGAGTCAACTAGAAGGGCTCAGGTTTCTCCAGCCAGTGACCTTGTGCCCACCTCAAGTTCAAGAGCTTCTGCCATTAAAAGGAAGAAAGGCAAAATGGATCCTGGTAGAGTTAGCTGTCTTTCACACACAGGATGATGACTCAGACAGTCCAGAGTAAAAAGAACCTCAAGCAATTTAGAAAAGTATCTTTTCCCTTGCTAACATAAAATACATGGTATTGCATTTGAAGATGTGATATTAATTGTTAGCAGTTAGCAAAGCTTATTTTGTCTCAGTCTGGGCCGAGAGTTGAGTGAGTACCCCACTACAGTATACAGTGCACAGAAGAGGAAACTGAGACTTGCTGAGATTACATGATTTGCTTTGGGTGGAAATAAGGAATAGTCAGCCCCCTGACAGGAAGCCTGGGAGCTGGAGAGGAGCCAGGGCCTCCAGAACACTCCAGGTGCCCCAAGTTCAGGGCCCACTGGGAAATGGGGGTGGAACAGGTACTACATCAGGACAAGGTGACCACACCCTGGCAGAGGACACAAAACACGGACTTAGTTATTACTATTTTATATTTCCATTACACGCCTGTACTGTAGTCAGTCTTAAAAAATTCCGAGTAACCAAAAAAATTAAGTAAAAACCAGAAATAAGCGCACATGCTTATATATCCCATCTGTCTCCCCATCACCCAGGTCACATGGGTTTTTTTCTGCAGCAGGTGTTGGCAACTATGATCCACAATCCAGATCTCATCATCTCTCTAGTCTGCCTGTTCATGCAAAAAGATATATTTTTTCTGGGGGGCGGGTAGTCCTGGGGCCTGAACTCAGGGCCTGGGCGCTGTCTCTGAGCTTTTGTGAAAACTAGCACTCTACCACTTAAGCCACAGCTCCACTTCTGACCTTTAAAAAGTGATTACTTGGAGATCAGAGTCTTATGCCTGGGCTGGCTTTGAACAGTGGTCCTCAGATCTCAGCCTCCTGAGTCGTGCGTGGATTCATGGAATCCTGGTCATGGTCATCTCTTAGTATTGTCGGTGGTTGCTTTCTGCTCTGAGGACAGTGTTTATAGTTGCATGAGACTGAATGGCCCACAAAATGAAAATACTGCCTGAGTCTTTATATACAAAGCATGCCAACCCTTGCTTTTGAGCTAATTGATGTTCAGATTTTATATCTGTTACTTCAAACCTTCCCAATGGTTTTCACATCACACACACACACACACACACACACACACACACACACACACACACACATTCACTTACTCCTATAATGCAAATGCAACCTGGAAAGCCTCTTTGTCATTTAGAGAAAACCACCTATTACCTTGTATGGATATTCAAGAGTTTATCAAATCATTCCCAGACTCTATTGATTAATGTAAAGCTTTGTTCCAAGTACAGCATCTTGAAGGGGTCTTCAAAATGTCTTTTGGAAATCCAATCATAGCCACTATTCATTTAATTTCTAAAATTCAAAGTCTTTATAGAGGGTAGCATTATTTCATTCAATGCTACAGTTTTTGTGCACATGGTAAGCAGGACCAAATATATTCTGCATTTCAGATCTTCATTATATATTATATACTTAATTAAAATTCACATTGTCAGGGAAAGGTAAGGACTAGATTAGATTGCGGTTTGTTGGCACCATGACTAATATACATTTAAGCTTTGAAATCTGTTGTTACATTATGGTAGATTTTTTTTTCTTTCAGAAGAGACATGAAGCTCAAAAAAAATGCATTTTGCAAAAGACAGAAGGAGGCATGAACTCAATGGAAGAGACCCAGCGTATTCTAGGGCAGATGATATCCGCATAGAATTAACAACAGAGCCAAAGTCACACCTTCATGTGTGAGCTGCTAGGAGTGGGCAGGCGTCCCTCTCTTCTAAAGCTAGAGAGGGAGCGAGTGGGATACAAAAGTCCAGGATGAAACTCGCGAGCCATATTCTACTTTGCAAAGCCGGTGCCCACGTTCGGCTGATTTTTTTGGTTTTCTTTTGCCAGCTTTCAGTGAGAGGGTGTCTTAATTTCTCCTTGAAGCGTCCCCATTCTTTCCTTTGACTGCATTTTCCTAGGTGAGGGTCTCACTTTTGTTGTAGTTTTGGCTCTAAAGCTGAAATGGCAGTTTTCCACTTCGTTTGGTGAGTGTTTCTTTCTTTCTTTTTTGTTGGTCACGGGGCTTGAACTCTGGGCCTGGGCACTGTCCCTCAGTTCTTCAGCTCAAGGCTAGTGCTCCACCACTCGAGCCATAGTGCCAGTACTGGTTTATTAGAGACAGGAGTCTCATGGCCTTTCCTGTCTGGGCTGGCTTTGAACCACGATCCTTAGACCTCAGCTTCCTGAATAGCTAGGATTACAGGCGTGAGCCACCAGCCCCTGGCTGTGTTTATTTCTTTTTCCTTTTCTTTTTTGTGCGTCTATTTCTAAACAGCATTTTTCTTAGCTTTCTCCACACCAGGCTCAGTTATTTCCCTGACTGAAAAAGTTGGTTCATGTTCTGAGGTGGCCTTAATTCTTATACTTCTGCCCACCCTTGGAACCTCTACATTCTGGACCCCAATTATAGAGTCTTCCTTTCTCATTCCTATCTCTTCCTCTCTCTTAAAACCTTCGCTTTTAGTTGTATATTTTCTTTTCAATTCAATTTATATTTATTTACTTATTTTTGTGATTAAGTAGTTGTACACAGGGTTTACAATTTCATGTCAGGTTATGAGTATAATGCATCTTGATTATTGTCATCCCTTCCGTAATTTATCTTGTACTTTTTAATTTTTAAATTTACTCCTTTAATCGGATTGTCTTTCTTGATCTACATGCTAAGCATCTGAGATAGAAAGTGCTAGTCTACTGTTTTCTCCTTGTGTCCCCCACTCTTTCTTAGTAATTGGGTACCCCCCACCCCAAATCAAATTTACCCTGTGCACAGGACTGGCTGAGAATAGCACATCATGACCTAGCGCTTTTATGGTGGCTAGTTGTACCCTGTGACCAGTATCTGGCCAATGGGTTTTTGTGCAAGGTTTCAGAGCATCTCTGTAGACAGAGACCATTGGCTGCTGGATGAGAAGGGGCGGGGTCGCCGTTGGGTGACTGTAGAAGTCTTGTACTGGTCTCGGTCCTCCTGATAACCAGGGTCATGTTGGCAACTGAGCATCTCAGTACATGCCTATAGAGAGCTTGGTCAATGCCAACAACACCGAGGCCCAGAGAAGGTAAGAAGGTGCTATAGAGAGCAGAGCTCACTCTGAGGACAGGCCCGGCTGGCTAATGGGACATGTCCAGAGTGGCTTGTACGTTGAGGCCAGGGGAGAAGCAAGGTGTGTGTGTGTGTGTGTGTGTGTGTGTGTGTGTGTGTATGTATGTGTACAATATTCGGAACTGATTGTGTATTAGCACAAAATGATGACATTGACCTAGAACCGACTAAGCTGTCCACTACTAGGTTAAGTACTTGAGACAAAGAGAAATAATTACATTTCTTCTTCCTTTTTGCTCTGGGGTTTGAACTCTGGAGCTCAAGCTTGTCTGGCTTTCTTGCTCATTGCTGCTCTACTGCTTGAGCCAGGTCTCCACTCAGCTTTCTGGTGGTTATTTGGAGATTAAGTCTTATGGACTTAATCTGCTGGGTCTCAGGCTGGGAATGTGGCTCAGTGGTAGAGCGCTTGCCTAGCATGCATGAAGCCTTGGGTTCTATTCCTCAGCACCACATACACAGAAAAAGACAGAAGTGGCGCTGTGGCTTAAGTGGTAGAACACTAGCATTGAGCAAAAAACTCAGGGACAGTGCCTAGGCTCTGAGTTCAAAAAAAAATCTGCTGTGTCTGGCCTTAAACCTTGATCCTCACCTGGATCTCAGCTCTCTTAGTAGCTAGGACTATTGGTATAACCCACTCTCCCTCCCTCCCTCCCTCCCTTCCTCCCTCCCTCCCTTCCTCCCTCTCTCCCTTCCTTCCTTGCTTTTTTGAGACAAGGTCTTATGTAGCCCAGGCTGGCTTTTGAACAGGTAAGCCTTCTGCCACAGTCTTCTATGCGGTAGGATTACTAACCTGTGCCACCATGTCCAGTGAAACACGGCGTTTCTTGCATACTCTTGTGTTCTGTGGCCACCTCGTGCCCTTTGTGGGAACTGGTCTCGGGGGCAGTGGGATGGGTGATCTTGGCTGGGTGTGAAGTGTGGCAGCAGCACTCCTAGATTTGTGTTTTCAGCTGGAGTCTTTTAAAAACATTATATTTTATTTATATTTATTACCAGTATTTGTACAGCAGAGGCTTCAACGCATCACGTCACTTCTGCGCTTGTTAATTTCTAAGGGGCTCTGGCCACGTGGGGGTCGCAGTCTCGTTTGTCGGTCCTGGACCCTCTGAGCTGTCCTGCATCTGTCACGCGGTGCCCGCAGGGTCAGAGGGTCTTTCCTGAGTTACTGTCGCTTGCCGTCATTCGGGATTGCCACCATAGCCCCGTCCTTATAGATTTTCTTCACAATAGGCTCCCAGTCAATTTTTGGAGTGAGTATTTAGATTTTCTTGGTCAATTTTTTTCCCCCTCTTGATCAAATTTTACAAACTGCAACCAGTGCTGTCACTTTGCTGATGAAGAAAACGAAAGAAAGAATGTGGCTTTGGTGAAAGAAAACTTCAGTGTGCTTATTTATCACCTCTCCCGTTCACTCATTGCTAAAGTAATCTGACAAGGATAGAGACCATCTTTTACAATTTAAGAAAATTCTCCAGTGATCTCTCAGAGGATTCTTGGCCAACATGAACCAAGAGAAAATTAAAACAAGTGGAGATGGAGTTAAGACAGGGGCTCAAATCACACCAAAGCCCAGAACAAGGGCTCATTTCAGCCGGGACGCCATGGGAGTCCTGGTTCTGGTGTCCGGTGTGCAGTCAGGACCTGGGTCAAACGACTCTCAGGACTCAGCTCTGCCCTGTGATTTCAGCACCAATTCTGTTCATATTAAGACAATACCAAGGGAGTGGTGTGCCTTGTTGGATCCATGGCGTGGGGATGGGGTGGGGGGTAGGGGGGGGGGAGGATTCAGCTCTTAGAAACGCGCCCTGCCTTCAGCTGGGGTGGGGAGGAAGAGAGAGAAAACTGGTTAATCCCTGTTTGGACCTGTATTAAAGGTGGCGGACAGGCCGTTCCCCCCTCCCCGCCCCCCCATCCAGGGTAGATAACTAAATGGCGAATGCAAAGTTCAGGAAGGCCACTGGGCACCCAGACTTTTCTAGACTTCTAGTCCCCTCCCTTCTCCGGCTCAGGTGGGTTTCCATGATTGCAAGATAAAAAAGGGCTTTTCTCCCTCACATCTCTGTGAAAAGAGAAAAGAATTTCCATAAGGCATTTCTTCTCTTCTTTCTTTCTTTCTTTTTCTTTTCTTTTCTTTCTTTCTCTCTCTCTTTCTCTTTCTCTCTCTCTCTCTCTCTCTTTCTTTCTTTTCTAGTTTTGAGGCTTGAACTCAAGGCTGGGCCACTGTCCCTGAGCCTCTTTGTGCTCAAGGCTAGCACTCTACCATGTGGGCCACAGCACCATTTCCAGCCTTTTCTGAGTATTTTATTGGAGATGAGAGTCTTACAGACTTTCCTGCCTGGGCTGGCTTTGAACCATGATCCTCAGATCTCAGCCTCCTGAGTAGCTGGCGCCCGGCTCCTAGGGCAATTCTGGATACCTCATGGGCCACGCATGCTCCTGAGGGGGGCTGGGCCGTAGCTGGCGGGTAGGGAGATGAGGGTGGCTGCGGATGGTACCTGCGGCCGCCGCTCCCTAGCGCAGGGCGTGTTTCTCTCTTTTTAAATAGGTTTATAGAAATGAAGGTGGTGTGTGTGTGTGTGTGTTGGGGGAGGGGAGAGAGGACCGCTCATCTCTTCATCAGTCCAAGGAGCCAAGGTGAAGCCAGAAAGGGATTTCCATGTCTTCCTGGCTGAAAAGGTTTTACATTTTACATCAAAAGCTTGAAATCTCTGCATACAACAGAGATGAAAAGGTCGACATTTCAATCTGTTTTCTTAACAGATGGCTCCCAGAGTGAGCCCAGCTCGGAACTCCCTTGCTGGGGCTCAGCCGCTTCTCCGTGGAGCCGGCCAGAGGCGGCTGACATGGCTGATGTCACGTGATCACCGTGGCCTGGAGCCACTCTGCCATCTTCTCTGCCACACGGTGGGATGTACTAGGAAGGTGTCTTTGGGAGTGCAGTGGAGGAGAAGTATCCCTGTGACCATGAGCGACAAGAATGGTGCAAGTCAAAGTTACCTCAAGAGGGGTGGCACATTATGACCCCTGTGTGCGTGTGTGTACATGCATGTGTGTGCGTGTGCCTGTGTATGCGTGTGCACGTGCACATGTGTGCATGCGTGTGCACACATGTGCACGTGTGTGCACGTATGTGTGCATGCACATGTGCGTGTGTGCGTGTGCGCGCGCGTGTGCATGTGTGTGTAGAATGAGCGGATAGCAAGTCATTACAAAATATACAGTGAGTTTACCAGCAAAAGCTTTCCAATTTTCTCCTGTCTCAAATAATTTCTAATTGACATGTATACATTTCCGTAATAAAATCCTGTGTTTTATAATATTTGCCTAATACTGTGTGCTTTATGTGTATGCTTAAGTAACAATTTTGAGTCCTGAAAAGAGAGAGAGAGAAAGAGAGAGAGAGAGAGAGAGAGAGAGAGAGAGAGAGAGCACTACCCATCACTCCTGACCGCTCAAAAGTCAAAGTCATGGGTCAAAACTCATTCCAACCTAATAAAGGATGGTCACGACTCACCCCTACCTGCGCCCTCCCCCCCCCCGGCATTTCAGTATTGTTTGAAATAAGCCATTGCATGCGGCCGGACCACTTTCCCGGGGGAATTCAGACAGGGCCTTTGTGTGAAGAATATTTGACCTGGAAAGAATATTTGACCTGGAAATGTTAAGGAGATTTAAATAATCCATGTAAAGAACAGGCCTCCCCCCCCAGCCCTTCTTCCCCTCCCCTTAAGGCACAATGGTTGTGCAGCAGAGTATCCCGAAGGCCAGGGCCTCTGGGTGATGCTGCTGTGCCAGATGTTGGAGCCTGGGGGCCACATCTGTGTTTTCACACTCCCCTGGGAGCGCCGATGGGCACCGCTGCGCATCACAGCCTGGCGCACATCTTACAGCCTTGGTGTGTGACACCCGGCCAATGTGGCAGCCACCACGCCAGGAGGCTTGTGCAATTTTTATGGACATGAATTAAAATGTACCATTCACTTCTGCAGTTGTGCTGGTCACATTGCAAGTGTCCCAGAGACTGGGGGCAGGGAGCCACAGGGCGCGCTGCCCATCATGCCAGAACATTCTACTGGACAGTGCTGGGTTACCCAATTAGCCAGACAGATAGATTGACCTCCCTAGTAGAGAAAACCAGCCAGCTCCCCCTGCTTCTCCCACAGTGCCAAAGCAGCCATGGTAGATTCTGGTTTATGAAGGAAACAACAGGTCACAATCAGGGTTTGTGGGGTTCCGGGGGGGGGGAAGAGAAAATGCAGGGACAGAACAACATGAAGTAAGCATCTGCCAGGTGTGGCAGTACACACCTGTAATCCCAGCACTGGGGAAGTGGGGCAGGACAATCTTAAGTTCTAGGCCAGCCTGGGTTTTAGATCGAGAGCAGGGAACCAAGTCCGCAGCCCTTCAAGCTCCAGCTGCGCCAAAAGTGTGGTGGGAGAAGACTCGAGTGCAGGGGAGTGCAGACCGCTCGTAGTTGAGGAAGCCACAGTTGTGTCTAGAAAAGTGTCCCTGGGCAGTGTGGCATGCCCACGCGTCATGGGATCTGAGGAGGGCAGGACCTAGGTATGCCAAGCACGGGGCAAAACGGACGCCCACACCGAAGACTCCGGGGAGGACAGGAATGGGGTATTCCAGGACCCCAAAGCAACGGGGCATGGTGGTGCACGCCTGTAATCTAGGCACTCAGAAGGCTTGGCAGGAGGAATGCGAATTCCAGGCCAGCCTGGGCTATGCATTGAGCTTGTCTCCCCCCCAAAATGAAACCAAAATCTAAACCAAAACAAGTTAGAAACTGTGGGAAGGACAGCGGGAGCTGAAGCTGTGGCTACAGACGGAGCTAGCATGCGCCCTACCTGGTTCCATGCAGGGCCACCTGTGTGTGTGTGTGTGTGTGTGTGTGTGTGTGTGTGTGCTTGTGTGTGGCTTGTGTGAGCACGCAGGAGAGGCCAGGACCAAACACTCCTACTTAGCATGGAATCCTTACAAAGCATGCTGCAAGCCTGCTCTTTGCTTTTGAAGATGGGGAGGGGAGGCCCAGGTTCCCATGGGGGTGGGGGGGTAGGGAAGGAAGTTGAAGAGGTTTGCAGGGTTCGGTGCAGGAACTTGGCATCTAGGAGCCGCTGGGGAGGGAGGTGGAGGCAGGGCTGGGTGGGAAGATTCAAGACTCTCCCATGTGTCAGAAGCCCGGCCTCACGCGGCCTGCTTCCTGGAAAGGTGTTTCATCAACAGAAATGCTGGTTCTCTGGCTTCCCAATGCTATATTTAGAGATGACATTTACATTGCACAGATCAACAGCTCCTGCTGGCTGCGGCTCAGGCTTGGGAGCCGCGCTGCGCCCCTTGCTGCGCCCCGCCCGCTCTCCCCATTTCCCCTTCTTAGCTGTGGGGAAGTCGCAAAAAATTAGGAGCTGTTTGGAACTTGGAAGATGAAAGCAGCTGAACATGCTAAGTACACACAGTTTTAAAGAGATCCAAACGAACCGTATCTTGACTCTTGAAAACTTCTCCACACTAGACTTTTTATTTCATTCATTAAAAATCACCTCCATTACCCAGGCACTGGCGGCTCACGCCTGTCATCCTAACTACTCAGGAGGCTGAGATCTGAGGATCATGGTTCAAAGCCAGCCCAGGCAGGAAAGTCTGTGAGACTCTCATCTCCAATAAACCACTAGAAAACCAGAAGTGGTGCTGTGGCTCAAGTGGTAGAGCACTTGCCTTGAGCTGAAGAGCTCAGGGACAGCGCCCAGGCCCAGAGTTCAAGCCTTACCACCACCACCACCACCACCACCACCACCACCACCACCACCACCACCACCACCACCACCAAAGAAATCACCTTCATTAACCCTAGCTGAAGCAATCTGTAGATGCCCAAACACATTCTCTTACCCTCCCTCCTTCCTTTCTCTCTCTCAACCCTCTCTCCCACTGCCTCTTCCTCTCCTTCCCTCCCCTCTTCCTTCCTTTCTAAAGATTCTGATACTTTATTGGTAGATCAGTTACAGGAAGAAATGTCATTTTTTTCTTTTCTTTTGCCAGTCCTGGGACTTAACTCAGGGCCTGGGAACTGTCCCTGAATTTTTGCTCAACACTAGCACTCTACCACTTGAACCACAGCACTCCCTTTGGCTTTTTCTGATTATGTGGTACTGAGGAATGGGCTTCATGCATGGTAGGCAAGCACTGTACCACTAAGCCACAAGAAAGAAATGCCTTTTATTCTGCAGCAAAACACGATTTCAGGACAATGCAAGGCCTGTGGAAAGCATGTGCAAATTATTTTGTGTGTGATGGCGCTCACATAGTTCAGGTGATTACTGTGACACATTTCCATCTTGGCAATAATGGTTTTCCCAGCTACTCATTAGAAAGGAATAGATCAAAGGTTTTTATTCTTTGTCAAAAGGGTGAGGAAATGGAGATACTACAGATTACCTTTAGCTTCTGGCGACCTAGAGGGTGATCGATTTCCCTTTGGTCGCTATATTGTTACAATCAGGAACCTGATTAAATTTGTGACATGCCACCACTAGAGGGCAGAGTGCACTCTCTCCAAAAGCCCATCCAAATTAGATGTTTTCCTGCCATAGCTAAAAGGATTTGTCTGGCAGAGGGCAAACCCATTAGGCATAAACAGTCAGCAATTTTTTTCTTCTTCTGCTGTTGCCTGTCATAATGGAAACAATGATTTGAAAGTTCTGATTAAACTTGCAAGATTTCCCCTCCACAGATGTCTTCTAGCATATACTTTCCACGTTAATTCTTTTGCTTTCCACTCATGTTAGAAATTTGAGCAAGACAGGGGGAGAACTTTCTCAGGTCTTCGGGAAGGAAAGTTTCTTTTAATCCTGACTTGAATGCAGATGGTCATTAAGAGTGGGCGAGCCATGATTAAAAAGGAGGAGGGAGGAAGGAGCGGGCAAAGAAAGAGTAATGTAGATGGGGTGAATTTGATCAAAGTACGTTATGTTGTAAATATGTATAAACAAAAGAACAGGAAAATGTTTACTAAACCAAGATCCAAAGATTAAAAAAAAGATAGTTGTTTCTTTTGTTAAAAGAAGAAAAACTATACCATTATTAATTTAGAATGTGCTGGGACCTTTCACTATCCAAACCTAATGCAAATATGAAGAATTAATGAATTCCCATTTCAGATCTTTTTTTTTCTGATCCCCAGAAAAAAAGACCAAACAAACAAAAAAAACAAACCCTTTGTATATATGATCCTTGATAAGCCAGGAATCAAAGGCTAGAGAAGACATTTGCACCAGACCGAGGCTTTGCATGTGAAATAGGGTCTGTTGTTATTCTTCAGACTATCAGGACGGTGAGGCCTAGGGTTGGGGAAATGACCGCCACATCCAGCTGGGAGGAAGGGCTAGTAGCCTCTTCTTTCACAAAATGCAGCAAGTAAGTCTTTGGCTTTATCCCTGCCTGGCCCAGTTGCCTGGCCTTGTTTTTCTGCTGGCTGTGACCCATGGTGCTCTTCTCCCAGAATTCCTCTAGAGGGCAGTAGGAATTCGAGGTTCAGTTTATTTTTCTGAGATGAAAGATCATCACTGCATGGCTGTTCGGGTTAGCAAGGGCAGTCCATGCTCCCGTGCTGGGAGAGCACGCAACTCTCCAAATGGAGATCCACCCCGTCCCTCCTTCTTGCTATAACTACAGAAGAGTATTACCATTTCTCCAGAAAGATAGAAAGATGCATCTAGACTGAGGGTACCTTTACAGCTACAACATGAACTGACGGTTGACCAAGGATTAAATATGAGGTGGCTCTAGGTAAGGGGCCTCTGAATGGATTTGAACCAGAATGGGAAATCCAAAGGAAAGAGCTAGAAAGAGAAATGCACACAGCCCTGTTCCTCAACAGGGCCAGTGGAGCTCTCAGTGGCCATTTGGAGTCATGTTTGTGTGTGTGTGTATGCACATATATCTGTGTGTATGTATGTGTGTGCGTGCACGTGTGTATGTGTGTGTGATCTGCAAACTAAGCCTATTTTTTTTTTCAGTGCTGGGGATAGAACCCAGGGCCTTCTGCATGCTAGACAAGTGCTCTACCGCAGAGTCACAGCCCAGCCTTTAAAGTTTAATGATACGCATCTCTTGTATTCTGAAGTTCAGTGTGAATAATGAAAACATTTGAAAACATCAGGCGAAATGTAATTATTTTTGGTTATTTGCTGATGCAAATGAAAGGAGATATTTCTTTGTCATTGTGTGGGTTAAAATGATTGGGAATGAAATAAATACTGCAGCAAGGACAAAGTGCATGAGGTGTTCTTAAACACACAAATGTTGTTTGGGAAAATAATTTGGATGTACGGGGGCCGGGGGAATAGTTGAGAGGCTGAAAATCTTAAAATTGTTAAGAAATAAACTTTTATCTTTGGTACCAGTTCTGGGATTTAAATTCAAGGTCTCTGACTTTTTTTTTTGTTTGTTTGTTGGTTATGGGGCCTGAACTCTGTGGGGTCTGGGCGCTGTCCCTCAGCTCTTTAGCTCAAGGCAGGTACTCTACCACTTGAGCCACAGCACCACTTCCGGCTTTTTCTGCTTATGTGGTGCTGAGGGATCAAACCCAGGCGTCATGCATGCATGGTGAGCACTCTACCACTGAACCACATTCCCAGCCCCAGGACTTTATTTCTTTTCCATCTGCAGCCCAGGTGTGAGTCCTGATGGAAGGGTGTTGGTTTCTTAACACACACACACATGCACACACACGCACACACACACGCGCACACATGCACGCACACACACATGCACACACGTACACACACACGCGCACACGCACACACATGCACGCACACATGCACACACGCACACACACACATGCACACATGCACACATGCACACACATGCACACACATGCACACACACATGCACACACGCACACACACACATGCACACACACACACACACACACCATGTTTAGTAAAATCTTGCTAGGTAGTCCCTGGCTAAGTAGTATTCTTCTGAATGTTTATATAAAGCATTCTTCTTTTGTAATCCGACAATGAGTTCTTGTCTAAACACTGGGGAAGTAAATATATGCTTCATCTCCAACCCTGTTGTGGGATTTGAACTGAGGGTCTCACAACTTGCTTGGCTCTCTTGCTCATGACTGGCACTCTACTGCTTGAGCCATGCCTCCAGTGTGACTTTTTGTTGGCTAATTAGAGATGGAGTCTTTTGAACTTTTCTGCCTGGGTTGGCTTTGAGCCTTGATCCTCTAGATTTCAGCCTCCCAGGTGTGAGCCACAGGTGCCAGGAAGCTTACCTTAAAGCAATCACTGTTCAAGTCTCTTAATGCATGGAAGCAGTGGGCTCTATATCCCACAGCAATGCTGACAATAGAAAATGTGCAAGATGTGGGCTGGGAAGGTGGCTCAGTGGTAGAGCGCTTGCCTTGCATGCCTGAGGCCCTGGGTTCGATTCCTCAGCACCACATAAGCAAAAAGAAAAAAGCTGGAAAGTAGTGCTGTGGCTCAAGTGGTAGAGCACTAGCCTTGAGCTGAAGAGCTGAGGGACAGTGCCCAGGCCCAGAGTTCAGACTAGACCACGACTGGACCCCCCCCCCCCAAAAAAAAAGAAAATGTGCAAGATGTGAGTGTAATGAACGTTTTTCTAGCAGCCCTTTAAAACAAAGAAATTTTGTTGATTTATTTAATCTGCATGTCCTATATACAATTTAAACACACACCGATTATGGAATTCTTAATGTGACGGTGATGGTTTTTGGGGTGTTTAGCCTTCAGTATCAGATGTACTGGTTCACTCTGCTTCTCATGTTCTAACATTTGGGGTGTCATATATCAAATCCTCCTTATTCTTACTGGTCTTACTTGCTAATGGGTGCTGTATTGGACAATACAGAACTATAGAGTTCCAGATTTTTTCTTCTTTCTTTTGGCAATTCAGGGATTGAACTCAGGACCTTGTACTTGCTAGGCAGTGCTTTATCACTTGAGCTTAACTTATTTTTGTGATAAAGTCTCATATATTTGTCCAGATTAGCCTTATTAGTCTTATTTAGACATTTTGCACAGTTGGGACTATAGATGCATAGCATCACATCTGATTTGTTGGTTGAGATGGAGTCTTCATAACTTTCCTCCAGTCTGGCTTTGGGCTCCTCCTGATCTCTTGTCTCCCGCTTAGCTGAGATTACAAACATGATCCACTATACTAGGTGAGTTTGAGCTTTTGATGGACTCATAAGCCGTTCTTCAAGAGTAGCTAAGCTAACCTTTGTTGTGTCTCAGTCTGCCAAAGTTTTGGGATAAACCATCACTGTCAAATTTATTGGCACTCCTGCATAATGCAGTATCGTAAATTAAAACTAATGCTTTTAAAAGTGATGCTGTTACATCATGCTTTGAGGTAATGTAATGTGACAGGGTGTTTTATTATTATTATTATTATTATTATTATTTTTGTAAAGCATGAAATGGCTGGATAAGGTTCTGTCTGCCCAGGACCTGGGAGCTTTGCTGTCACCCCACTGTCAGCATGCGGGACATCATTCTAAGGGTCCCCTAGTGACCAAGAGGGAGAGGAAGGCAGGTCTAGGTACCCCAACTCACTACAGGATTCTGCGAGTTTGGGAATTGGAGTTCCCGTTGGCTCCTGTGGCGTGACCCACAAATTGAGATTGGGTGTGAATGGTTTTCTGAAGTGCTATGCTAAGGAGGCTTGTAGAACACCCCTGGCTTCATAGCGAAGAGTGAAGAGCAAGCATGTTACTCAGCCGGCCTGGGAGAAGGCAGCTGCAGCCATTTTGATTTGTGTTTGGCTAATTGGCCTTAGGGGTCTGTTTTTGGTCCTAGGATGGGCTCATGGTGGGAGGTGCTTTCTTGGGGCGGGATCAGGGCTACAATGAGGGGGAAGCCCTGTAAGTGGATTGAACTGAGAGGCTGCTGCACAGTCTGAGGCAGGTTGGATGGCTGGAAACAGAACTGGGTTCAAGACCGAGCTCATTATGCAGGAAATAATACTTCAGCTTCAGCTGAAGTGGAGACCAGGATGAACACAAATCTGGACGCTTAGAGGAATGAGAAAGAATGGAAGGAGGCATGGGATCCAATGGGAAGAAGCCATTCTGACTGGAGGAATTAGTGGAGGGATGGCTTTCATCTCTTGGGGGCCCAACTTGTTTTGTAGATTCTTCTGGGAGCTCAGTGGGGGTGAGGCTGTGCTGCCATCTAGGGAAATGGAGAGTCATGATTGATTGGTGATGTCTGCCATGGGTGTAGACTGATGGGTGGTATTTGTTGTGGGGGGAGAAGTTATGCCAGACAACACAATGTTACTTTCTTGCAATTCTTTTTTTAAATTTATTAAAATTTTTTTTATTGTAGCTGGGCATTGGTGGCTCACACTTATAATCCTAGCCACTCAGAAGGCTGAGATCTGAGGATCATGGTTTAAAGCCAGCTCTGGCAGGAAACTCTGTGAGACTCTTATCTCCAATAAACCACTCAGAAAACTGGAAGTGGTGCTGTGGCTCTAATGGTAGAGTGCTAGCCTTGAGCTGAAGCGCCGAGGGACAGTGCCCAGGCCCAGAGTTCAAGCCCCACAACAAACAAAACATTTTATTGTAAAGGTGATGTACAGAAGGGCTACATTATGTTACATGTGTCAGGTAATGAGTACATTTCTTTTTGAACAGTGTCACCCTTTTCCTCATTCTTTCCCAGTTTTTCCCCTTCCAATTCCCCCCCCCCAATTGAATAGTTAATTTCCAATATAGTGCCTTGTGGGTTTCACTGCTGACTTGGATCATCCTTTGTGCCACCATTTCTGTGCTTTCCCTTCCTCTCCCTAAATCAGATAAACTTATATACAAAAGGGTACAGAAAAAAAAAACCTCCACATAAGGGAATCAACCAAAGAAAAAAGGAAAAGAAAGAAGGAACTACAAACAGCATGCTCATGCTAGAGGAGAGAGGGAAAGGAGTGGTGAGGGAGAGGGAGAATCGATTGGTAATGCCTGCCCTGAGTATGGAAGTGATGTAAGGTAGTACGCATGCTACATTTGGTCAGTTTCTGCTTTAGAAGCATGGTATAGTGATAGTGCTTGTTTGGCTTTCTCTCCTGATTTTATTTGTACATGTAACAAATTGTTCAGGTCTGCACTGGGACTAAGCAACAGTTCCTCGGTCATCATAAAAGGAGACCCCAGCGAGATGAGGTTGGTGGTGAGGTTGATGGTGGGAAGTGCCATTGCCGAGGTGGAGGATGAGAAGCTTCGGAATGCCTCCGGGAAGGACTTGGCGCTTGAGTGGAGCTGTGGAAGCTGCAGTCGGGCAGATTTTAATCATGTGTGGACAAAGGAGGAGTCCTCTGCCCAAGGGCATGGTCTTGACAAAGGAATGGGGGGGGGAAAGAAGGGGGGGAAGGCAGGAGCGCCTGCAGATTGCAAGGGCACTGTTGCCTGTCATCCTAGCTACTCAGGAGGCTGAGATCTGTGGATCACGGTTCAAAGCCAGCCTTGGCAGGAAACTCCACGAGACTCTTATCTCCAATAAACCACCAGAAAACTGCAAGTGGAACCATAGCCAAATAATAGAGTGCTAGGCTTGAGCAAAAGAGATCAGGGACAGCGCCCAGCCCTGAGTTTAAGGCCCAGGACCTAAAATAAAATAAAATAAAAAAGGCGGGGTTGGAGAAGAGGTTCAGCACCCCTACCACAGATGAAGATGTCCTGAGGCATGAACAAAGGCCCTGCACAGCTCCTCTCTGGTCTTGTATTCTGTGCTTGTGGCACTTGGGTCTCGGTGATGGGGCAGGGAAGCTTGGGCAGTGGGCACAGCTTGGGGAGCCCAGCGGAGGGACTGGAGGAGAGAACCCCCAGCCGCAGCCCTGAGGTCACCCCATAGCTTTCCTGCCACACGCGGTGTCCCCGCAGGAGCACCTCCATCCATTTCTATTCTCCCATTCCACCGCAGCCTCTTTCTTCCCTCTGAGCTCCCTGCCCACTTGCTTTTTTCCTCCCTGCGATCTTTGTGTGGCTACCAAAAGGGAGCCTGGTGCCGAGGATGGGTGGAGGGGGCGATCGGCCGCCTTCAGGGCTGAAGATGAGGTTTTCTCCTGAGTTCCCTGAGGCAGGGCTGTGAGAGGCCGTGCTGCTCATCTTCCGTGCCCCAGCGCGGCCCTGCAGGCCCCAGCACTGCTGTGCAGACCCCAGGGCGGCCCCGCAGACCCCCAGCGCAGCCCCGCAGACCCCAGCACTGCTGTGCAGACCCCAGCGCGGCCCCGCAGACCCCAGCGCAGCCCTGCAGGCCCTGCCAGGCCCCAGCGCAGTAGGTGTTCGTAGAAGCTGGCTTTCAGGAGGTGGAAGAGGTGGGGAAAGCGAGTCCCTCCATCAGACCATGCTACCCAGAGTGGCCTCATGGAGGTGCGTCCCGGGGCCGGGGCAGTTTGGGTCTTTTAGGCCCAGAGGTGTCTCGGGTGGGGGTCTATCTCCTGATACAGAGCCATAAAGACTACAGAAAGCACCCAACATCAGGGGGAAGGAAGTGCAAGCGAAGAGATGGGCCATCGCTTCACGCTGTTAGCTGCAGGAAGGTGAGCGGGAACCGAGAGCGGACCGGACCCTTCCTGCTTTGGCTTCAGGGCCTGCCTTCCCCTCACACGTTCTGGCGTGAAAGAGGACGCAGATCCTCTAGCAAGGCCCTTAGGTCTGAGTTACCTTGAGAACCTTCGAGCGCCTGGCTTTCGGTTCCCTAGGGAAGGCGGTCTGGGCGAGGGTGTGAGGGTGCTGGTCAGTGCAGGGGACCCAGCACAGGGTGCTGGTCAGTGCTGGGGACCCAGCACAGGGTGCTGGTCAGTGCAGGGGACCCAGCACAGGGCGTGCCAGGCAGTGCTGCACCGCTGAGCCATGTCTCCCACCCCCTCTCTTAAGGTAAATTTCTTTTCTTTGGTCAGTTGTGGGGCTTGAACTCTGGGCCCGGGCGCTGTCCCAAGGCGAGCGCTCTACCACTTTGAACCACAGCGCCACTTCCGGTTTTCTGGTGGTTCATTGGAGATAAGAGTCTCACGGACTTTCCTGCCTGAGCTGGCTTTGATCCCTGATCCTCAGATCTCAGCCTCCTGAGCAGCTAGAATGATAGGTGTGAGTACTGGTACCCAGTCTTCAAGGGCAATTTTTAATTTAATTAAAAAAATTGTTGGCTTCAAAGAGTTGCAGAAAAAGGTTTCAACTTGACACGTCCACTTATGGGAACAATACGTCTCGCTCAGCGTCTTCTCCCTCCGTCATTCTTTCTCCCCATCTGTCCCATCCCCACACCTCCTCGGGTTTCCCATATGAACCACGAGTTCTGCAGCAGCAGTCCCCCACCTCCCTCTCTTCATTCACTGTTTCCTCGTACTCGGGCTGTTGGATCGTCTGGTAACTGTGCAGAGGGCTGTGGTGCCACGCGCGTGTCCGCCTGCTGTCCTTCAGTCTGGTTAGGCATTTCTATGTGTTCTCAACTACATTTGTATTTTAGGTCTAACTTCCACCTGTGAAGAAATGCCCCTCAGAGCCTGACTTACTTTACTCAGTATAATTTTTCCAGATCCATCCATTTCCCTGCAAATGACATGATATTCTTCCTGATGGATGAATAATATACATATATATGATATTCAGCAAGTGCACACACACAGATATACACACATAATGTTTTTTGATCCATTAATTGCAAGGCATCTGGGATGTTTCTATAACTTAACTGTTATGAACTTTGCCGCAACTCACACGTGTGTGTGTGTGTGTGTGTGTGTGTTCACAGGTGTCTTTGTTTTTACTTGTGAGCTTTACAAAAGGGCTGGATCATTGGGAAGTTCTAAGTTTAGTTTTTTTTAGTTGTTTTTGTATGTTGTAAAGCTTGAACTCAGGGTCTGGGTGCTGTACTGAGATTTTTTTTTTTTTTTTTACTCAAGACTAGCACTCTACCATTTTGAGCCACAGCACCTCTTCTGATTTCCTGATGGTTAACTGGAGATAAGAGTCTCATGTAACTTTTCTGCCTGGACTGGCTTTGAACCATGATCCTCAGATCTCAGCCTCCTGAGAAGCTAGCTCATTCTTTTCTTTATTTTTTGGTTTAGATGTTTTAGGGCCAGTTTGGTTTTAAAGCTAATACCCTATATGAGTACATCCTGAACGGAGCGTGTTCACAACGGCACAGGTATGCATTGCTTGGTAGGCAATGCAGGCTTTCAGAATTAAAAATTCTTCTATTACTACTGTAACTCAAAAGAAAGTACGTGAGATACTTTGCTTTTTGTCTCCCAATTAGACTTCATAACTAAAAAAAAAAAAAGCATACGAAGTGAAAGAAAATTTCATTTATCAGCACTGCCATTTTGGTGAGAGTAGATAATAAGGCTTATTGATTTGATTTACATTGAATAGAGATCTGATAACTGTTTTGAAATTAATATCACTTGTAAAGACCAAAATAAAATATCCCAGGAAGTTGCCTAGGAGTTACAGTTTAGAAGATAATTTCATTTCTTTTGAGGCAAGATGAGCAATACTCCCGAGGTGACATAAAGAACACACCTCTGTGGTGCCGACGTCATCACGTTCTGTCCTGGGATGAATTGAGGCCCCTGCGCAGTGTGGCGACTCCCTTACTGGGACAAGAACTTTTCTTCCTTTCTTGGTTGGTCCTGGGGCTTGAACTTAGGGCCTGGGCTCTGTCCCTGAGTCTCTCTGTGCTCAAGGCTAGTGCTCTACCACGTGAGCCACAGCGCTACTTCCGGCTTTTTCTGTGTATGTGGCACTGAGGAATCGAACCCAGGGCTTCATGCTAGCCGAGCACTCTACCACTGAGCCACCTTCCCAGGCTGGGACAAGAACTTTTTGAAAGCAGAAGTCATGGGCCCCAACGTTTGCTTGGAAACTTATGACCCCTTCTACTTGAGAAGTAATTGACTCACCCAAAGAATAACCTTGGAATCCACATGTTTATATATCGATGTTCATTAAAAATAAATTGTAATTAAAAACCCTTCTTAAAAACAAACATACAGCAAACTTTACTCCACTTCGTGATGAATGGGCTCCATTAGTTCAGCCGAGTTCTCGCTCAGATGGTAAATCACAGCGATGGGAGACACGTGGAGATTTACAGGCAGCGTGTGGTAGTTGATAATGTTTGTTGTAAAGAGGCAAGAGACAGGCAACAACCTTGAACTTTTCTCTGAAAATCCTTCCTTCCTTCCTTCCTTCCTTCCTTCCTTCCTTCCTTCCCTCCCTCCCTCCCCCTCTTCCCTGTGTTCCCCTCCTCCCTTCTCTCCGCTTCCCTCCGCTTCCCTCCCCTTCCCTCCCCTTCCCTCCCCTTCCCTCCCCTTCCCTCCTCTTCTTTCCTTTCATCTTCTCACCCTTTCCCTATCCTCTCTTCCTTCTTTCCTCTGTGTTTCTTTCTCCTCTCTTTTCCTTCTCTTTGTCTCTGTTGGTGGGACAGAGGAAGCCTGGGGAGGAGAGGCCATGGATGCCGGAGCCACATGGAGATTTTGACCCAGGTCCTGACTCGCTGAGGCCCTGGTCGCAGCCCAAGTCCCATGCACTAACGTCTCCCTGCTTTGTTCATGTCCTTTCCTTCCTTGGACTGTGTTTCTCATGGTTTTTCTGACTATGCCTCATTTGTACCAGAAACTAGGGGGCAGTGGAGCTGTGGCTCAACGTGGTAGAGTGCCAGCCTTGAGAGCAAAAGCTAAGGGACAGCGCCAGGCCCTGAGTTCAAGTTCCATGACCAAAAAAACCCAAAAAACCCAAAAAACAAAAAAAGAAGGTTACATAAATTAATGGGGAGGGAAAGTGGGAGAAAAATGAGGGAGGGGTGACAATGTGGAACAAGAAATGTACTCATTACCTTACGTGTGTAACTGTACCCCTCTGTATATCTGTATATCACCTTGACAGTAAAATTAACAAAAAAATAAACTAGGAGGCCCTGGTTGATTTGTGTCCCACATTGCCATTTTTATTGCCTTCTGGAAATCTCTCTCTCTCTCTTTTTTTGGTGTGTGTAATGTATTTGGAATTTTGCTCCACCAGCCCATCCCCCTGTGTAATCTGTGTTCTTCTTAAGGTGAGACATTTGTCTTTCACTGTGTCGCCTTGGCATCTGGCAGGGCCCAGAACTATGTGGTGCCACCAGCTGCTCTAGCCAGAGTAACACATGATTTTGTTGATGTTGTTGTTGTTGGTTATAGGGCTTGAACTCAGGGCCTGTCGGTGAGCTCTTTTTGCTCAAGGCGAGCACTCTACTACTGTGAGCCACAGCGCCACTTCCGGTTTTCTGGTGGTTCATTGGAGATAAGATTGTCATGGACTTTCCTGCCTGGGCTGGCTTTGAACCGTGATCCTCAGCTCTCAGTCACCCTAGACGCTAGGATTACAGGTGTGGGCCACCAGCCCCTGCCATAAATGGTTTGTCTAAAGAAGCTTTTATGCCTCGGTGGGGAAGATTGCCCAAAGGTGGCCGGAATGCACAGCGCTGGGCGCGGGAGGTACGCATGTATGGCTAACAATAGATTGCTTCATTCCTTTGCTGAAACCTCTTTCCTGCAATGACATTTAATTTCTTGAAGATCAACTATGGAAACATTTTTTTTTGCAGGTCATAGACTTTATGTTGTCACACAGTCAGTATTTTATCTGTAAGAAACTATCTGTAAGCGCCGTTACCGGCCATCCTCCATAGGGGAGAAGTAAATGGTCGGCCGCTCAGGTCCCTTGTGTGTGTGCGTGTCAGACACGTGTATCCTTCACTAGACGTGGTCCACGTAAGACCACCGCTGCTTTATTGTGATGGTTAGGAAATGATGAGAAGACAAAAGTCTGCCCATGTTCAGGACCGATATGACGTATTTGGAGGTATTTCTGTTTACTTATTTATTTTTATTATCTTTAAGTAGTTGTACAAAGGAGTTGTCATTATCCAAGTGGTTTATGAATACATCTTTTTTTTTTTTTTGTTGATCGTGGGGCTTGAACTCTGGGCCTGGGCGCTGTCCCTCAGCGCTTCAGCTCAAGGCTAGTGCTCTACCACTTGAGCCACAGCACCACTTCCGGTTTTCTGAGTGGTTTATTGGAGGTAAGAGTCTCACGGTTTTCCTGCCTGGGCTGGCTTTGAACCTCGATCCTCAGATCTTAGCCTCCTGAGTAGCTGGGATGACAGGTGTGAGCCACCAGCGCCTGGCTATGAATACATCTTGACCAGTGTCACCCTTGGAACCTTCTTACCTATCCTTTCCCTCACTCTTGTTAATTTTTGTGATATACATTATTTTTTGTTGTTTTTTTTTTGTCTGTCATGGGACTTGAACTCTGGGCTTGGGCACTGTCCTTAAGCTTTTTAGCTCAAGGTAAGCGCTCTACCACTTGAGCCAAAGTGCCACTTCCAGTTTTCTGGTGGTTTATTGGAGATAAGAGTCTCCCCAACTTTCCCGCCCAGGCTGGCTTTGAACCGCGATCCTCAGATCTCCGCCTCCTGAGTAGCCAGGATAATAGGCGTGAGCCACTGGTGCCCGGCTGACATTGGATTCTTACTGCATTCTCCTGTTTGGGGTATTCTTGACCTGTGGCATTTGAAGACTGACTGTGTTCTTTTCATCACAGCAGCGACAAACATTGTTGAGCACGCAATGTGACCTAGGCAACCTTGCCAGACAGAATCTTGATAGGATGGGCCCCCGAAGCCCCATTCACAGCTGGCGTGTGTGCATTTGACTGGCTGGCGATGGTGCGTGGGCCCGCCTCCTTACTACAAGGGTGCCTCTGACAGAGACAACAGGACTGTAGGTGTTACAGTTATGACCAGCTGCTTCCTTTCCTCAACACTCATTGGCCAGGATTGCATCTCCAGTGTGTCCGTGAGGGTGTGTGTTGTGGAACACTGCACGCTCACCAAATCTCAGCTGCACAGTGTTTGCCTTTCATGGTCAAATGACTTTTTCCTGTTTCAGATTTTTTTTTTTAACCACTGGCAAAGCCAGCTGGAAATGAACAGCGGGTCTCTATTCCCCAGCCAGCACGGCCGTGTCCTGGGGTCACATGCAAATAACGACTTGCTCTCCAGTCCTGGTGTCAGAATTGATTTCAGGAGGAGCCAAACTAAGAGCCAAAAGAAAGATGCCACTAAGTTGCACTCCCTGTTGATTGCCAAGCCGAACCACGCCTGTTTGTGTTGGCTCCAAAGTATGGGATGAACTAATAGCGCGTCCGTGCCATTCCCCGGCTCTGTCTCCTGCTTGCCATCCTATGGCGCCTCCCCTCCTACAGAGAAGCGCTGGAGCCTTTCACAGTGAGTACCTCGCGCTCAAGGAGCTTTTACTGCATCAGTGAAATGCCACAGAGAGATCCTTTCCCTTCTCGGAGCATGAGGTAGCTTGTAGGAAGGAGACCATCTGGCCTGGATCTACTGGTCTGATCTAGAAATGTTGACTTGGAAGCCGTCACGTGGTGGTGAGAGTTGGAGCTGTGGGAATGGTTGGTTGCCGGGGGCAAGGGACTAGGAAGAGAAGAGAAAGAAGTTGTGGCTCTGCCCTGCAGGGATGAGTTTTGACTGAGTCTTGAGGGGGGCTGAGGAGCCCACAGAAAGAGAGTAAAAATACACCACATGGATCTTCTAGGGCCGGAAACCAGAGGAGACTAAGAATAGACTAAGATTCCTAGTATCGAACTGAGCACTTGTGGCTCACACCTGTCATCCTAGCTACTCAGGAGGCTGAGGTCTGAGGATTGTGGTTTGAAGCCCAACCCAGGCAGGAAAGTCTATGAGAATTTTGTCTAAGAAACCAGCAAAAAGCTAGAAGTGGAGCTGTGGCTCAAGCGACAGAGCACCCACCTTGAGTAAGCAAGTGAAAGCACAGTGCCCAGGGCCCTGAGTTCAAGCCCCAGTACTGGCACAAAAAAAAAGAATCCAGGGAGAAGAATTGTGAGAAGAAATTCAGTGGTGCAGAGAGAGAGAGAGAGAGAGAGAGAGAGAGAGAGAGAGCACAGTTGGCAGAGGCCCCAAGGTGGATGAATGGGTACAGACTCATGAAGCAAAGATAACCTGGTACCCACACCACGAAAATCCTTAAAGCTCCAATCAAAGGCCCTCTATTTACAGATCTTAATTTGTCCTATCTAGAACAAGTTCTTGTGTCTTTTTCCCGAGATGGTGGTGTTGAAGTGTTATGTCCGATGCTGTAGGAGAGTGTCAGTCAGGATAGGGTAGTTTATGCTGTAGTCACAAACATCCCCACATAGGAGAGGCTGACCCAGTATCATGGCCATTGTGGGTTGGTTGGAACTCTGCTGCCTTCGTGGAGGACCCCGGCGGATGGAGTGCTGCCAGGAGGAAATGGGAAGATGGGAATCACGGATAGTTTGTGAGTTTCTTGGACACGAGCATTGTTTACTTTTCCCGCGACAAGATGAATTGTGTGGTTATCTAAACGCAGTGGAATGACCACAGATATTCTTCCTACGGAGAGGGCCAGCTAAGGGGAGAGTAGTGAGGGTCTTAAATAATAGGTGCAGTCGACCATAACTTCAGGCCTGATTTTGAGCCTATGTGCCTGTCAGAGTTTCAGAGAAGGGCATATGGACTTGTATAATCTGTTCTGTCAAGAAATCTGGCAGTGAAGGAAAGAATAGCTTGAACAGAAGCTGGAATGAAGGAAAGATGATCTCAGAGGGAAGATTTGAATATTGAACGAGTTAAGAATCATTTGGTTGCAAGTGCAGAAACCTAACTTAAACTTCTTCAAGAAAAACAGGACTGAAAATGTGCTCTTTGGTGTGGTTTTCTGTGTTCTCAGAAATGCCATCCAGCTCATAAACAGAAGCTTATTCGCTCCCAGGTATGGCGTCCCCAGTGTGCCATCTCTACCACCCGGTCCTCTCAGGGAGTTTTAGGGAAGACTCCAATCAGGCAGAAAAAAGCTGGAAGTGGAGTTGTGGTTCAAGTGGTAGAGTGCCAGGCCCATAAACCTGAGCATGAAGCCCTGAGTTCAAGCCCCACTACTGCCACACACATGCATGTATATACACATACACAGCACAACCCCCACGCACAGAGAAATGGCCAGAAGGTTGGAGGTTGGGGCCACGGTGTCCAGAGCAGGGAAGAGGCACACCAGCAGGGTGACTGGCCCAGAGCCTGTCAGGTGAGTTTACAGCGTGACCAGGGAAGGGGGGGGGGAGAGGAAGGGTGTGGCGGGCAGCAGCTAATCAAGCTGGCTGCAGGCTGGAAGGGCCGTGTTGGGGCTTTCTCAACCCAGCACTACACGGAGTATTTTCTTCCTGAGTAACTTTTTTTCTCCCTCATGTTCTCTAAGACAGGAACTGCTAAGAATACTGAAACTTTTACATTAAGAGCTGCGATCTTACAGGAAATTATTGAAATGTGCTTACCTCCTGATCCTCACACCCAAGTAATTTTAAAATGCTTAAACTGTTCTATCGTAATTTTACTTCTTCCCAACAAAGTATTTTGAGATTTTTTTAAAAAAAATGGAAGATGCCTTATAAAAATAAATTGGTTTGAAATGATAGCGGCTTTAAAAGATTAGAAGAACTTGATAACGTGAGTCACCTCCTTACCTTTTTGGCAGAATGCCCAGAGAAAGGAGGTTAAAAGAAGAATAAGAAAGAGATTAAAGTTGGGATAGGGCATTTTAGCTAAGAATCAGGAGCCCTGCAATAGTCCATGAAAATAGAAATCTTTTGGCTCTCTAATTTTCACCTTATGTCCTAACACCCAAATGTATTCTCAGGGAAAACAGTCCAGTGACCTTAGAGTTTCAGAGTGCTAAAAATGTCTTGTACTTAAGCATGCCTCTCTCTCTCTCTCTCTCTCTCTCTGTGTGTGTGTGTAGGGGCTTAATGCAGAAATAAATAGCACATGATGAGCCTAAGGAATAACCACTTAATATTCCAGGAAAGATAAGGAAGGTGGCAGTAGAACAACTCTTGCCCGTGGGCAGTTTGTGCAGGTTTGGAAACCGTGCGGGTTGTCAATATATTGACAACTCTCTGCACACACCTGGCAGAGTCCTGGCGAGCCCGTGGCTAGGCCTCTTGCCAGCACAAACTCTCTCTCTCTCTTTAATATTGACTTAAAAATACAGCATTAATTTGGGCCAGTGGAGAGCAGGGTGGAAGAACACACTGTACAAATCCCCTCTGATCTGGGGAGATCTCCCTCAAGGGATCAAAACCAACCCCGGCCCAGAGCCACTGGGCTATTTGCTGAAAATTCAGAGGCTTTGATTTCACCTTAGGTGGAGTGTGTTGGGATCTGAGTCGCTGCTCATCTTCTTCCCTGCGGACTTTTAAGTTCCTTTACATATTTACATTTGGACTTGATTCATTTCAGAATAGGTGATATGTGTTCCTGAATGCAAGTTCAAAGATTTAGAAGAGTTTGTAGGGACATATGAGACTGGGTCCCATACCTGATTCTCCAGATATTTATTTCCTCTCCTCAGTGCAAACTATGTTTCCAGATCCTTCTAGAAATCATGCTTGTCAACCACATATCTTTCTGTATTGACATAGATCTCCGTTTAAACAATCTATAGGATTGTATGCATACACACAAGCTTTGTGTGTGTGTGTGTGTGTGTGTGTGGTTCTGATGCTTCACACGGATCGATCGCTTCTGATGGATATTTAGCTGCTGCCAACAATTGCCTGTGACATCATACTGGAAATCCTGTTATTTTTATACACCAGGAGAACATAACACTATGTCCGTTGAGTCTTTCAGTTTCAAGTCCAAAGCAACCTGACCCATGGCTTATCTGAATAGAAGCATAAGTTGTTAGAGAATCTACAGAAAGGCTAGAGGACCAGAGAAGCCAGGAAAAGGGCTGAAGTCAGTGTGTGGGAGGGGTTGGGGTGCAGTGAGCGCCAGGTGGGGGCAGGGGGCTAGGAAGGGAGGGAAGTCAGTACAGAGGTGTAGGGGTGCCTTTCTACCCAGGGCATGTGGGGCTCTGACTCCTGGGGCACCCCTGAAGAGGGCAGAACTCGCTCTATAGCTGACCCACGAGTGTTGGAATCATGGCTCATCCATTCAAGGCCTTCGGTGCCTGGCAGAGTGAGTTCTGCTGGGAGAGAGCATGGAGGGCGCCAGATGAGACTGTGACTCGTGGTCCTGGTCACGAAGCATCTGCTAGCGTGGACAGAAAGCGCCAAGCTGGGCTCCAGGTAACCTTGAAGGTGGGCCAAGAGAAGGGGATTGGTGTCTCTAGTGTCTGCTACAATGGGTTCGTAGCCAAGGAACCCCAAAACAACCAGAGTCTGAGGAGATTCAGAAGGAAAAAACTCAACTTGTCACTAACATCCGCAACTCTTCCTGGCTTGATAAACAAGCCCCCGATAGATCGGATCTGGTTACGGTGGGGTCAATATCGTTAGAACCTTCTCATTTGTTGGGTGTTGGATGATAGCATTGAATAGGAGGACCCCAGACTCGGGGTTTGCTTTATCTTGTGTCAGTCGGCAGGAATATATTTCGATATGCTCATTTTTGTCTGTCCTGCCCCCAGAAGTAGGAATGCGTACACACAAAGTCATGACTGCTCCGTTGGGTTTGATGAATCCATATAATTGCTGCACAAATATTTTTTAATGTAATTGCCCGTGGTTAACACTCAGTTATCAATGCCAATAAGAGGAGCAGCGGCAGAGATAATTCAAAACAGTGGGAAACCCCAAATCATGTATGTGAGACTTTGGAGGCCCCCGTTTGACTCAGGAAAGCAAATCCACCTGTGTAATTCCATGCCATGTAGGCTGGTAGCAACATATATTTTCATTTGGTAAAAGATGGAGCGACAGATTTTGGAATGGGTTCTGGGTAGGGGGAAGCTGGCCTTAGGAGTTTTTGTCAGATAGCCACATTTCCATAATTGACAATTGACTGGCAAAAATGTTGTTCAAATCACCCAGGTTGCTCCCCCTCGTTTGTGTATGTGCATTAGATGCCAGGCATCATGTTCAGTTCTCCATGAGAATGACCTCATTCTTCCTTCTCAGTCTGTGCCACCGTGGGATAGCGTGTAGTACAGGACAGTGAAACTTCCCGACTTGAGCTGATGGTTTGCATCCTAGTTTCTGCCAAGTTATTAATGGCGTGAAATGGATCAAGTTAATACATCAGATGTCTTTTCTCATCTGTCAATAATAGTACTGACCAGCCGTGGGGTTGATAGCCCCATGTGACTAAATGGGAGAGAATCTGTCTAAAGCCTGGTGACGGGCTTGTTGCAGTGTGTCAGCTTTTAGGGCTTGTTCTGCTTGTTCTCAGCCTGTGCTTCAACAGAAGTCTCTAATGGCGTGCTCCTTAAACTTTGAAGAGCTTTTGAGTCACCCTGGGGCCTGGTTAGAAGCAGATACTGAACTGGTAATTCTGGAGCAGGTCCTGGGATTCTGTTTCTCTACTCAATTCCTGCAGGGGTGCTGGGGGCTGACTTGGGGCCACCCATTGAGTAGCAACACACCCAGTGATTTTAGTCCAACATGTTCATGTCATCTTATTTGCTTTGTATTCATTAGAGGTTCAAGAAAGCCTGGACGCTGGTGGCTCACGCCTGTCATCCTAGCTACTCAGGAGGCTGAGATCTGAGGATTGTGGTTCAAAGCCAGCTCAGGCAGGAAAGTCTGTGAGACTCTTTTTTTTTTTTTTTTTTGGTCGTCTGTGGGGCTTGAACTCTGGGCCTGGGCGCTGTCCTTCAGCTCTTCAGTTCAAGGCGAGCACTCTACCACTTGAGCTTCAGCGCCACTTCTGGTTTTCTGGTGGTTTATTGGAGATAGGAGTCTCACGGTCTCTCCTGCCTGGACTGGCTTTGAACCGCGATCCTCAGATCTCAGCCTCCTGAGTAGCTAGGATTACAGGTGTGAG
>NW_012267291.1:5100424-5103090 GCF_000151885.1 Dipodomys ordii | reverse complement strand
TGTGTGTGTGTGTCTGGTTTTTAAAGAATTCCGTTTTTAATGGGTACTTAGAAAAATGTAATGGAGTATAAGCAACAAGTTACTTCATTGAAACTCGGTTCTAAAAAAATGAGCAGAAAATGCTCCTCAGAATTAATAACTTGAGGGGATGGGTGAGGGTGAGGATGTGTGTGTGTGTGTGTGTGTGTGTGTGTGTGTGTGAGAGAGAGAGAGAGAGGAGAGAGAATGATAGAAGAGGTGACATTGATCAAGATGCATTGTACTCGTAAATTGGCATAATGAATCAAAATCCCTTTGCACACCTACTTAAAGATAATAAAAATTATACGGATTACCAAAGTGTTGTATGTCAAGGACCTAACTCTGTAACGTTCTTAATGCATGCGGCCGGCCATCTTTGCTACTGTTAAGCTATGACAAGCGCAAGGTGTCCTGGGAAATCTGCACACAGTTGTTCCCGTGATGGCAGTCACAGTTGTCTGCGCCGACTTCTGCTTTATTTTAAGGCACAGACTCTCGGTGATCCCAGTTCCATTTAAGAGTATTACCCAGCGGTAAAGCAAGGGCAGTGGGAAATGAGACTTTCTTCTTAGTTAGGTGAATAGCATCAGCAAGAACAAACTTCCCCAGCCACAGTCTCAACAAAGTGAACTACTTAAGCAGCAGGTTTGTTTTTAACTATTCCAGAAAATGGATTGGCTTCTCTGGGTAGCTAAAGAGGGAGAGGACCCCTGCCACTCCACTGCCTTTAACCAGGGGGACTTGTCTCCTACAATGAATTTCCCAGCTCTCAGGTGACGCTGGCTGGTTTGCAGTGACAGGCAACTTTACAGCGTACACAGAGCGGGGCTGCATTATAGAGTCAGCTCGTGCTCTGCCATGGTGAGCAATGCGACTGAACAGGAAAGAAAGGAATTAAAAACCAAAACCCCAAAACCATTCCAGGCCTCCTCAGGTGTCCAGTGAAGAACTGATTTACAATGAACCCTTGAAAATATTATCTCTGAAGAACCAGAGAGGTAGATACT
The DNA here is from genome assembly GCF_000151885.1 of Dipodomys ordii. Lineage (NCBI taxonomy): Eukaryota > Metazoa > Chordata > Mammalia > Rodentia > Heteromyidae > Dipodomys > Dipodomys ordii. Next base: position 5,102,062 of record NW_012267291.1, on the reverse strand, counting down.
GATTGATTCATAATTCGGGTCTCATCTTCTGTAGGTAATTCGGTGCCATTTCGGGGCGGGGGGAGGAAGAGAAATGTCATTGGAAAAAAACATTTTTTTGGGGTAGGAAGTGATTGCCAGAGGCAGTCAGATAAGGGGCTAGATAGATGCTCAAGTGTCAGGAGGGCAAGCAGGAGTTTGCTGAGCTTGGAACCTGAGCATTTTGCGCTGGCTCTATCACTGAGCGACAGTGTGACTTTAATACATAAACATCTCCAACAATGAATAGTTCTGAAACCACTGAAGAAAGCATTAAAGTAAAATGTAGGCGCAGTCATCATTTATCAGATTAACGTCTCTAATAGTTTTGCATGCAGAATAATAGCTATAATTCCGAGTTACTTTCCTGCTCCTGTTTCTCCTTTTTAACAGCAACACCGTTGTTGTTGTGTTGTTGTTGTGTGTGAAGTGTTGGCCTTAAACTCAGACTCGGTGCTGTCTCTGACCTTTTTTGTTCAAGGCTGGAGCCACAGATCCACTCTCCCAGCTTCTATATTTTTTGGGGATGGGTGGGTTGGGGACACGTTTTAATTAGAATAAGTCTCATGGACTTTCCTGCCTGGGCTGGCTTTGAGCCATGATCCTCAGATCTTATTTACCAGGATGATGGGTATGAGCCATCGGCACCCAGCTCAGCACAGGTCTTAAAATTTAGAATTTTTGGGGTGATTTTTTTAACCCCATTCCCCCCATCCCTTTGAGGAGCTGTGGTCTCTCTGCAGCACTGTGGGCCACTGCATCCCCGGTGAGGAGGAGTTGAGTACTAAGTACTTCCTTAGATTGCTCCAGACCCCCAGGATGAGATTGTGGTCATGCAGTAACTCACTTCAGAGCAAGTACCTTTACCCAGAAGGTTGGCTGGACATGAGGTTCGAGGCCAACACCTGTGTGAGTGGTCTTGGAGGCATGGAGGTATGTGAGGAAGAGCAGGAGGGGTGTGGAGAAGCTGTGTGGGGGGGGCTGAGTGGACCCCATGTTTGCCTGAGGGCCAGTTGTGCAGGGAGGAGGATGGCTCAGCTCCTGGCTGGTTGCTCAGGTTCTCCCGAGAGTGGAGCTCTCTTCTGCGCCTGCCTGTGCTGGCGCCCCCTTTCCCTATGAGCCGTGGTTTGCTTCTCCCTCGGGAATCTCTTCTCCACTTCCTGTCCATGCCCCGCAGGTGGGGTGGCCTGGCCAGTTTCAAGGATGGGCGTGTAGGTCTGGCCACTCCGTCAGCATGGCCGGAAGCATCTGCTTTGGCCAATGGACCGGCCCTGGACTCATGAACCAACTTGGAACAACGGTGTCTTTTGCTGAGATGGTCAGGCTGAAGGTTTGGACCCTTAAATCCTGCTGGATTTTGTATTTCGCTCTGAGGATGGAGGAGCTGACATCAAGGCCAAGATTGGGGATAAAGAGCTCCAGGTGCTAGGAAGTTGTGGCCTTTGAACTTCTCAGTCACACGAGTTAGGACATTGCCTAACTCAGGTTTTTACTTTCTGCTAAGATGTTCTTGCGTGGTATTCCTGCCATCTTTCAATGCGTCTGAGTGATAGGCGGTGTCCCCAGGAGCTGTAGGCCTGAGTCCTTCCCCCTGTCCCACACAGCCCTCGTGTCCCCCCC
>NW_012267291.1:5090873-5093708 GCF_000151885.1 Dipodomys ordii | reverse complement strand
GGGGGGGGGGGGGGGGGTGTGGGGAGGGGGTTGCTCTGTCTTTCCATGCCTCTGATTTGGGAACTGGACCTACTTTGAGGACAGGACAGTGACAGAGGTGGCAGGAATGGACAGCTTTGGAAAAGCCTTCAAGAGTTCCCTGAGCCAGGGGCCGGTGGCTCACACCCGTCATCCTAGCTACTCAGGAGGCTGAGAGCTGAGGATCACGGTTCAAAGCCAGCCTGGGCAGGAAAGTCCATGAGACTCTTATCTCCAAATAAACCACCAGAAAACTGGAAGCAGCACTGTGGCTCAAGTGGTAGAGCCTTAGCTCTGAGCTGGAGAGCTGAGGGACAGCGCCCAGGCCCAGAATTCAAGCCCCAAGACCAACAAAAAAACCCAAACAAACAAACAAACAGGATTTCCCTGGCCTCTTGCAGTATTTGGAACTCTGCCTCCAGATGAGACCCCCAGACAGAGGCTGTGGTCCCCCAGCTGGCGGCCAGCCAGCCAGCTGCTCAGCTCCCCAGAAAGCAATTCATTACCTCTCCCTCCCTCTCCAGGAGCTACAGCCAAGGTCCAGTAAGCCTGGCCCAGACCAGCAAAAACATCCACTCGGGCAGCTAGTTGGTGGAACTAAAGTTCATCTTCTAAAACTAGTGGGTTTCAAGGGAAGTTTGTTATGCAAACTACGCCAGCCAATGTAAGTACCTCTGTTCTTGTAGGAAGAAACGTACTGCCTGCCCTGCTCCCTTGGTAGCAATTGTCTGCTGGTTAGTGGTCTTATTTTCAAACCGAGGGGCTTTGAAGTCTTCAGCTTCCTTGCTCATGTTTCCCTTCCCTTGGGATGCAAATTTATGCCTAACATTTACATTTTAATCAGTCTTTCTGTATTTCCTGCCAGGTCTTCAATGGAGGAGGAGAGGCGTCCTTATCATTATTAACATTATGGTGTTGTCACATATGTAACTGAGCTAATGCTGACACTTTGTTCTTACGAAGGATGGAACTGAGTGAAGACTTTTCCTAGCTGGGTTGTGGTCATCCCTGTAAAGAAATACATGAAGGAAGATTCTTTACTTTCAGTCCTGGAGAAATCACAACAGTCAGGAGAAAGAATGAAGCAAACATCACCCACACCCATATGCTATTTTAAGACACGTTATCTTAATGTTTTCCTCCCTAAAAAAAGGAAAGCTCTGATTGCTTAGGAAGTTTCTATTTTCATAAATATCATCCATAAAATTGTTTGGGAGTTCAAGATAACACATGCTCCTTTCAAATGATTTCCAGGTAAAGTTTTATCAAATTGCTCCGGCTTTATTACATTGTGTACATTTTTATTATATTAAAATATAAATTATCTTCCATCGCATTATAAATCGTTATTAAAATGATCTGCAGCGTAACTAGCAGGGAACTTAAATATAACTGTAAAAACTGAAATAAAAATCTATTAATGCAATAAACCTACTTAATAAAAGTTACTTTCATATTCCAAAACAAAATATTAAGGCTTGCTTCTAATCTGAGAGTCAAAAATGAGGGGAATAAATTAGTGAAGGTTAAGAACCTTGTAGCCGCTGCCTAACAAAGCTCTGGGGGATTATAAAATTTCATGCTCTGTAATAAAAAGGATAAAGGATTGGCTGGAAGACCACTAAAAGTTAAAATAAATGAACATAAAGAAGATGAAAATGTCTGACATGACTGAGACCACTAAAGTGTGAAGACTAAAGAGATGGTATTAAAGTGTTAGAGACTGGAATTAAATGCAAAATGAATTCTGGTAGTAGATTAATAGAAAATTATAAAGGTAAATGAGTTCGGTTTCATGGTCTCAGAAAACTTTATATATCTCATTATTTTTCTTAGCACTTAAGGAGGAGCAGAGAGAGACAAAATCTGGCACAAGCCATATTGGAGCGGGTAGAAGGGCCGATGATTCCCTGCTGCCTACCCCTCCCTTCTCCTCTGGAACTGACCTTCAGTTACCACATGGAAGGTTCCGGTAAAGCAAGATTTCACTTTGCTTCTAAGTGGGACCATGAGAGTCTAAGTTCTTGTCCAATTAGTTGTCTGAGGGAGTGGAATGTCTAGGAGATTGTGAAAGAAGGTGATGAGTATTTTTTTTAACCTTCCCTCCTTCCCTCCCTCTCTTCCTCCCTCCCTCCCTCCTTGCCCTTCTCCTTCCCTCCCTCCCTCCTTCCTTCCCTCTCTCCCTTCCTGATAACTAGATGCTTAAGCTAAAATTTGGAGCACAGGGAGAGGGTGAGAATGAAGATGAACGGAGCAGCCAGTCACAAGGCTGAAGGAGTCAGGAAATGTGTCGCATGTCAATCCTGGGCCACCTTCTGAAGTATCACAGTCACGAAACTCCCTCCCCCCCCCACTCATTTCCTGTCCTTGCAGTCAAGGTAAGGCCTAATGGAGACTGGTGGGCTCGACTGTCTTCAGGGCTGCTGGGAAGCTCCCGAGCCTGTGCAGTGCAGCCTTGTGCTGGCACTGGGCGATGGGGGGAGGGAGGGGTGCCAGGGATGTGGTGGTTGTATTCGCTGGTGCCGATGCCAGAGAGGAATGGCTTAGAAGAAGCCAAGTCTGCTCCAGAATTCAGCAGAGAGATATCCAGAGAAGAGAACGCTGTAGTGATGGTGGGATTTGTTGAAAATCTGAATTTGCATAGAAAGAACAAAGAGCTTCTGGTGCCTTTCAGATAGGTATAGTGAGGTGTTTCGAAAGGTTGCCCTTTGTCTGTGTTTGTCCGTCGTGGGGCTTGAATTCTGGGCCTGGGCGCTGTGCCTGAGCTCTTCAGCTCAAGGCGAGCGCTCTACCACTTGAGCCACAGCACCACTTCTG
>NW_012267291.1:5072723-5085893 GCF_000151885.1 Dipodomys ordii | reverse complement strand
TAGAGCATTAGCCTTGAGCTGAAGAGCTGAGGGACAGTGCCCAGGCCCAGAGTTCAGGCCCCACAACGACAAAAAAAAAAAAAAATGAGGGGGAGAACCCTTCCCCCATTCTTCATCTCGGAGTTCCAGGTATAAATGCAGGAAATAGAACTCACATGGTAAATACTACAGAAATAATGATTGTGGGTAAGACTCATTCATGAATGCTAAAATTAGTGTGAAACTAAGGCAAGAAATAGATTCCTGCGTGGTCTTACAGTCTCAAGGAATCCCCAGTAGATGCATTTCATGTACAAAGGAAGAACATTTACAGTGGAGAAGCTGTCAACACTGCCCTCTCCAGGTGAGGAGAGGTACAGCAATTCCCTGCCTCCTGGTACTAAACCAGAGACTCCCGCTGCTCCAATCCTTCAGGAAGCACATCCTCTGGTCTGATTGTCTCACCTAGACAACTCACTGCACAGTGCCCTGCACACATGGAGGGAATGTCACGGGCCGAGGTTGCTGAGGCGCTGGCCCCTGGTTTGTATCTTGGGCTGGGTTTCGGGCCAGGCAAAGCATGATGGTTGGCATTTGATGGCCACTTCAGTAGGATCTGTGCAGTACTTACTAGTTAGCGTGCTGCTGCTCATAACTGGACCATGATTTCGTGCCGGGTGCGCAGGTGGTGGTGGTGGGGTCTATAGGAACAGGGCCTTTGCTGCCTTCTTCCTGAGTCTGATGATCTCACCATGAAAAGATAAAAACAGCCCCCTGCAAACAACACTTTTCTTCCCTCTAGACCAGTGGCTCCCCAAGAGGTACCCACAGGCACCTCCTCCCCCTCCCTGGCGGGACACATGGCCGTGGCTTGTCACCGCCATGGGGGAAGGCTGCTGGCGTCTAGGGGCAGAGGCCATGCGTGCGGCTCTGCCTCCCGTGGTGCACTGATTACCCCACAGCAATGCAAAGCAGCATCTGCTCCAACCTCACTCACGGCGAGGAAGCCGGGCTAGAACAACTCAGCCAAAATATGTGATACAGTACACAGCCCATTGCTGCTCTGTTCACCAGAGCCAAGCAGTCGATGAGTGCACCAAGAAAATGGAAGACATATATATATATATATACACACACACATATGTCATATATATGTCATATATGTGACATGTATATATTTCCATTGTGTATGAATATATGCAACATGTAATTCCATCATATAGGAATATATATGAGCACAATTTTATCATGTAGATTTCATGGGATATATTTATATGTATTATATCATGGAAGTTTATTCATCCATCGGGAAGAATAATATGTCATCTTCAGGAAAATGGAGGGGCTTGGAAAACATTACATTGAGTGAAGTAAGCCACGCTCACAGAGACCAAAGGGTGCATATGCGGAAGTTAGACATAAAACATACCTCTATGGAAATCGATGTGGGGCCACATGCACCTGTCTGTACACAACCTAAGTGAGCCAAGTATGGTGTGTACAGGTGTACAGGTGGATTTTCATGGTGTAACCCCTTTGAACAATGAACAGAATGTGAATACCAGGGGACCGGGCTGAAAGGGAGGGGCAGACTGATGGAGAGAGGAAGCGAGGGTGGATACAGTCACAAGAAGCAATGAATTTATGTAAGAATGGAGCCAGGTAAGTTGAGGGGATGGGTGGGGTTGGGCAAGATTGGGGTGGGGGGTGGGGAGCGACGGATGGGTGACATTAAGATGCGTTGACCTCATCCATGGCAGTGTTGAATCCCAGCTCCTTTGTGGGACCATTTAAAGATCATGAAAAGGTGTGAGCTAGGGTTAAGGAAAACCGTGGAGGAGAAACACGCAGAGTGCCCCACTACCGCCGGTGTCTGCGCCCCACTGGAGTTTGAGTTTTGCATTTCTGGTCTATCCTTGTGGATTCTGGGAGGTCAGGGCCGGGCTGGGCTGGGGCAGAGGTGCAGGGTGGCCGTTCCCAGCGAGCGGCCATCATCACCCGCTATTTCCTTCCCGTGCCGGGGTCCAGCGCGAGCACATTAATCTGACCACTTCTAATTAGATAGAAGGTGGCGCTGTGCTGCCCAGCCTGGCTGTCAGCCCCTGCCTGGTGGGCTTAGAGAAAGAAACGGTCCTTCATTAATTAACCTTCACTTTCTATGTAGATTCACTCATTGAGATGCAGGTAATTAAACCAAGGTCATTTCAAGGACTGGAAACTGTACTTGGAAAAGTGGCAGAGTTCTTTTTTTTTTTCTTTTTGGGTAGAGGACTTGGAATTCTATTTTTATTCTGGTGCAGAATTGTGGAATCATTTTTTTCTTAACTTTTAAATAATCGAATCTTTTTTTTTTTAAACGGGAGAGTCTTAAGTTCACTTCAAAACTGTGTGTCAGGATTTTTTTTTTTTTAAAGATTTAGGTTATAGATACCTCCTGTGGTTTTCAGAAATAAATGTTAAGGGAAAAATTTAATTGAGGGGTGATAATCATAAAAGGAATGCAGAATTCCATTGGGGACAGGAAAGCAGACTCTGGAGGGACAGAAGGAGTTGTTTATGATTGCTGTTGTCCCTTAGTTTGAGCTGTATGTTTCTTCATTTTTTTTCCCTTTGTGGTACTGGCATTTGAACTCGGATCCTTGAACTTCCTTGTTTTATGGCTGGTGCTCTACCATTTGAGCCTTGCCTCCAGCCCAGGTGTTTATTTTGGAAATGGAATCTTGAAGACTTTTCTGTCCAAGGCTGTCTTTGATCTTCCGGATCTCCACCTCCTGAGGAGCTGTGATGACAGGTGAGCGGTGGGCACGCGGCCTGTGGCATGTACTTGGTGGCCTGGGGGTTGTATTTCAGTAGTTAGGAGCATGGGTGTAGCCGCAGGCACCAGTGCCTTAAGTGGATATGGACTTAGAAGCCTGCCAGGACTCTGGACTTTGGGATGTTTGTTGCACTCCCTGTATCTGGCCTTGTTTCCTTCATCTACCGAGTGGGTCCGATTCTGGTGCCTGCTTCTAGAACTGCTGACAGGGTTTGGTGACATGGCCAGCTGTAGCGAGGAGCTACATCCTTGAGGTGCCAGCCTTTGGAGTTAGGCCTTGTTATGGTTGCTATTGAGACACAGAGGGAACAGAGAGCAGCTCATTTCTTCCATGCAACACAGCCACTAAGCCCCAGAGCTGAGACTCCAACCTACCATTGCCGTGAGTTGTTTGCTCTTACTCGTCTCAGATGATGCTTTAAAGACACATTATGAAAGTTCATTTCTAATATGTACTTTCCTTGTAGGGAAAGAGGCGGTTCTTCGATGGTGCACATCGAGTCCACAATGGCCTTATCAGAAAAGCCAGAAAAAAGTCTGTTTTTTTTTTTCCCTTCTTTTTTGCTTTGAACCCTACGTGTGGTAGCTGTCGAGAAGCAGTGCCACCTTGTGGCAGCTGGCAGAATGACAGGACGGCGTGGGTGCCCTGTGGGTTTGGCTGTGTGTGTATCTCTCTGTTTCTTATCCTGGCTCCTAAAATCCACTTAAAAAAAAAAAAGATGTGAGCATGTCATAGTCTCAAGCTGTTTCTAATCGTGACAGGCGTTATGGAACTGAGGTGATCTAATGAAGTTACAGCATTACTATGGAAGCTGGTTACACCTGGCTTATCATGAGCCCTGACCTGCCGGCTAAGCCCTTTCCTTGAGTCATAAAGACGAGGTGCTTAATTGGTTAAAGATACACAGGATCAGAAGCAGGGCCACTTGGTATATCTAATATCATGCACAGTTATTAAAGTCAGTTTTCAATCTGTTTAAAGAGGTCATGAAAGAATGAGATCTGAAACAAAGGCTGAAATCCCTCCATCCCGTGATGTCAAATGCATGTCCCAAAATTTGATGAAAAATATGTGCATATGAGGGAGAGAGAGACAAGAGAGAGAGACAAGAGAGAGGGAGAGCGTGGGGAGAGAGGCACCCGGAAGGAAGCAGTGGTGTCTGGTTTGGCTGATGTGATCTGGCCAAGGCGGGGAAACCTCTCCGGGAGGAAGGAGGCTTTGTGAATTGATACTAAAGCCTTCCAGATGGGAGGTGTCCTGACCCCCTACAAGAGTCTCACGCATGCTTCTGCTCTAGCTGCTCCCAACTGTATGTACGCAGAGGCATGCATCTCATTTAATGCTTCTAGTTTCTCCTGTTTGTTCTTTTTCTTCCTTTTAAAAAGTTCTCACTCTCTGTACAAGGTCTTAGTTGCTGTCCTTTGTCTTTTTTTGGTTAAGACTGGCACTCTACCACTTGAACCACAGCTCTACTTCCGGCTTTTTGGTGGATTTAGAGATGAGTCTCATATACTTTTCTGCCCAAGCTGGCTTTGAGCCTCCATGCTCAGATCTCAGACTCTCAAGTAGCGAGGATTACAGGGGTGAGTGCCAGTACCAACTTCTTTTCTAATTCTTTTGTTGTGGCCATCCCAGGTGCAAACAGTCTGGTGCATTAGAAATGGAATAACTACAGAATACATTAAGCTTTTATAGCATAAATGTAAATACCTTTCTTTATGGGAGAGATATTTTATTCTCTCAAATTTAATGTATTCTTATTAATCTAAGAATCACTCGGTGCTATTGCATGACTTTGTAATAATTCAAATACTGAAATATGTATAAAAATATTCCAATTCCCCATTCCCATAGTGACCAGCTTCTGTCTCTGTGCCAAAATACCTGCAATAAATAAACCTAAAAAGAGGAAAGTTTGGTTTTGGCTGATGCTATCAGAGGATTTAATCCAAAGTCAGCTGATGGCATTGCTTTAGACCTGAGATGGGGTAGAATATCACAGTAGTATAAGTGTATGCTAGAGGAGGTGATTACCTCATCGCAACCAGGAAGGAGAGAGAGGGGGGGGAGGGGGAGGGGAGAGGGAGAGGAAGGAAGGAAGGAAGGAAGGAAGGAAGGGGTCAGAGACAAGATACAGCCTCCTGTCCGGCCCACTTCTACAGTTCCCACCCCCTCCCCGTAGTCCATCCAACTGAACTTGTCAATGGATGAGCACACAGAAGAGATGGCGTGCCTCACGTCCACTCACTTCTGGGTAGCATCACGAGCCAGGGCCCATACCTCTGGCCATGAACCTTTGGGGATATTTTATGTCCTATCCATGACAGTGTCCCAAGCGCAGCCATGTTAAGAACTCAAGGCACATGGTCTGTGCTTGTACAAAGCTACACAGGCATGTATTTGCACCTCGAACCCTCCAACAGCTGGTGTCTTCATCTGTGAGGTGTGTGTGTGTGTGTGTGCATGCACACCTGCATGTGTGTGGCTACAACCAAGATTTCCAGTCTCTTTTTCCCAATTTTCTGAAACCCAAAGGGTTTTGAAGCCTAGAAGTTATTGTAATCAATCCGCAAGCCACACCCTGTGTCTCCTGGTGTAAGGCTGGTGATGGCCCTTATTGATTACATGCAGAAACATCAAGGATTCTGATGACAAGATGCGGCCCCAGACCCCAGTCAGGAGAGAGGCAGCTGCAATCTGCTTCCAGGAGGCAGGGCATTCATGTCCCGGCCCCAGCCAAGCCTTCAGATGAGACCTCAGCATGGGGTGCCATCTTGGTTGGACCAGAGTCAGGGCACCTGCAGGTGGAGGCCTGAGACACTCAGAGATAACACACAGATCACAGTATATATATATATATATATATATATATATATATATATATATATATATATATATTCTTGTCATAGGTATGTATATATAGTCTGATAAACTGCTGGAATTGGGACGAATCATTGCATAGTTCAACGTTTCCTAAAATGTGAAGAATTCTGACTTCTAAAACAGGTGGTCCCCAAGGGTTGAGGTGAAAACCCACAAGGGGGGGCGGGTCTGCCCCAGCCCTGATCATGACGCAGCTCACCTGCGGGCCGGTGACTCTGGTCTTGTTGGTGTTCTTCCTGCCCGTTGGTTCGTTACGTGAGATGGGGGGGGGTGGCTCTCTTTGTTTTTATGAACACATCATTATGCAGCTTGCTTTTTTCCCCCTTCTTCATTTAACAATATTTTACTGTCTTCCAGGTCAATATATAGATTTAAGTCATGGTTTTAATAACCATATTCCCCACTGGTCAATATTTACATAGTTTCTAGTTATGTCCCTTCCTCTCCCCTTTTGGTTGGGGTCACTCCAGACAATGTTAGGAAAACATCTGAGAATATTCTCCATTCATCAAGTAGTCAAGTTACCAAAACACATTCAGGTTTGTAGAGACATCATTTACACACGCGAGGAGTCCACTCTCTTAGTCTGTGTTCGTGAGTTTTGACAAACGCACAGTTGTGGAAATACCATCATCATCAGTGTAGGCAACCCCCCCATCATCCTGGAACTTAACATCTTTTGTTTGAAACAAGCAGCAAGGTAGCCACGCTCAGCGAGCCACTAAGTCAGCTGCCCCACCCCCCTGCTCTGACATTAAAGGAAGCACTTCAGCCCAACTGGGGTGGCTCTTCAATTACTCTCGAGTTTTTTTCAACCTTTGCCAAAAGTGGTTGAGCTTAATGAAGTTAAAATATTTCAAAGAGAGCCCGGTTGTAATAATTTGTTTATAATACAAGCTTCCCTTTGATCATGAATGTTCACTTTTATAGAAACCCTGCTATCGTTCTTGGGATAAAGGATAAAGTAAATTAACTTTGTGTTGGGAGCCCCCCCCTCCCCACCCCTCCCCCCACACCCACAGAGTAATGAGAGAAACACCTGAGATGAACGGTCTTATTTGTCACAGAAAGATGGGACTTGTGTGGTTTTCTTTTGAGCCAGGGAGTTGAGTGGGTAGGAAGTCTTTGGGGTGGGGGGGTAGTGTGGATTGCTCGGGTATTTGGGGTACAGTTTGTTAAAAAGATAGCTTAAAAACACGCTTGATATTTCTCTGTCTGGTCTCAGCCTGGTTCTCACAAAAGGCAATCACTGCCCTGGGAAAGGGATGGAGCCAATCGGCACTGCGCCCTGCTACTCTGGTTAGAAGAGACTAGAAGGCAGCGGCGAGCTTTGGCTCTGTGATGGGCAACACCGGGGCAGAAGGGATTGGGTTCCACCTTGCCGATTTGTCTCCGCTTTGAAGAGCAGGCCCACGCCTCATCTAACTGTCGTCTTTGAGAACCGGGTTCCAGTTCTTCCCGGTGTCCCACCTGCTAGCTTCCCTGTCCTAAAGGGGGAGAGGGAGCTTCATTTTGTTTTCTTTTGACAAAGATGGCAGCATTAACATTCATTACAGAGTAGCTGGATGCTCCCAGGGAGGGAGCTGATTTGCATTAAGGTATAAGCCGTGAGGGCAACAGGAAAAGCGCTGTACGAGAGGCCGGCCTCGACTCTGCTGCCTCCTGTGAACTGGGAGCTCACAGAGCTCTGTTTACCTCCAGGGACTCAGTGCTGGTATCTGTCCAATGGGCTTCCCATTTTCCTCATGGATAGGGGAGAGTACCAAGAGGGAGGGGTGTGAAGAGACGGGGTGACCCAGTAAAGATGGGACTCCATGGTTTCCTGGTTAGTTTTGCTCAGTCTTGGCTTATGACCCCTGTCCCCCCAAGTCAGGTGGAGCCGGGTGCTGGCTTCTCCTTCAGCTGCTCTGGCTGGAATCAGGTCATGCGGATGTGGACACAGATGCAGGATTGGAGACCTCCTCCTCAAAAGGGTCAGAAAGCAAATGATGGAAGCTTGGCTGGCCACGTGGTCTGCATCAGAACTTGACAATAGTTCACCATCGTTCTGGTCCTTGTACCTCCACAGCGGCCATGGAAAAACCCACGGATGAGCCAGTCGGGCTGTGTTCTGTGAGGCTTCCTAGAAAGTAGACGAGCCCGGTGAGGTCCCCGCCATGGTCGGCTGTCAACTGTGCACAGGGAGCTGCCTCGAGCTAAGCCGTCAGCGACCATGGCTCATGTATTTGGTCCCCAGGATGCACTGGGCAGGGGGGGAAGAGTGTGATGGGTTAGTCCCACTTCTGTACCTCTACCTTCTAGCAGGGGTTGGGCCTGTAAATCCCTAAAGGCCGAGATTCAGATGCTTCATTGTATTCTATGCACCCTGGAGTCCTGTACTCAGGGGCTCTCTTGGTAACCCCAGGGGTGCATGGGGGGCCCTGTGGGTGGCCGCCCTTGGTCACGTGCCCCTGCTGTCTACTTGGAGTGTAACCCAGGCACCACTGCTGGACGGTGGGATTGTTGTTGGCCTGGTGCTGGACAGAAGGTGAGCCTGGTGGCAAGTATGTGGACGGAGAGCTTTGACTGAGCATGCCCTCCGCCTCATCACGCCTGCCGACTTTCTCTGGCCTGCCTGAATCAGGGGCCGTGAGGACCGGCCTGTCAGGAGCAGAGTGAATGGGGGACCCGGGCACTGGCCTCCCAGGGGTCTGAGTGCAGTTCAATCACTGGTATGGGAACCTGGAAAGAAAGAGCTGGGTGGTTCTAGTTCTGAACTTATACCCTGAGAGCAACTGTCAAGGAATGAATGACTAAGTGACAGCTGTCCTTATTATTAAAACAATCACAACTATCATTTAGCTGCTCTCTTAATTTAAAGAACACCTGAAAAGCAATCAGAGAAGCCATGGGATCATTGCTTTTTAACCTTAGTCTGGGAGTGGATTTGTAAAATGTGACTCAATGATCAGAAATTATAGAAAATGAAGATGGACAATTTTATGTCTATTATTAAATATATAAACAATTAGATACTAAAGGCCAATTAACTCTGTGACTTTGACCGCTAAGAAACGGACAACATTAACACCCCCCCCTCCTACACACACACACTATGCAAAGAGCTCCTAGAAATCAACAGGAAAATGACCAACTACCCACAGGAAAAAACAATCTAAAATATCTGAACAGATGATGATCCCCAGAAAAAGGAATTCCATAAAGAGGTTGACGGAAACTGAAGAAGAAAGAATCTGATAGAAGCCACAAGGCTTCTAGGGTAGTGAGGTACCAGAGGAAGGAATTTTCAACCTCCAAACTCAATTTTACCAAGCAATTTTGATTCTGTCATTCTGTTATTGATAATCCAGTGATTATCAATCACACATGACCAAGTGATCCTTTCTCCAGTAGTGAGAGACTGGACTGAAATCCCCTCCTACCACAGAGGGAAGAAATAGGTAGAGAATCCCGGAGGAATTAAAGTTGACTCCTAAAATGATAGAGTAATCACCAACTTGAATTTTCATGGAGGAATGCAGCGGTTACTTATAGTCATATCACAAATCACCCCCCAGTGTTAGTAGCTAAATATAAAGATATTTTTATCTCCTACAATTTTTGAGAATCAAGGGTTCAGCAATAGCTCATCTTAGAATTCTGTCAGGGCTTCTCATGAAGTTGCAGTCAGGATGAGGTTTGAGAATGCTGTCATCCAACAATGGGGCTGGAGGATCTGCTCACATACTAGTGAGCCAGTGAGCTCAGTTTCTAGACTGTGACTCCCTGACCGTACTTCCACAGGCTACTTGAGCATCCTTACAGCATGGCGTCTGACTTGCCGCAGAACAGGAACCCAAGAGACAAAGTGTAAACTGCAGTGCAATTTAGGGAAGTTGACGTCATAAATATTCTCTCTGCCCTCTTGTATAGTTGTCTAGTCAGCAACGTCCAGTATGAGAGGCAAACACACAGGTCAGGAACCCCAGAAGCCTCTTGGCAGCCAATCACCACAAGAGACTAGATCCAGTTATTCTCTTAGTGTTCTGGGTTAAGTTCAGCTACAAGATGAATAAAGAAAATTACACATATAGCTTTCTTTTTCCTCTCTCTCTTTCTTTCTCTCTCTCTCACCAACCCTGGGGTTTGAACTCCTGGCGTGGGTGCTCTCCCTGAGCTCTTTTGCTCTCCCACTTTTGTGACAGTGCCACTGGCTTTTTTTGAGTGGTTTATTGGAGATAAGAGTCTCATGGAGTTTCCTGCCCGGGCTGGCTTTGAACTGTGATCCTCAGATCTCAGCCTCCCGAGTAGCTAGGATTATAGGCGTGAGCTACTGGCACCAGGCTCATGTAGATTTTTGACTGTAGGATTTCTATCAACAGTTCTCTGTATAGACTAGTGATAGAATCTGGGTTATGGATAATTAGAAAGTGAATATGTCTTCTAATGAGCGCCTACTGCGAGCAATGTGTTACATTTTCATTTCTTCTGGTTCGTAGGGGAACAGAGATCAATTTAACATTACCTCTATACATTTCAAGAGCTTTCACTGTCAGTATATACCATCTTATAGAAAATAGACTTTAAAATGTGAAAGTCAAGCCAGCAGCGCCCTCTCCCCCTCCTTCATAATTTCCGGTATCAAATAAGTGATTGATCTACAAATAACTGATCAGTACATCCATGAAATTCCCATGTTAGAGAATGGGGCTCACAGCTAATTTTATCATGAAAAATTCACCCCAGGAGTCATCGTCACTGGGGAGTAGCCATTGTGGGGAATCGCAACGATGCTCTCATGAGTCAGCTGGATTTAAGCAAAGAGCATCGCTGTGAACTCACAGGAAAGGATTAACCGCAAAATGTGCCCCCAAGTATCGAAGCAAATTAACTTGCTGTATGGACTTCTAGGTGTTAAACCAATTAAATTTTAGCGAGCATCTGCCAAAAGTAATGATTTTTGTTTTTAGAGTAGTTAATATTAAGTCATTTCTAAAAGCTGTTAAACAGCAGGACCAATGGCCTATTTAGATGGGTTTGAAATTGTGTCAAGAAAATTATCGTCAATGGCTAAGTGGACCCTTGTTATTTATGCTACAGCTTTGATTTGTTCTTCAACCTGTATTTATTGAAGACCCACTAGGTGTGGGGTGCTACACACAAGATGCTTATAGATAATTCCTCAAGTAGCTTATACCATTAGAATAATTAGGAAAAATTATTTTTTAAATACAAAGTGGTAAGGACAATAAGAGAGAGTTTAACAAAGCAGGTATTGCTGTTCTACAAAACAATTTTTCATCTTACCGATTTGATTCTCCCTCAGTCTATTCTATTCATTTCTTAGGGGAAATCCAAACATACATACACAGGTGTGTTTGTGATAGTCCCCCAGATTGTCATGCACATTCATCAGTTTTATGAAAAATTAGAAAAGAGGAAGAAAACCCTAATACTGACCCATGTCATCACCATTTAGTCATTGTTAATGTTTTATCTTTATTCAAGCCTTTTCTATCTTCTTAGAAATGGGTGAAACTGAATGCAATTGGTATCATACTACATTTGTTATTTTGTGAGCTATTTTCAAAATCAATAGCCACACTAATTTCCAATGTCATTAAGTACACTTAGCAGCTGTTTTAAAAGGCTCTCATTGACTCATTTGGTTGGTTGTTTCCAGGTCTTTATGATTGCAAATAATATTGCAATAAACATCTTTGTAAATAAGTTCTTATGTGAAGTGCACACACATACACATACATTTCTAGGACTGGATAGAAGAAAGATCTTGCTGTGTCTTCAGAATAGTGAAAATTATAGCTCCAATCTATCCTTCCCTGAGTACAGCATCTCTACCTATAATAAATATCATCCTTTTGTTAGTATTTGCCAATGTTGTTTTTTTTAACCTTCTCTTATATAAAAAGTATTGACTGCAGATAAAGTTGAGCCTCTTTTGTTTTTGGTGGCCATCATGTGTGTGTTTTCTTCTGTGCATTCTCTGGTTGTTCTATTTCTGCTTGGTGGTTATGTTAGGCTCATAACTTTTGCTCCATATATTGCAGTATCATGTAATACTTGGCAGTTTGCCTTTTTATTTCCCCTCACGGTATTTGTGATGTGTGTGCATTTAAATTGCCTTTAATTAAGCACACAATTACAATTTTGGAAATAAACATAAATGAATTAAATAAAAAATAAAATGGGGTTGCCTCCTTATTCCAGTCTGCCTAGATCACCTTATTGGACAATTCATAACTTCATATGGTATAAACGTGGCCCAATTGTACTTAACAAACTGTCACCTTTTAGTAGAGTTTGTACTTGCCTGTCATTCTCATTTTTCAACAAGGTCCAGTCTGCATGTAGCTTATTCTGTCAGGCCATTCGCTGAAGGCAGACTTGCTGGAGGAAGCCAGCTGGAGGGCATTCCTAGGGTGGTGTGGTCTGGGGCTGGCTTTCCCGGCTCTCTCCCTGGGGCTCAGAGCCCTCTTTCTCTTCTTGTTCTTTGCACGCCCTCTCTCAGGGTTCACTTCCTCTGAGCTTATATCAACTTCCTGTACCCTGCTTCTTTTACCTTCATTTAGATTGAGAACTGACTGTTGCAGGGCAGGAGGAAAGAGACACAAATCAGGATTTTCCTTATTCCTGTTGTCGAGGAGGACGTGCCCATGGCCTCGTCCAGCCGGGGGCCCTATGGGGGGGTGCCAGAGGATCTGAGGTCCCCGATGAAGACTAGAAGTTTGAGATGTGACCCGGGAAAGCTCCCTGGGAGAGAAGGAATGGAGGAAGAGGAAAGGGATGTATGAAGAATTTTTTTAAAAGAGGGAAGTAATGCTTTATTGTTGTAGAAAATACACTAAAAGGAAAATAATCCTCCAATTCCATTAGAAATGTTTTAGTGCATTTCTTCTCAACCTCTTGATTGATCGATGAAAGTAGAATTAGTGTTCTAACTTGGTCTAGACTGATTTTAAATGGATTTAGAGGGCAGACTGAGATGACCTCCTGTAAAATAAAAGGCCATGTCCCACTTACAAGATCCATTTTTGAAAGGCGAATTGAAAAGACAGGGAGATCACCTGTAGAGCTGCAACGAAGCTGGACTGGGGGTGAACAGAGCAGCTAGGAGATGCCTTCATGAAGGTGCTGACCCCTAGTGGAGGACAGTGTGGCAGCGGTTCCTGGCTGAAGGTGTTAGTGATGTGTGATGTGCGTGATATATGATTGCTGTGTATGATATATGATTGCAGGTGTGTGTCTCTGTATGTGCATATGTGTGAATCTGTGTGTGAGTCTGAGTCTGTGTGTGTAAGCCAGTATTTCTTTTTTTCTAGTAATATAATTTTTTATTGTGAAAATATTGTACAAAGGGGTTACAATTACATGAGCAAGGTAATGAGTACATTTCTTTTTTTAAATTTAATTTTATTTTATTTGTGAACATACTGTACAGAGGGGTTACAATTGCATGGGCAGAATAATGCGTACATTTCTTACCAAGCATTGC
>NW_012267291.1:5016070-5072378 GCF_000151885.1 Dipodomys ordii | reverse complement strand
TGACATCACATTATCTGACCTTTTCCGCTTGACTCATACATATACTAGATATTGCAAATAAGGGAAACCATGGGACCTATGTTTCTTTGGGCCTTAAGCCAGTATTTCTAAGTGTGCGATAACTTCTACTCTCTACCAAAACCATAATATTTCCTGATGATCACTGGCATATTCTCAACATCAATTTTGTATTTGGTCAACTTAGTGAACTTTTATTCTAATTATTTTTAATGAATCCCTTAGAATTGTCTAGAAAATGGCCAGTCTTATAAGTTGCCAATACTTTTGTGCTATGCTTTCCAATAAGTGTGCCTATAATTCTAAGCCTAATTTTAGCAGCCGCATTTTTCAAGAAAATTGATATTATTGGGAAAATGATTTGTGGGTCTTTTTTTTTGAGGCGGGCCTTGCTTCTTATTTGAATGGCACCACTGTTAGGATTTAAAAATGATTTTGTTCATTGAATTGATGGAGATATTCTTCATTACCTTTTAAAAGTTAACTTTCATCTTAAGTTAATTAAGAGTATGTTATTGTGCGGCCAGAAACTAATTTTGAATTTTATCTAATTCTTCTTTAGGTTAACTGGCTTAAGATGATGATTTCTTTCTTTCTGGTTTGCATTTATATTTTAAATTTCTTTTGAGCTGAAGTAATGATGTTTCTTAGACAGTCTTAGTTTGTATTTTAAATATGTAAATTCAGATATGAATGATTCATGGCTTGCCTCTATGCGATAGGTTGGCTGGTGCCGGGGAGAGTAGTCAGTGGATTCCATGTTTGGTCCCTGGTGCGTTTGGTAATCTGGTGAGAAAACAGGAAAAAAATAGTGTGAAGTTTGCAGTTTGCTGCTTTGCTAGTTGTGATTTCAGGCGGTCGGAATTCTTTTTTAGAAGACTACCTTTCTAATTTAAAAAAGAAGACAATGTGCTGCTAGGGTTTAACAGAGGCTCTTGATTGTAAAGTAAGTGGTTTGGGACGCGATCCCACCTTATGAAGGAAAAGATGTATTGAAATTGAGATGTTTACAGCTGACTGTGTTTATAACCCGGGAGATGCTCTGCATCTCTGGTGTCGGATCACGCGCACGTGTCAAGCCTGTGGATGGACCCAGCTAGTGTCCCTGCGTAGTTAACTCTACATCGTACTTTTGAACGTGGACATGACTCCAGAAAAGGTGTTTTTTTTTTTGTATTTTTAATGAAGTTGCTTTTCTGTTAAAGGATGATTCTTGCTGGAAACTCACGGCTCACGCCTCTCATCCTAGTTACTGAGGAGGTTGAGATCTGATGATGGTGGTTCAAAGCTATCCAGGGCAGAAAAGTCTGAGAGACTCTATCTCTAATTAATCAACAAAAAAGCTGGACTGGAGGTATGGCTCAAGTGGTAGAGCACCAGTCATGAGTGAAAAAGTAGAGCAAGAGCTGGAGGCCCTTGAGTTCAAGCCCTGGTACTGAACCTCTCTCTCTCTCTCTCCCTCTCTCTCTCTCTCTCCCTTTCTTTCTCTCTCTCTCTCTCTCACACACACACACTCATGCACACACAACATACTCCTAGGCCCTTATAATGATCACTACCATACATTTTAGTAAAATCTTGAGTTTTCAGTATAAGTACCGCGCGCTAACCGATTGTGCCACTGGAGCTCTGCTAAATCTTGACTTTTCTTTAGGGAAAAAACATGCCCAAATAATATATTTATGTCCAAGACTTTCTTCTAAATAGAGAAGAGCTCATTAACCTGGTTTTACCTGTTGAGATAAGCAGAGGGGCTTCTGGGATAGATTTTTACAAAAATAAGATTGGCACCTTGGGTCTACTTCTGTGGGTCATCGCAGAAGCGGCTCTCCTCCCTTCCTCTCCATCTTGGGCTGGGCATGGCCCATTGCACAGGTCCCCTTCCCCAGATCAGCTCTGAGTTGTAGATCCCTCCTGCCACTTCCGCCTTTCATCTTATAAATGATGCAGGAGGCAGCATCCTGCACTGTGGATGTGAAACTTCATTCATGAAAGAGTTCTCGAAGAAGTGTTAGTTACTGGCTGGAGATGAATTATGCGAAACACCACCGGTGTCTACCTATTTCCTCTTCCTACAGAAGTCAGGCCAAGGTGAAAACCAACTGTGTGAGCGTGTGTGACAAAATGAAAAGGTTCCAGCCAAGCGCCAGTGACTTATACGTACAATCCTATCTATTCAGGAGGCTGAGATCTGAGGATCATGATTCAGAGCTAGCCTGGCCAGGGAAGTCATGAGACTCTTATCTCTAATTAGCCACTAACAAGCTGTGGCTCATGCCAGTGTGCTAGCCTTGAGCACTAAAGTTCAGGAACCCAGGCCTGGGTTCAAGCCCTGGAACTCTCTCTCATACACACACACACACACACACACACACACACACACACACTCTCTCTTTCTCTCTCTCTTTTAAAAAATTCCACAGTCACTTGTGGATAAAAACCAAAATGAAATGGAACAAAGCAAATGGAATGGAACTATCAGCAAGTCTGCTTTCTAGGACTCTTCCTAGCCATTTCTCATTACAGAGGCATGACCCATGCTCCTCATTTTCTCCAGAAGGGGGAAGGAGTTCCAGGCTCCCCGGGCTTTGGCTAGTGGACCATTCTTTCCACGCAAATCAACAACTTGCATCTGGGAGAAAGCGTGCGTCTGTTTCAGCCAAACACAGAAATTTTTTGTAAACACTACGTTACCACAGCCATGAAACGCTGCTCAATGCTTATCTTTCCGCGGGCACAGAGAGCATCATTTTTAAGGGAAAGATGAGAGTGATCCAATTGTTCCCTCCCCAGAATTGTGTCTTATAAAAATGTATATAGGAGGCTGAGAATATTCACGTGTCATAGCAAAACTCCAGATCTCTCGACAAAGGCTGGCCTCTAGGGCAGTTGGGAGATAAGCAAACCCCACTAGGCAGAGTAAGGAGAGAGATTCTACTTCTGGGGCACTTAGCCATGTGCCTTCCGATAGTTACCACGCAGCGGCTCCAGTCTCTCTGTGACGATGGTGGGGTGAAAGCTCACGGTCATGGCCAGCACGTGGCAGCGTCGGTGCCCACGAGCAGGTTGCTGTGACTGCAGGATCACCCTTGTCAGCGGGTGGGATATGCATATGAATACGTGAAATAGGAGACTCAATCGACACATGATTTGTTGGTAAGGGGGAGATGGTTGTGAACTAGTGTAGTTTAGGAAGGCCTGGCTATCTGTAGATTTAGCTATATTAAAAAGATTCCAAGAAATCATAAATAGGAGGGTTTAGGAGAGGACGAAGAGAAAGCACGGTCATGATGATATGAGCTTCATGAAGCCAGAGTAGACTCTTGAGGGTCTTGCATTTCAGGCTCTCTGGGCTTCCAGTTGGCTGGCTAGTGCTCCTCTAATGGTCACTTCCTGATACCTTGTGGGTCCTAGTACTATTGTCAGGGGTTATGACAAGGCATTTTCCAATCTCTTTAATTTGCTTGACATTCCTTTTCTTTGCTTTTTTTTTTTTGTGCCAGTCCTGGGACTTGAACTCAGGGCCTAGGTACTATCCTGGAGCTTTTTTGCTTAAGTCTAGTGCTCTAACACTTGAGCCACAGCTCCACTTCCAGCTTTTTGGTGGTTAATTGGAGATAGGATGTGACAGATTTTCTTGCCTAGACTGGCTTTGAACCTTGATCTTAGATCTCAGCCTCCTGAGTAGCTAGGTTTATAGGCATGAGCCATCAATGCCATGTAATTTGCTTAAATGAAAAGAAAATCAGACAATAAGTATATACAACATGAGTCTACAATAGCGATACAGGAGTTCATGGTGCTCACACAGGCAGTGCCTAATGGGTGCCCTGCAGCCCAGTGCATAAATGTCTCAACACTGTTTACAGAGCAAATGCTGTGGAATTGGAATTGGCATTCAGCATCTGGCAGGATAAACACACCAGAGCAGGATAAACTCCCAGAGCATGGATGATGGCCTGTGTCCCTGAGCCTGCAAGGCTGGGAAGTGGAGCTGGGGCTGAGCAGGAGGGACTTACTTGTTTTACAGGCACTGTGCATGCCCAGAGTCTAGGGGCAGCACCTCTGATCCTGCCTGGGGGCCTTCTCTTGGCAGGTCTGGGCTGGGGTAGGTATTTGTGCTCACTCTGAGACCATCTGCCTGCTGAAGACACATGGACCTGGATGGTAAACACCGGGCTTCCTTGCCAGGCTCCACGCATGCCCTGCAGTCTCCTCAGGGAGTCTCCTCTGGAGTCCCAGGTCCCGCAGCAGCAGCTGGCTCGCCAATGCCTGCAGTGACCTCCTCCCCTTTCACACGTCCTTCCAAATCATTTAGCAGGGCTTGCGAAGACTCCTTCCCTGCAAATCCACTGTATCCAAATATTTGCCTCTAGTTTGGTTTTGAGAGACTCCAGCCTACAACTCAGCCTCATTCCAAGACTTCATTTGATGAAGGTTTGTGTCAAACAATGTTCATTTTACGTGGACAGGAGAACCCCGCAGGGTGGACTGAGAGGGTCTCAGTGCCCCTGGCTTGCCAGAGCTGTGCTGGGGCCAACTTCTGGTTCTACTTCTCTAAGTTAGGAAAAAAAAAAAAAGCTGTGGCGCTGACTACAATTTCACACGGCATGCTAGTGGGAAGGGTTATTCCCCAATCAGCATTATCGGAGCTGAAATACAGCAGCAGATTAAATATACAAATATACCCGAGGCTACACCCTCCTTCTATTAAACCAAATATCAGCGATTTCGTGCCAGAAAAGTAACATTATCTGTCACATCAAATTAATGTTAGAAACTTAAATTTTATTGGTTGTATAGTTAGGTTTGAATGTGATTTGAAAACTTATGATTCTAGATTTATAGTTATGTCAAAATTGTCAGAATAAGAAGTCTAGACCTACTTTTATGTTTATACATATTGAAATTAAAGTATAATGAATTTGAAAAATTACATTGTGGGTCCATGACAACACACACAGACACAGACACAGACACAGACACACACACTCCTTTATAAGGAAACAAAACCATTCAATAATAAGAATAAACCCTCCTTACATGATTGTGAGCTACTGACAGAGTTTGAATAACAAGGTAACTTCATGAAGACAGTACAGTAAAAACAAATTCTAGGGCTGGGAAGGTGGCTCAGTGGTAGAGCTCTTGCCTTGCATGCTCGAGGCCCTGGGTTTGATTCCTCAGCACCACATAAGCAAAAAGAAAAAAAAAGCCGGAAGTGGTGCTGTGGCTCAAGTGGTAGAGCGCTAGCCTTGAGCTGAAGAGCTGAGGGACAGTGCCCAGGCCCAGAGTTCAGGCCCCACGACCGGACCCAAAAAAAAACAAAAACAAAAACAAATTCTATAAGCTGGGCACTGGTGGCTCACACCTGTAATCCTAGCTACTCAGCAGGCTGAGATCTGAGGATCACAGTTCAAAGCTGGGAAGGAAATTCTGTGAGTCTCTTATCTCCAACTAACACCAGAAAACCAATAGTGGTGCTGTGGCTCAAGTGGTAGAGTTCTCTCCTTGAGTTGAAGAGCTCAGAGAAGCGCCCAGGCCAGAGTTCAAGCCCCATGACCGACAACCCCCACCCCAACCAAATTCTACTATATACACACAAACACATATATATGTATAGATAAGACTAATACAATACTAATGCTTTATACTTACTACTAATAGTTACTGTACCTGTTGGGATCTCCACCTGGGCTAGGGCTCCATCAGGAAAATAGAACCCATGAGGCAAAAGGGTTTACTACTGAAACGTAAATAGAGGTGAGCTTTGGGCAGGATGTCTGTGGGAGACCATGGCCTCTGAAGTCCTTGTGAGTGCAGGAAGAAAGCTGAAGGCTAAGTGGAAAAGAGCAGAAAGAGTTGGGAGCCTTGAGCATGGCCTCGAACCCAGATCTTCCCCTTGTCGCCATCTTCCACCATCTTCCACCACCTGGGCCTGTGTCCTACCAGCCGTCCACAGAAGGAGCTGAGCCCTTGTCTGTGTCTCTGGTGCACTCTTCACTTCCTCTGCCAGATCTCACGGGGCCTACCTTTATCGGCATTCATAGGAGCCAGGAATGCTGGGAAATGTAAGTCTGGGTAAAATAATTTGAGAAGAGGCCTTGTGAATGTTTCTACCCTAGACCGTCTCAATCTTCCCCTTCTTAGCCTCCAAAGTTGACAGGATTACAGGCATGAGCCCAGCTTGAAGATACTCACCTTTGTTGAAATTAACTTGAGAAAGGATGTAAGGGCTGGAGACAGAGATTCATGAATGATGCAAATGAAGGTAACCATTGAAACCAGGGTGCAGGATTGGTGGCTGGCTCAGGAAAGCACTTCTTTTTATGGGAATGCTTCCATTCCTGTCGGGAACCTGCCACCCTGGGGTGGCTCATCTTTCCCCCTGCAGAGAATAAACACTGCCAAATGGATTGTGGAGAAAAAAAAAATTCAGGGCTTTAACTATTCCACTCTCTTGAGACTTATTACGTAAATATTTACTTTTCTGATAAAACTAAAGAAGTTAATTCATTTAAAAATAGTACTAGATAATCCACACAGTGCCAAATATAGCTGTAACCAAAAAGAACCCAACAATAATTTCTAAGTCTAAAAAGCAAGGATGACATTACTCACTACCCATATTCACTGTGTTCTTTTTAATGGACACGCTCATGTTTTGACCTTTCCTTCTCTGCTTTATTCTAAGCCTGATAAATGCTTTATGGGCTGGTGTCTAAATATTTCTTCACTGTAAATTAAGAACGATGTTTTACTTGCTATTTGCAATGAATGTAAAAAAAATTCAGGGGCTGGGAAGGTGGCTCAGTGGTAGAATGCTTGCCTCGCATGCATGAGGCCCTGGGTTCGATTCCTTAGCACCACATAAGCAGAAAAAAGCCAGAAGTGGCGCTGTGGCTCAAGTGGTAGCGTGCTAGCCTTGAGCTGAAGAGCTGAGGGACAGCGCCCAGGCCCAGAGTTCAGACCCCACGACGGACAAAAATAAAAATAAAAAAAAGTTTTCAAAAACAAAACACAAGTGTAAGGGGAGGCACAGAAATGGAGGGACAAAGGATGGACACACGCAGCCGTGGTACTCACTAGACACTACGTGGAGAAGGAACTATACAATTTGTGGGTGGGGATGGGAGGGAAAAACTGGGAGAAAGGGAGGGAAAGGGTGACATTGTCCAAAAAGAAACGTACTCTTTGCCTGACTTACGTAACGGCAACCCCTCTCTCCATCACCTTTATAATAATAAGAATAAAACATTAAATAAAAAAGAATATAAAAACCCCACACTCTATCTGGTTGATTTCCTGCTTCTCAGGACAATCTACTCCTGCTGAACAGATTCTGCAGGAATCTGTTTTCTAAAGCTTTCTAGGCCTACTTTTTGGGGGAGCTCTTTAGAAGAACCAAAGGATGAACAGGCTCCACAGCATAGTGCGGCCCTCACTGGCTTCTCACGGTTTCTGGGGAGCCCAGGGAGTTCTCACAGAGCCATGATGTCGGGTTCTCACATCCTCGGTAGGGATTTAATGGGCCTGGAAGGCAGCCCGTGCGTCAGGAGGTCTCAGAGTGACTGCAATGCACAGGCAGGGAGTGGCCTGGCTGAGTGTCCACCAAAGGCAGGGTGCCCAGGATGGTGTGGACCTTTGAAGAGGTAGAGTTTTATGGGAGGTCTTTAGATCATTGGGGCCATAGAGGTTGCAAGGGATTATGGGGCCCCAGCTTCTCCTACTCTTCCTCTCTGCTTGCTGGCTTGAGATGGAGCCATCCACTCCATCCACAATCCCTCATGCGTGCCACCCTCCCTACCAGTCACTACCAGCCCAAACCAGCGGGGCTGTCCAACCCAGTGGGGTGGTTCAATCCAGTGGGCTGCAAATTCCAGTGAGGCCTGCCAATCCTGGACCTGAACATCTAGAGCCACGAGGCAAAACAAACATTTATTTCCTAAGTAGCTCATGTCAGGTGTTTCTTAGCAGAGACTGACACACACACAGCTGTAGGAGACACTCAGGTGGGCTTGAAGGAGGGGTGGGGGGTGGGGGAGTGAAGAGAAGCCAGGGGCCAGCGAAGGGTGGGAGGTGCTAAAGAACCCCGAGGAGGCTGCTCTGCACCCCCTTGCCCCAAGTCCTTCTGAACAGTATCAATGGCAGCACCGAGAAACTTAGTGCCGGGGAGAGGGCACGGCTAGAAAGAGCTATGTGCTGGCTTTGTGTTCTCTGAAAGTCGCATCTGTGAAACGTAATCACCAAAACTTCGATCATTGGACCTCACCTTTAAAGAAAGCCATATTCCTTTTACAGCATTCCACTGTTTTGCATAGGTTGTCCATTTGTGCTCAGAACAAACCTGAGTGATAGACTTCAAAAATAAAAAGGAACACATCTCGACGATTCCTTTGAAGATGTGATGATAGACGCAAGAAGGGTTGTTGCTTTATTTCAAAATTCACTCTGCATTTTCTTAAAATTAGTGTTTCTGAAAATCCCCAAGAAAATTATTCTCCAGCTGGGCTTAAATTTCCAAGACAATGTTCGCATAACTGAACTAAACACAAATGATTGATTTTGGGGTGTAGCCAGTAATATTTCCATCCCCAAAGGCTATAAGATGCTGAAGATTGCAAGTTAGAGATTAAAGGGGTGGTTATTTTTCAAATGACAAACTAAATCAAACACTGTCCTTTGTGGAAAATATACAAAATTTAGAACCACAAAAAGAAGAGAAAAAGTCTACCTAATCTCCATCTCTCAAAAATACCGTAATGTAATATTTTGGTGTGTGTGTGTGTGTCTGTTGTGGGGCTTGAACTCTGGGCTTGGGTGCTGTCCCTGCATTCTTCAGCTCAGGCTAGCACTCTACCACTTGAGTCACAGCGCCACTTCCAGTTTTCTGGTGGTTAATTTGAGATAAGAGTCTCACAGACTTTCCTGCCTGGGCTGGCTATGAATCGAGATCCTCAGATCTCAGCCTCCTGAGTAGCTAGGATTATAGGCGTGAGCCACCAGCACCCGTCTATAATACTATTTTTAACTTGCTTATTCTGATTAGCACTAAATTGAGACTGTTTTTCTGGGTTGCTTCCCATTCTGTAATGCTCTTAAACATATTGTAAGTTGTTTTGTATGTGAAATAAAACTTGGCGTTGACAGAAAGGAACAAGGACAAAAATAAATAACTTAGAATTCTATCATATAAAAATTTTACTATTTAAGTGGGAAGTAACACAGATTGTCTTTCTATGTCTTACTTTACTTTTCCCCCCATAAAATTAGGATAATCAGCATTCTCTCTGGGTTAAAACATTCTCTTCTATCAAATGTGAAAATGGATTGTGTTCTAGAAGGCCCCTCATTTTATCTGTCACATCAGGCCCTGTTTGGCTGTAAGGCTGTGAGTGGAGACATCCACAGCAGTGGAAGTTCTACCTCCTGTATGATTTCCTCGTCTGCATTCCCAGGGAGACGTGTTTAATCCAAGGGTTCCAAGTGGAGAATCGTGGTGCAAATTCTAGATTAGGTGAATAAAACGATTAAGAGATGATCAGGCAGAGAGGTAATTCAGAAAGACATGCTTCTCCCCTTTCAACTCAAATAGTGTTTTCCTCAGGATCACCAACTTCTTCATGGCCTGCTCATAGACTTTCAAACTGATGTCTGAACTCTCCAGGGCTTCCAAGCTAAGTTGCTTCCTTTTATCCAAATATAAGAAAGGAACCAAATATAACTTTGTCCGCCAGTCCTTCTATGTATTTCTAAAACATAAAAAATTCCCAGTTCAAAGTACAGTTTTTACATACAAAATCTATGCTTTCTGAATGTTAGCAGGTATCTAGACCAATTTCTCCAATTGTCTCACAAATGTTTTTTTTAATTGAGTCTATTAATATATCTAGTAATAAATCTAATAGTCATTATTCTTCTCTCTTTCATCCTCATCACAACATTTTAGGTCTTTTGTAATGTGGGTTTGCTTTATTAGTTGCATTGTTATTCAAATCTGCTAAAGAAGACGAGAAAGCAAATGAGATGGATGAAAATCCAGAGACATTGATTTGTAGGTGGAAAGTAAGTTAGCTGCTTATAAGCTATAGAAGACACAGGCTGTTAAGAATAAGAAAATAGTCTGGCAGCATGGCTCAAGCTTATAATCCTACCTAGAGAACTAGAGATTGTGGAATCATCGGTTCAAGGCCAATCTGGGCAAAAAGTTCAGCAGCTTCTATCTCAACCAGTGAAGAGGTATAGTGGTACAACTCTCCTCCCAGCAAACCATGAAAAAACAATAGGAAGATCAAAGTCCAGGCCAGCCTGGGCATAAAGAGAGACCCTATCTCAAAAATAACCAACACAAAACATGCATCACGGTTGGCCCACATGGTAGAGTGCCTGCCTGGCACGTGCGAGCCCATTTCCTATTGTGCTGACCAGGTGATAGCCTGCTCTCTGGATTGCATTTACAACTCAGGACAGGTGTGACTAGGCTCTAATAATCCAGCTCCAATATGATCTCCAGCCATTTACCTAATCATTCTGCGCGCAATTCTTTGGAAGGCTGGGTAGCCCAGTGGGGGTGGGGGTGGGCAAAAGGCAGATTGGGGTTTGAGTCTAGCCTGACCCTCGTGACCATCACGTGATACTGGGCTGGTTCGCTGAAGTTGGTTTTCTTCTATGTGAAATGGGATTCAAGCTGTTGACTTTAAATGTGAGGGAAGACAATACATGGAGAACTCAGAGTGGGAGTAGTGGGAAGTCCTCAGGTCCTGGTGGGTGTGGCCTGGCCCTGAATCTTCCTCTTCATCCTGGGTCCCCACCAATGCCCTCC
Source organism: Dipodomys ordii (assembly GCF_000151885.1). NCBI lineage: Eukaryota > Metazoa > Chordata > Mammalia > Rodentia > Heteromyidae > Dipodomys > Dipodomys ordii. Next base: position 5,061,538 of record NW_012267291.1, on the reverse strand, counting down.
CACAATTCTACCAGAGGCCGGGAAGCAATGGGTCCACCAGGCTGTGGGCTGGAGCTCTAAAACCAGGAGCCTCGTTGATCTAGTAGTGACAGGAAGCTGACGGACACAGTATAGCTCAAGTGTCCTTTTCATACATTTTGTTTTATCTGTGTCCCATCTTCTGTACTTAAAAATATCAGCTGGGCTGGGAAGGTGGCTCAGTGGCAGAGCGCTTGCCTCGCATGCTTGAGGCCCTGGGTTTGATTCCTCAGCACCATGTAAGCAGAAAAAGCCAGAAGTGGTGCTGTGTCCTTCAGCTGAAGAGCTGAGGGACACAGCGCCCAGGCCCAGAATTCAAGCCCCACGACCACCACCAACAAAAAAATCAGCGTTGCACCTTCCTTGAACTAATATTTCCACTTAATCATTTCTATTGAATCAATATTGGCAGTCTTTCGTAGTGGCACTTGGTATTTTTGGGATATGACATGGAACAAATGGAACAATAAGAACAAATAAGACAAAATGGAACAAATAAGGCAAAACTCTCCTTACTCTTGGGACTTAGGTCTCAAATTCATTTATTTTCTTTTATCTTTGTGGTATTCTGGTTGAAGCCAGGGCTTTGTATATGCTAGCCCAGGACTCTGCCTCTGAGATACCTCTCCAGATGGGACTTTATTTAAAAAACAATAGCCAGACTCTCCATTGATTGAGAAACAGCTTCACTAGGAAAGGATGATAATTACAAGTGAAAACAATCAAGGCAGGTGCTGGTGGCTCACACCTGTAATCCTAGCTACTCCAGAGGCTGAGATCTGAGGATCAGGGTTCAAAGTCTGCTGGGGCAGGAAAGTCTGCGAGACTCTTATCTCCAATCAACCACCAAAAAAAAAAAAAAGTCCGGAAGTGGAGCTGTGGCTCAAGTGGTAGAGTTGCCAGCCTTGAGTGAAAAAACTAAGGGGCAGTGCCTAGGCTGTGAGTTCTAGGCCCAGAACCAGCACACAAACATGCAATCAAAACAAAATAATGTTAGCTTTCCAGATTCCAGTGAGCTCCATTTATGCAATCACAGTTAAGACACACACTGGAGACGCGCCCGGAACTACACTGAGGCTTTCTCCTCCATGTGATTGTGAAATTCAGCAACAACTACAACAAAGAACCAGGAAGAGGTCATTTTTCTCACTGTGAGGATTCAGGGTTGTTTAAAGCATTCTCTAGTTTGGGGATACAAGACAGCTTCCTCGTTTTGGGGCCTCCACTGGGTGGGGTGGGGTATGGGAACTCAGGCCTGGTTTCCCAGTTCCTCAGCTCAGGAAATGCTGGAACTTTGGATTGGTGCTTGATTTGTTGATGCTCTTGCTGTAGCAGCCCAGTGATGGCAGGATGGGGGAGGGGAGGAAGGAGGGGGAGGGGCTATGGTGGTGGTGTGTGGGGGGGTGGTTGTTAATTACCTGTAGGGTTGCATGTGTGTCCCAGGGACTATTTGGCATGGGCCTTCAGAACTCAGATTCTCATCTGTGTATCACTGGGCTCCTAGCACTAAAAGCCACATCCTGTTATGTTTGGTTGCTAGGTGGAGAAATGTTATCATGGGCTTCAGCAATAATTTATCCACAGAGCTCAAGGGCTTGTCATGTTCTCCTGACAGTGAGCTGCAGTACTTTATCAGCTTGCCTGTAAATCAGGCGTGTGTGGGTGCGAATGCCAGCACTGTTTGATCTCTTGCAGACACTGTAATAATCTGCTTTTGTCTGATTGATTTCTTCACATCACCACGCACATTGCAACACTGAGTCGAGTGGCCTCTGTTTATCTCGGCTGGTCATCTGCAGGAGGCCAACAGGGCAGAAAATGTTCTTCGTGCCGAGATGTAAGAGTTTTTGGAATTAGGGCCTTTCCATCATCCTCCGAGCTGGTTTCGTTCAATAAATCAATGATAGCAGAATTGAATGCACCATAAATACCTCAAACCATATCTCTTACAAGAATGTAAGAGTAATTCATAGAAACAGGAAAGGTAACTTTGTGGGAAAGAATTACGACCTGGACAAGCCACGGACATCCAGGGCTTTTTGTTGCTTGTGTTCTTAGCTCACCCTTTGAACTTTGGGGGAAGCAGAATATGCTGCGAAGCTGGCTGGCATTTCCTTCCAGAAAAGCACAATTGATGAGAACAGATCCTGTCTAGACTGATCTCTGGTTTTCAATCTTAGATGAGTTTTTGCCCCTCACCCCCAAATTTCTGCTGGCTCCTGTTATATAAGATCCGGCTTTGTCTGTGGTGTGGAAGGACGCTGTCTGTCTTCATCATAAGAGCAGACTGGGCTTGGATGGCTTATGAGCCACCTTTCTGCCTGCCTGGGTGGGGCACTGCCAGCCTTTCTGAGATCTCCCTATCTGGTGAACCTGGCATCTGTTTCCTGCTCACTGTGGACAGCTAGTTCGGGGTCCATTTTGAGCCCCCACGTGGAAATCCACGAGCTGTGGCAGCAACTTGCCATGCTCTGTCTGGGAACAGTTGAAAGGGAAGGCCACATTGCCCACTGGAGAGGAAGATTCAGTTGTGTTCGCAGAGCTGGAGTTATGTAAGAAAGCCTTTCTATTCGGGGGTAAATGCAATTCTGAAAGAAAACAAAAAGGGATGATTTTAGTCGGTGGTTCAGGGCAATCAAGCGAGGACAGATTTGTTCTTATTTTCATTTGTCAACAATAGGAAGGATTCTTCCACGTCTAGGACATGGTCAGAGATATGTGGGTGCCCAACACATGTCAATAAAATGAAACCTGACTTCACATTTGGAATATGAGAGGGCAAATCACAGCCAATGAGCCAAACCTACCCAGCAATATGTTGTTGTCAATAAAGTTTTATTGGCACATAGCCACACCCACTTATTTGCATATCATGTATGTTGACTGGCAGTGACAGACAAAGGCCTCTGGAGATGAATATTTGCTATCTGGAGGCCCTTTGTAGAAAATATTTGCCCATTCCTGGATTAGAGGGTTGTCTCTGTTGTCAAGATCAATTGCTCAGATCCCGGCTTTACCACTTGCCAGCTGTATAACTTTTGGCATGTTGTATAAGCTCGCGGATCCTTGGTTTCCTTGAGTATAACTGGATTGTAATTTCAGTTACCTTATTGGCTGGTCAGTGGTCTCATGAGCATCCTAGCGATAACACAGCTGAGAAACCATTTCCTTGTTGTGGAGTGCTACCCATTCCCTCATGCGTCCCTGGCATGTTTGCCTGGCATTTCATTGCTGATGCTTGAACATGCTTTACCCATGTATGTCCTTGTGATGAATTTGTGGGAGTGGATGTATGCAGCTCTGGAGTTTGGAAGGAGACCAGAACAGAGTTCCAGTTGTCTCAGCCCACAATGTTTCTAGAAGCACCTCAGCTCGGCTCCTAGAGCATGCTGGGAGCTGTGTTCCCAGGTCTGCACAGGCTCCAGCAGCCCTGGCTCTTTTAATGAGAACGGTGGTGGTCTAATGGGATGATCTATGGCTCCTTGCAGAGTGTGTGTTTGCTCTTTACAGCTTCAAGAGGACCTAGACATCGTTTATACAAATTGAAGGTTAAATCACCCGTGTGAAGCCCAGAGTTTTGAAATCCACCATTCTAAGCTCTGTGGTAGGGGTCAACAAAGTTTCTGGTAAAGAGCCAAGGAGTAAATATCTTAGGCTCACCTCAAGTCAGCTCTGCAGATGGGGCGTGAAGTCGCAGTATACAGCGCACACAAAGGGGCCAGCGTTTGCCTACACTGCTCTACCATGTCTATCTTAAAAAGCTCACCTTTAGTTACTAAATGAGAACTAAAGGTTTGATTAACCCTAACAAGGATCAGATGTGGTAACCATGCTAAGTAGCGTTGTTATTGGCCTCTGTAGGTCAATCAAGGGAAACTGAGGTCAAGGCACCTGGCCATGACCAGCAGGACTGAAGCCCTTCCTTGTGTGGCTCAAAGCCAGGGCATCCAGACACGTCTCTAGAATTCTCTTGTAGTCATGATGCCCATAGAGCCATGCTTTCTAGGACAATCATTCTAGCCGCACTCCTGGAGCTGGGGCGACTCTATGTAGCCAGGCAGGGTTCTCAGGAGGCTGAGAATCTGACAAGGCCTATCTTCAGGAAAGAAAGCCAGGGAGTCTAGCTGCTCAATCCACATAGACTTTCCTGCTCAGGCTGGCTTTGAACCATGATCCTCCGATCCCAGCCTCCTGAGTAGCCAGGATTACTGGCGTGAGCTACCAGCACCCAGCCAGCAGCTTCATTTGGCCACAATGCCTATCAGTTGTGAGTGTAGCCTGGATGATGGCTTCACAGTGTACGGAGGTGCGCCTGGGTATCCAGGAGGCAGCGCCGGTGACTCTGGAGGGGTCCATCAGCCACACCCAGTCTCCCAGCCTCACCTGTAGAGCAGAGCCAGCTCCCCAGCTCCATTTCCAAGGCAGTGTTCCAGTGCAGGGCCCAGGATCGAGCATTCCAAGGCAGTGTTCCAGTGCAGGGCCCAGGATCGAGCGTTCCGAGGCAGTGTTCCAGTGCAGGGCCCAGGATCGAGCGTTCCAAGGTAGTGTTCCAGTGCAGGGCCCAGGATCGAGCGTTCCAAGGCAGTGTTCCAGTGGATCGAGCGTTCCAAGGCAGTGTTCCAGTGCAGGGCCCAGGATCGAGCATTTCCGAGGCAGTGTTCCAGTGCAGGGCCCAGGATCGAGCGTTCCAAGGCAGTGTTCCAGTGCAGGGCCCAGGATCGAGCGTTCCAAGGCAGTGTTCCAGTGCAGGGCCCAGGATCGAGCGTTCCAAGGCAGTGTTCCAGTGCAGGGCCCAGGATCGAGCATTTCCAAGGCAGTGTTCCAGTGCAGGGCCCAGGATCGAGCGTTCCAAGGCAGTGTTCCAGTGGAGGGCCCAGGATCGAGCATTTCCGAGGCAGTGTTCCAGTGCAGGGCCCAGGATCGAGCATTCCAAGGCAGTGTTCCAGTGCAGGGCCCAGGATCGAGCGTTCCAAGGCAGTGTTCCAGTGCAGGGCCCAGGATCGAGCGTTCCAAGGCAGTGTTCCAGTGCAGGGCCCAGGATCGAGCATTTCCAAGGCAGTGTTCCAGTGCAGGGCCCAGGATCGAGCGTTCCAAGGTAGTGTTCCAGTGGAGGGCCCAGGATCGAGCGTTCCAAGGCAGTGTTCCAGTGCAGGGCCCAGGATCGAGCGTTCCAAGGCAGTGTTCCAGTGCAGGGCCCAGGATTGAGCATTCCAAGGCAGTGTTCCAGTGCAGGGCTCAGGATCGAGCGTTCCAAGGCAGTGTTCCAGTGCAGGGCCCAGGATCAAGCATTCCAAGGTAGTGTTCCAGTGCAGGGTCCAGGATCGAGCGTTCCAAGGCAGTGTTCCAGTGGAGGGCCCAGGATCGAGCATTCCAAGTGCCCCTTTCCTTCACGTACCTCTTCCTTAAGGTGGTAAGTTTGGAAAACCAACTTTCATGAATGACACGCTAGGACCTCAAGACCTCCCCGAATCCCTAACTCGTACCCCTGGCTGTCACTCCCCCTAGCACCTGCCTTCCCCTCACTTGTAATTGATAAGCGAGTTCCCTACCGCTGTGTAAGATTTCCAGCATCTGTGTTTGCAGGCAGCAGGGAAGGCCAGATGCAGTAGGTCAGGATGAAAAAGGAAATGGTGTGTTTGGGAATTTTGACCCAGGCTCCCGCTATCGTAAAGCTATCAAGATAAAGCCAGACAGCCGGGCCCCTGGGGGTGAGATCTCTGGGCCACTGTTGTCAACAGACAAGACTTGGGGGGAGGGGGGAGGAAGGGAGGAAGCTCCTGCCCATCAACAGTTCCTCGTGCACAGGTTGGTGGGCCTTGCTTGGTGGGGACACATAGGGGTGTATGGTGACATTGAGGACAGATCTGGAAATGGAAGGCTGCTTTCATACAACCACAGGACGTCTGGATCTAGCATGCCAGCAGCATGGCAGCCTGGACTCCAGGCAGACACTAAGTGGTGGGGAGAAATCCTGCACAAAGCTGGTCCTGAATAGTCAGGAGTGCTGTGTGTGAAAGTCAGGCTAGAGCAGCCACAGCTTTTGTGTGCTAGATATAGAAGGAGAAGGAGCCTCAGTCCCAGAGACCCAGGAATGTGAACACAGGGCACCAGTGCCACCTTTGAAGCAACCCTGCACTGGACCCCATTGGAGCCTGGACTTCCAGTGCTTGAACTCTGGGCCTGGGTGCTGTCCCTCAGCTCTCTAGCTCAAGGCAAGTGCTCTACCACTTGAGCCACAGTACCACTTTCGGTTTTCTGAGTAGTTTATTGGAGCTAAGTCTCACGGACTTTCTTGCCCAGACTGGCTGTGAACTGCGATCCTCAGATCTCAGCCTCCTGAGTAGTTAGGATGACAGGCATGAGCCACTGGCTCTCGGTGTGCACCATACATTTCTGTTGTTTGCAGATGAGCTAGTTCAGCAGATTGATAGACACCTATTATGTGGGAGAGTCCCCTAGGTATCAGGTATCAGGTATCAGGTCCCGGGGTTCAGGGATGAGCACTGGTGTGTTCTCAAAGTCCCTCTTACGATTGCCAACAAGGATTGCACTGAGCGCCATCCCTCTGATAGTGGGTATTGAAAAGCAAGACACACACATACACACACGCTCGTGCATGTGTGAGTGTGGCTTGGGTAGGGATTTCTTGAGTTAGGAGAGACATGAGGCTAAAGCTCTCTGATACTAAGCATAGAAAGGAGTCTAAACAATGAGAAAAAAGGAGAAATGTTTGCTCCTCCAGATGTGGGAGCCCGGAGTCCAGAGTGGAGAGAGAAGCCCAGGGCCGGGAGACCAGAGGAGCAAGGTGGAAGGTTAAGTGTTGGCTTGGTTTTTGTTTTTGTTTTTGTTTTTTTGTCAGTTGTGGGGCTTGAACTCAAGGTCTGGGTTTTATCCCTGAGCTCCTTTGCTCAAGGCTAGCATGTTACCACTTGAGCCACAGTGCCATTCCCCATTTTTGAATAGTCTCACGGAGACTTTTCTGCCCAGGCCAGCTTTGAACTGTGGTCTTCAGATCTCAGCCTCCTGAGAGCTAGGATTACAGGTGTGAGCCACCAGCGCCCAGCCTATTGGTGTGTCTGAGGTAGGAGTGTTGGCAGGGTACACTGGTGTTTTCCAGGCGGGAGTGTCAGCATCTCACCGGTGTTTTCTAACTCATTCTGAGGCCTCTTTGCTGAGGTCTGACCCCATAGTTTGTATCCAAATGATCCTGGTGGCAGTGTCTCCCATCAGGAGAAGATGGCTATCTTAAACCCTTCCTATCACATTTAATGAGAGATGAGATCATTTCTTTCCTCCCCCCTCTATAGTTCCTTATCATAACCTCTACATATGGCTTTTAAATCACAAAGGGAAACCTGTCCCTTGGGTTTGCCTGTGGTCTGGACTCCCCGGGTTGGGAGAAGCTGAGCGGGAAGAAGAAGGTTGCCCCATGCCCGCCCAGGGTGCCCCTGTCTCGTTTGCCCCTAGTGCTGCTGCGGGCCTGTCCTCTGAGCTGGCTCCCAGCATGCATCTGGGTCTTTTCCCAGGCTCGCCCGGATGCTCCAGGCTACCTGCATCATTCCTGGGTTGCCATCAGTCACCCCTCTTTGGGGAAGTGGCCCAGTGAGGTCTGAAGGAAATGTGCCTAAAAGCTCACACTGTAGATGGCCCAGGAAGCAGCTAGGTATTTTTAGATGATGTAAAGCCATGGGTTCTTCGACCGTCCGGATACGCGGTTTGTTTGCACCAAAAAAGAGTTTGTCAGACAAGTATCCAGTGCTTAAGATGCTCACTTTTCCAGGAGAGGTGATCGAAAGCACTGTGTTGATCTGGGTTTTGTTAAGATAGGGTGAGAAGAAAGGTGTTTGTTTTCTGTGTCTGTCCTCTGAGTCTGTTCTCCATTAACCTCGTCAGAATTTCATAAATCTTCTGTGTGGGTGATGGAATGCGGTGCTGTGCTTTTAACCAGAACACTTTGTTTCCCAGGGATCTGGCCAGCCCTGAACCCTGCTGGGGAGGAGCCTGTGGGCCCCTCGCAGGGTGGTCCTGGTATGGGGCAGGGAAGAGACTCACTGTCACACAGACTGGCTGCCCACCCTGAATTCTTGCTTTCCTAAATGTCCTCGATCCTGTGATTTATCCATGGACTTCCTTAGGCTGGGGGTGTGGCATAGCCCTGTGGTACGTGTGCATATTTTGAGAAAAGAATCCCATCCCAGGTTGAAGATGATTGAGTGGTAACCGAACCACATGGGGGTATATACACATTCTACTTACTACCTGCTTTGTTCTAAACAGAATACGAGGGAGACCTACACAGACAGTAGCTAGCAAAACAAGATAATAAAATAAGAAAATGCAGACATTTAGGATCAAGGGAAATGGAAATTAATATAGGACATCAAGAAGGCATATGTCTCTAAACTTGACCATCACTGAGTTTCAAAATGGTCACTGAGCTTCCTGGTAGCCAAAGAGAAAAGGAGGTGGATAACACAACTGATTTCATACTTCTCCTTAACAAGGAAATCAAAGTATTGCAATCATTGGGACACAAAGCGTTCCACAAACTCGGCTTCAGAAAGACATTTCTTCCAGGGGCATGGAGGGATTGATCCACAGCAAACACAGGGGCGATTTTTCATGAAATCATATCTTGTATCATTGTTCAAGAAAAGCCGAGGACCTGGCATGAACCTCTCACCCAGGCAGGTTCTCCAACGTTACTACGGCTCAGGAAGAAATGGGAGACTCTGTCCCGTAGAATGGCTCCTCAGAGAAATGCCTGGCCATTTCTGTAGAATCCACTACACTGGCCGACGGGAGACATAATGAACGCCATCTGTCTAGTCTAGGGAAGGTTCCAGGGCATGTGCCCAGCCCTCACTCGGGAACCCTGAGATCACATTGTAATTCGTTAGGACACACTTGACCTCTTGGTAAATTAATGGCTCCGTTGATGGGGATTGCTTAATTTCAGAGCGATGGTGTGGGGTTTCCCGGGCTGAGTGTCATTCCCTGGCTGACATTGAGGCCCGGTCAGACCCAGCTTTTACTGTGCCTTAGGCCGGATGTTAAAACATTATGTCATGTCTCCATCTTCTTAATCATTCCTAATGATGATGATAGAAATAATGACAGTCTTCAAGGCAGAGGTGAACGAAGACAAGCAGGAGTGTAGGGGAGGAGATGAGGAGAGACAGCGCAGCCAGGAGGCCCGGGGGTCCGCTCAGGCTTCCACCCAAGCCTGGGCTTGGAAGCTGGGACATTCTTTATTCATTATTTTTATTTATTTATGTATTTCCTTCATTTGTAAATGAAGCTCTTCTGGTGGTTCTGACCAGTCTGGTCAGTCAGTATCTGCATCTGCACGGAGCTAGCTGACTTAAAATACACATTTCTGTTCCCCTAGACCAACTGAGTCATTAGCTCTAGGTACAAGGTGGAGTGGGGGTGGGGAGAGGCCAGGGATGCGGTGGGGGGTTGGTCCCGGAAGTCTGTGTGTTTAGGGAGCTGGGTTATGCCCTCTGGGTGATTCTGAGGTGAGGCACTTACAGATGTGTGGGGCTGATGGCTAGATCTGGTTGTTCACACCTGCAACCCTAGCGAATCAAGAGGTAGAAATTGGGAGGATCAGAGTTTGAGGCCACAGTTCGTAAGATCTTCATCTCAACCAGTAGCTGGGTGTGGTGGCATGTGTCTGTCATCCCGGCTAGTTGGGGAGCACAGATAGGAGGATCTTGGTCTAGTCTGTCCTGGGCAATAAAACAAGAACTTGTGTCCCCAAATAACTGAAGCAAAGAGAGCTGGAGGGATGGTTTAAACAATAGAACATCCAGCAAGTGTGAGGCCCTGAGCTTATCCTAATACCACCCCCCACCTCCTCCCCCCATCACCTCCCCCATCACCTCCCCCCCAAAGAGCAGGCTCTAATCACTTGTATGTGTGCAGTGAAGTGATATTAAAAGCCCCAATTCCCAATTTTCTTTTTAGCTACTCTTTGTGCATTAAGAGGTCTGTTTCTTCAACTTCTGTACATCGGCTGTCCTTGGGTCTTGCTTTGGCTAGCAGAATATGACAGAAATGGTGGATGCTTGTCCCAAGTCACTTAGTTCTTGCTTGGTCTCTCTTTCTCTCCTTAGTGTCTCTGTTTCTCAGGTCCTCACACAACCACAAGAAAGCCTGGACCAGCCTGCTCGAGGGAGACTCCAGAGGAAATGCAGCTAAGTTCTTCCTTCCTGGCCACCCAGCGTCCCCTCAGCCATCACCGGCCCAGCTTGGTAACCGAGCCAGGTGCATGGAGAATTCATGTGACCAGCCTTGTCCAGAGAGCAGAGCGGGCTTCAGACTTGAGCTAAGGTAAAGGAATTTTGCCCTGAGCACTGGATGTTGTGGCAGTTGCTATAATATGAAGTTGCTGTAGTCACCGATGTCTGACAATGATGGGGATCTGCTGTGGAGATCTAACTTTCCTGACCTTAAACTTGGGCTAGTGATCCCCAACTCACAGATGGCTAATTCAGGTGTGAAAGGAGGGTGATGCTGCATTTCCTTGACTTCCTCTTCCTGGCCCTCCTTCTGTCAGGAAGGTGGGAATGAACAATCCAGTTGGCAGCCGATTCTGGGCCATTTGGGGCAGTGCGTTGTGTTGTGCTCTATGGATCTTCACTGGGCTCTGCTCTGCTTGCACAGGAAGATGGCGTGTCCCCACTTCACAGGGTCAGGGGGACGTATGACGGGATGTGGGCCGATAGGGGTCGCTGTTGGGTGGAGGCATTGGAAAGCTGGTAGGCAGGCCTCTGTTCATGTTCTGCCTCTGCTGTCTTCAGTTGTGGTAAGCCATCCTGCCTAGGTCTGTGTTTCCTCCACTGATTAAAGAATGAAAAGACAGGAAAGTGTTCACAGCAATCAGAACAAAATCTGAGAGAAAAAGAAAAGCAGACTCTATGCAGAAAGGGGTTCCGGGGCTGAGGGTGTGATTTTGGCTTAATCGATTGGCCGCTGGGAGTCTCATGAGTGGTTTCCTTGTCTGACACATGTTCTCAGCAGTTTCCCCTCGATGGAGACACCTGTCTTGGCTCACCAGTGTGGAAGGGGTTCTTCCCGGAGCCCCAGAGAGGAAGGCCTGTGCTTACATACAGCAGCCCTTCCAGGGCCCATGTGCCAAGGGCCCCGAGCCTGCAGAAGTAGGAGTAGGAGGGTGCCTGCCCAGCGGCAGCCATGTGGGCACACATCCCCACCTACTGCCCTCTTCTGTCTCTAACCATCTAGCAAGGCCAGCTGATGTGCCCTCAGGAGGGTGCCTACCACAAGGAGAGTTTCCTGGGCTCAGTAAGTTCCAGGAATCTTGATTTCCAGCCATGTAGGCCGGGGACCACTTGTTACCTCAGCAGAGTTTGCACATCCTGACTGGTAACGGTCTTCTTGTTTCCGACTCTTTTCACAGTGTGTGATTTTTTACCAGGGCTGCCGTCATCAGATGCCACACACTAAGGACTTAAGTAGCAGAAATGCACTTCTTTAGTTCTAGAGCCGGAGTGTGCCACCAGCTTTGGCATCTTCTATGTCTTCCCTCCTTGCCTTCCTCCTGTGTCTTGTCATGGTCTTTATTTTCATAAGCATATGCAGTGTCCCTGGCTTCATTCTTGTTTTATACAATATCTTAACTAGTATATAATAACTGTAAAAAAGGTGTTTCATTGTGATAGTTCCATACATGCATATAATATACTTTAATTTACTCTGTTTCCTTGGTTTCTCTGTATCCAAGTTCCTTTTTCTTATACACTGGTCATAATAGATCAGGACTCACTTTGTGTGTGTGTGTGTGTGTGTGTGTGTGTGTGTGTTATGGGCTCTGAGCCTCTTTGTGCTCAAGGCTAGCTCTCTACCACTTGAGCCACAGCACTACTTCTGGGACTTGAGTGGTTAATTGGAGATAAGGGTCTCATGGGGACTTTTTACTTGGTCTGGCTTTGAACCGCAAGTCTCAGATCTCAGTCTTCTGAGTAGCTAGGATTATAGGCATGAGCCACCAGCACCTGACTAGGACTCCCCTTTTAATTTAATCACTTCTCTTTTTAGATAGGATCTTGACAGGTTGCATGAACTGGCCTTGAACTTGTGTGACCCTTCTGATGTCTCCTATGAAGTACTGGGATTACAGGTGTGTGCTGCCACTTCTGGCTAACTCTATCTATCACCATATTACCTTCGAATACACCCACATTCAAGTACTTGGAATTAGGGCTTTAAGATGTGAATTTTAGGGGAAGATGGTTTAGGTCAATAACACTGGGGAAATGTATGCACATTCTAGAGGAGTTGGGTAGGACCATTTAGTCTATAGTTGTCCAGCAGCAAATATTGCTTTTGTATTCAGCTTGTCCTCACTCCTATGACTAGCTCATCTATTCTCTTTATTGGCTGTAGTTGAGAGGGAGGGAAGGAGAGAGGGAGGGAGGGAAAGGGGGGGAAGAGAGAGATTGACAACAGAGAAAATATTCTGACATCATGTTACATTCCTGACCAGGTCAATTACAGACCAGGTGGTGAACACCTCTACCATACTTGCTACCTCTTTTGTGTTCCTCCTAAAGAGCAAGTCTCAGCATTTCCCTCCCTTCAGGTTACTTCAGGATATAGATGGGAGAGCAAGTGTGTGTGTGTGTGTGTGTGTGTGTGTGTGTAGAGAGTTTTAACATTCATAGACTCCCCTGGGACCTACAATTCCATCAACTAAGCTCATTTGCTTTACTCTTCCTCTCCCAAATGTTTCCTGGGGAGGGAGCGTTGGTACTCCCCAATTATACATTAAAAAAATATAAGTATAGAATCTTTCATTCCCCTTCCCCGCCAAATCTTGGCTTTGAAAGTCAAAGCTGAAACCTTGACACTTTTGTCCTTCAGCTCTGCCATACCAGTATCTGGGGACTTGAGGTATCAGTCTCTACTTTGAATAGAGAAGAGCCACAAAGAGTGAATAAATTACTAGGAATTATTTACCCTTCATTTAACATATCAAAATACTTTCTTCTTATGCTAGAAAGTTTGTGTCCCTAGTAGGGATCTCTTCATTTTAGCACCAACAAATAAGACTAAGGATGAACTGTGAAATAACTCAGCTTTCCTAGTGAGAACATCACAGCTTTGTTCCAGAAGGCAAACTCAGGTCTAGGGAGAACAGAAAAGCCACCTGTCTTTGTGACCATTGTGAAAATGTAAGTGGTTCTTCCGGAAGCAGCTGTTGCAATATGGCACTCAAAAATGGAGTTTTCCAGGGCTGGGAAGGTGGCTCAGTGGTAGAGTGCTTGTCTCGCGCGCCTTCATGTACCACATAAGCAGAAAAGGCCCGAAGTGGCTCTGTGGCTCAAGTGGCAGAGCGCTAGCCTTGAGCTGAAGAGCTGAGGGACAGTGCCCAGGCCCTGACTGAGTTTAGGCCCCATGACCACCACCACCACCAACAAAAGGAGTTTTCCAATGTAGGAGCAACACTGATATTAGGTTAACATGAATGCTTCCTGGAACATAAGAACTTGTGCTTGAGATGAAGGAGGAAGAAGAGAAAGAACTGTAGCATGTGTCTGAAATGTAATAAAGATGGAATATGGGTACTGGTATCCAAGTTAAACATAAGGGCCTAGAACTTATTTTAGAGGGGAAAAAAGATGCTTAACATTCTAGGATGGTTTTTCTCTTTGTGGTGATGTGGGGCTTCTGTATGTTGGGATGTGGGTATTTAATGTCTGGCTGCTCATTGTATCCCATCAACCTTGATTTCCTCCCCCATCACCTCTCGTAACTTTTTAACACCACCCGAGGTTGTCTTTGGGTGTTCTTTTGATACCTTCTTTTCCCATTTTCTTCCTTCTTAAAGGAACCAAAGAAGATCTATTGGAAACATGAAGGGGGGTGGGGGTGGGGAAGCAGATAGTGATGTAAAGTAAGCAGAGATCAGCAACAGGTGGCTCAGCCCCGTTCCATGGCTCTCCACACAAGTGGCTTTGCCTAGAGGTCATGTGAAAATGCCATCAGACATGGTTTGTTACCCGATCTCGAGGGGAGGGCTGCCCCTGCTAGATGCAGTCAGTTAGCCTCCAATATCAGTGTGGCTGAGGTTGAGAAACTCTGAATCACAAGCATAGTTGTGCTGATACGCCCCAGATGTGTAGAGAAATGGAAGGCATTGCCCACATTTCACATATAAAGCAGAAAATAGAGATTTTTGTTTTAAATCAGTGGAGGACCTGAGCCCACATACCCCATGGTTGAGAAGAAGCATTCTCATCAGAGAGCTGGGCCCACATTCTAGAATGTATCACAATCTTATTTTTGCTAGATGTGTGACACAGGCCCACTTCACTTATTTATATTACCTTCCTGGTCCTTGTAGAATGTTGGTTTTTGTAAGCTTTGCTGTCCTAGGGTTGATAAAATATAGTCTTTGGGCCAAATATAACCAGTTATCTTTTTTTTTATAAATAACGTTTTATTGGAACACAATTATGTCCACTTATTATATATGCAAAGCCAACATATTCCTACTCCATTTTTCTATAGGAAAAAGTTGCTGGTTCTTAACCAAGTCTGTTGAGTTTATTTATTGTTGGTATTAATCTTTGGACTGGAGCTTCTGCATAATTTTCTAGACAGTAAATAACAATGTTCTTAATCACATAAACAAGTAAATTTCAATTTGAGAGCCATGATCAGTCAATATTTTCATATATTGATCATTGTAATAAACCAAGATCCTCAATTGAAACACGGCTAGCCTTTGGTTAGAAATTGTAACAGAGCCTAGGGTAAAATTACATCAACACAGGCCACTATTCTCCAATGCATTTATTTTTACATGATTGGCTTAGCATATAAGCCCTGTATTTAATAAGCAAAATGCCACCTGATCTGTGGTCTGGCTTAGATCATATGTCTTAGAAGAAATGAGACATGAGAAATGAATTTCTTGAGCTCTTCAAGTTATGGCTGAGTACCAAATAACACAAACATTTAAGCTTTGTTTAGTTCACTGGTTTAGTGAAGGGATCTATAAACGTTTTCTTTCTTTCTTTCTTTTTTTTTGGCTGGTCGTGGGGCTTCAGCTCAAGGCGAGCGCTCTACCATTTGAGCCACAGCGCCACTTCCGGTTTTCTGGTGGTTCATTGGAGATAAGAGTCTCATGGACTTTCCTGCCCGGGCTGGCTTTGATCTGTGATCCTCAGATCTCAGCTTCTTGAGTAGCTAGGATGACAGTGTGAGCCACCAGCACCCAGCTTACAAACATTTTCTGTACAGGGCCAGATACAAACATTTTTAGCTTTCAGGGTTTCAACTCCTCAACCCTGTAAGCACAGAGTGGATGGTGTTTTAAGCAAGAAGGAAACAGATGGTTTCGGTTATGTCTCAACAAACTTTACTTCTAACAATAGGAAATAAGATGAAACTTGGCCTAAGACTACATTAGTTCATGACCTCTAACCTGGAGACCTTGTGACCATCACTGGGAGATGAAGCAGCTGAATCTCCCACTAAGAGTAACTTGACTTTTCTGGTCATTCTCATCTTTACTTTCTTCCCCCACCTCTCCCCTGACATATTTAGTCTTTCTTCTTTCCACCAGTGTTCAGAGCCTTGTGTGTTGAAAGAGTTGGAGTGAGATGAACAGGTAATTCTGTTCTTTTTTTTTTTTAGTTTATTTTTTGTTGGTTGTGGGACTTGAACTCTGGGCCTGGGCACTGTCTCTCAGCTCTTCAGTGCAAGGCGAGTGCTCTACCACTTGAGCCACAGCACTACTTCCTGTTTTCTGAGTGGTTTATTGGAGATAAGAGTCTCACAGAGGACTTTCCTTGCCTGGACTGGCTTTGAACTGTGATCCTCAGATCTCAGCCTCCTAAGTAGCTAGGATTATAGGCGTGAGCCACCAGAGTCCAGCGGTAATTCTGTGATGATGAGGATAATTTGGTAGAAATGGTGGACCTCTAGATGAAGGGGTTCGAGGAGAGACCTAGATGACTTGAAACAGGGCTAGAAAGCGAGGAGATCAGAGCCTGCTTGTGTCTGAGAAGCCGGTTCTAGCTCAGAAGGTCCTGGCTGTCTCCTGTCTTTCCCCTTCCCTTTTCCCATCTCTGCACCTTCTCAAGTGTGCCCCAATCCCCACAGGTGGTGAGTCCTTTGAAGACTGCGTGACAGCTAACTCTACTATGGACATTTGCTTTCATTAGGGCCTCCCTAAACCTTTTCTATGACCTATTGTCTTCTGATTAGAATAATTACACTTGTTTTCAATGAGGACTTGTCAACTGCTGAACATGTATAATATTTGGTAACCTACCAGGTATTGAGCATCACCTTGATTTGGCAAATCATTACATAGAAGCACATGTGTGCATTGGTACATTTTATATATATATATATATATGTATATATACATATATATGTATATATATATTATATATATATATATATATATATATGTATCTATATATATCCCCACCTACCCCAGTGCCAGCCTCATGATAATTTGAAGCTCATGAAAAGTCTTTGCCACTGAAACAAGTCAAGTGACTTGCCTAAAGTAGATATGGGATTCAGAATTCAAACAAACGGATTCCAAAATGAATATTTGATATTTTTTAGGATCCCACACTTCCTTCCAGAAGAAAGAATAAATAACCACCTGTCGTTTCTTTCAGAGAAAACTACTTCTGACTTTTGCTATGTTTTTTTCCCCCTTGTGTTTTCCCTCCTTTTTTTTTTTAAAGCATCATTTAGAACATGTTACAAATTTAAATTCTATTCTCTTGGGTTTCCCCCCCACCCCCACTTTATTATTGAAGCATCATTTTAAGATTCCGTCATCAGTATCCTCTGACCGGTGTGTGTGCTATTTCTTTATGAAGATAGATGTGCAGGTATTTGCTTAACGCAGTGGGCATTCCACTTACTGGGAATTCCTTACGGGTTTGAATAAAGAGGTCACTGATTCCTTTGCGTATGAAAAAAGTTTCCCCCACTAAACTTCAGAAATCAGAAAATATGGAAACGTTGTCCCCAGAGAGAAGAGGCTGACAGACATGAAACATTTGCCGAAGACTCCATATTTAAAGGGGGAGGGGCACCAGGACATCTTAGATACTGAGATAAATCAGTATTTTACTGTACCATTAGAAAGATATTAAACAAATGCAAAAAAATTCAAGTCTACAATGAATAGAGGACTGGTCAGGATGTCAGGGTTTGCTGCTAGCCCGAGACTTCCACACAGCTGAGCACAGAAGGGCTGATCCTGTCCGGGCTTAGAAGGGACAGGAGTTGCCCTTGGAGGAGGTGCATGGAATCACTTTGTTTACCATGATGATGCCCTGTGGGGCAACTTCCTTCTAGAGGATGGCACTGGGTGATAGGTCCCAAAGCCGGTAATGGCGAAAGCTCTTGCTTTTTGTTTTTTGTTGGTGGTGGTGGTGGGGCTTGAGCTCTGGGCCTTGGTGCTGTCCCTGCGCTCTTCAGCTCAAGGTGAGCTCTTTACTATGTGAGCCACAGCACCACTTCTGATTTTCTGGGGGTTAACTGGAGATAAGAATCTCATGGGCTTTCCTGGCTTCAAACGGCACTTCTCAGATCTCAGCCTCCAGCCTGAGTAGCTAGGATGACAGGCGTGAGCCCCCGGCGCCCAGCTCCATGGCAGTTTTGGTCATCACAAGTAGGAAGGGGAAGAGCCTAGGGGGGCTGCTAAAACCCTACACTGCAGAGGGCAGCACCCCAAAGAACTTCCTGATCCCGAATTGTCAGTGGTGAAGCAGAGTGACCTGCACACTCCTGAGTAAGACGCTGTGGCTGGCCTTGGTGAACTAGGAGAAAGACCTTTCCTGTCCCCTGAGCTGCAGGGGCCTAGTAGAAATTCTCTGGGATCTGTGGCTGTGCAAGTTTCAGAGGGACATTCTTCTTTTTCCTCTATTTATTTTTTTTTTTTGTACTTGTGCCCAGAAATAGCTAGGCCAGCAATTCTGTACAGAATATAGGTTCTTATGTAACCTTTTCCTTCCTTCTTTAGGGGTTTGGATATTTTACAGAAGTTCACCTGGGTCTCTGGATTCGCCCCTGATCTTAATTGCTGATGTACACCATCAGATAAAGATCCCCCTAACGTATTGGGGACACAGGGTTGGAAGCTTAGCAGGTCCCAGGAGAGGAGAAAGCTCAGGGCAGCATGGGAGGAAAATAGAACCAACTTCCTTTCCACATACAACCCTCCATCAACCCAGCCTACAGACCAGACTGCACTGCTACCATTTATGCAGTTCTGAACAGGGGTCAGCCTTGTATCTGACAGGACCTTTTCCCTCCATTCCCTGTGGTTTCCAATGAAATACTATGTGGCTCCACTCTCCCCCCCCATCTTCTCTCTCTCTCTTTGTGTGTGTGTGCGTGCGCATGCATGAGTGCACATGCACATGTGACCACAATTGTAGTTTCAGTAAATAAAACGGCTGCTTGATAACGTGGAACGGCCCGGCGCTTAACTCTGCCCTTGGAGAGCCTTTACATCAAAAAGTGGTGCAGATAAAATTTGTCATCAGGGATTTCCTACAAAAGAATTACAGTGGAGAAATGGCCTGATCGATACTATGGATTTTCACTGCAGGGGTGGTGGTCCAATTGCTGTGAGACACTCACCCAGATAAAAGGGTATGGCCACCACGCCGTCACAGACTGCTGACTCAGCACGGAGCGTCGTCGGCAGGTATTTATAGGGCTAGAGTGACACAGAATTATCACCCTGCAGTGCCCGGCTCCTGTTCTCTGTGAGATTGCCTTCCTTTATGGGATTGCTAAATGCAGGTGAATAGAAAAATGATGGCTAACAGCTGTCAAAATGCAACAGAATGAAGTACTTAAATCTTTTTTTTTTAATCCATTAAAAGGGTAACAACTATGCATAGATCACAGCACAGACATTGTAATGATGTTTGGGGGGTGGTAAACCGAGGGAGTAATAAACAATGTATATTCCCATCAGAAAGACCAAGGAAATAGACGTGTGTGGTATGTGTGTGGCGGGGGGAAGAAGACTTCCTTGAGCTTGGTAATGATTCCAATGGTAGAACATGATCTAACCAAAGGCAAACAGAATTGCACTGGCATCCCGATGTCAGGGAGACCCACTTTCCCCTGAGCTTGCCAGTCAGATGACCTTGATCTGGTCCCTCACATAGCTGGCTCCCTGGATCCTAGCAGCTTGTATCTGTAGGGCTCCCCGGAGGTGTGGGGGAGAAGGATGACTGATTTTGTAACCTTCTCCATCTGCAAGTGGGGGTGCAGTGAGGGTTTCCGGTCTCCACTTGAACTTCCGGTGAGGCAGAGACGGGTCATCCGAGGTGGTGGTAGTGGTGCTTGGTGGAGGGAACACAGGCACGGTAGAGTCTCTTCCCTGGGAGGAAGTTCACCAAGAGGTTGCCAGAGACACTCACTATCGAAATACTATGGAAATAGTATGCGAAAATCCTTATCTACCCGATACATGCACATGGATGACAAAGCTTAATTTAAAAGCCAGGCACAGAGAATGGAATAAAGAGAGCAGCTCTTAGGACACACTCTACAGAAGGTCAGGTGAATGTGGGCTCCGGCTCCAGTGGTCTTCCTGGGCTTTCTCTTTTCTCTCTGCCTTCTTGTAATGACAGCAGGGCAGTGACTAGCAGGGGCAGGGACGTGACGGGGCCCCGGGGTGGAGCGCCAGGCCGCCACCTTGCAGCGCTGGGATGCAGCTCTAGGCCAGGCTGATGCCATCTTGTGACAGGACAGTGAGCAGCCTGCAACTTCAGAATTGTGTCTAGGGTTTTCCATTTACTTGCGTTCTGATGGCACTTGACCTTGCGTGTCCGAAAGAGAGCATGTGAAACCACAGGGAAGAAGGAGGCCTAGCTTGTCCATGGGAGGTGTGTTTCTGAAGTCCTGTGAGCTGGTCATCTGAGCTCTGGGGCTTCTTTGCCATTATGTCTATCGATGAAGTTAGCACAATTGTCTTAATTCCCAACTCATATTTCCTCAAGGAACCCTTCTGGAAAAATCTTAGCAATCCATCTAGACCCTGTGATGCAAGAGCTTGTGGTACTTTTTCTACCCCCAGAAAGTGAAAATGAGCTTCCAGAAAGATCCAGGGCACCTTGTGGCATCGTGGCTTGTGTGAAAATATTCTGTGGTGTTTGGAGACGATCTTGTACCCCTGATACTCTTTATTTAAATCTCTAACGAATTGTTCTGGGAGAGCTTGCACAGGATGTGAACATTTTTCTTTATTCTTTTTAATATTAAAAAAATACCAAAAGCACAATAGGGAAATGCGGCAAAATGTGTAGACTCACCTCTAACAAGGCATGTGGACAGACATTCATTCTCCATCTCCTGGATGCTTGTGGGGAGATGAGCCTTGTATGTTAGAGAAACAGGCTCTTGAGAAATGAATGCATGGTGAGGACAGGGAACATAGTGAATAGAAACTCTGCGCCCCATGCTTGGTTCTAACAGAGAACCCCTCCCATGTGCTCCCTAATAGCTCTGTGAAGTAGGTTTTACTCACCCCACTTTAAAGACAAGGAAACAGGCATCAGAAAGATGAGTTAGCTGGTCAGGGAACAGGCCACAGCTGGGACGCAGCGGCTGTCTGTCGGCCTTGCAAGTCCTCAGCCCCAGCGTGCAGCGGCCTCTGGGCTGGCAAGTGTTCTGGAGTCCCACCCAGCGGTGCTCCTTCTAACCAACAGGGAATGCGGAAGTCCAGAGAAGCTGAGCGCTTTGCCTGGAAGGTTCGTGGAAGAGCTGGGATTTGAGCCTAGATCTGCCCGCCTCCCAGTCCTCTACCGATGTGAGTGCCTCCGTTTGTGGGGAACCTTCCAGGCCCAGGTGATTTCGCAGCTTCTCCATGCAGAGGATGGAAGCTGCAGAGAAGGAATTCATTTCAGGAAGCATATCACTAACAGGAAGGTCATCAGTGAGACTTTGGTACCCAAATTGCCCCTGGCCAGCGGCGGGCAGGATGGAGGAACGTAAGCCACCCCTCCTGCTTTCATCCACGGGGAAATCATCCTTACGCTTGTAGGAACGACCCGGGTAGAAATCATGGCTGCCTTTCCCCATAGGAGGAGAGGGTTCGACCGACGGAGGCAATAAACAGAGATGGAAGGAGGGGGAATAGGAAAACAAAGGGGAAAAATAGAGGCAAAAAATGCACCAGAGTGAAAAAAAAATACCCATAAACGAGGTGTGTGTGTGTGTGTGTGCGTGTGTGTGTGTTTTGTCTCTCTAGTTGCTCTGGTGTGCACAAAGGAAATAGACGGAATAAAATCACATCTCAGGAACACCAACATAAATTCCCCCTTGCTTTGACAAGTACGTAATTTTCTTCAGAGATGCTCTTCACGTCTGGAGAGTTATGAGGCAATTTCATTCCCATCTGACAAATTTACAAAGAAACATTAGAGAGAAGGGATTAGGAAAGCGAGAAATCTTTATAGACTTTTTCCTCAGGCTGTGTTTCCTTCCTTCTTTTCTTTCCCCCTTCGGGTCTTCCTTGAGAACCACGCGTGAAACACCCTTCCCCAGGACCTGTCACTGAGACGCTTGGCAAAGAAGCAAAAGGAGAAAGACTCTCTCCACCAACTAATTGTATTTACATTTTAGGAGTGGGAGGAGGGGCAGGGGACCAGGAGAGAAGGTTCTTGTAAAACGTTACATGAAGGCTGTAAGGTATAGATTTAAGGTGGTATGAAAGAGATGAAAACGCTATGGAAAAGATGCCGGAGAGATAGGAAAGAAGGGAGATAGAGGAGAGAGAAAGAAAGCAAGAGAGGGAAAGAGAAGGGACAGAGAGATAGAGAGAGAGCAGATGAAAGGAGAGGAAAGGAGAGAAGAGGAGAGAGAGAGAGAAAGGGAAGTCCCGGATGGAAGGCCATGTTTTGGGATGGAGATGTGGTATTGGGACTAGATCAGGGAGGGACTAGTTAAACAAATACACTGTATTTTTCCTTGTGGGACCATAGCTTCTAAGTAATTTGGAACTTTCTTCCCCTTTGAAAGTTCCCCTTCATTGCTAATTTCAGCTTTTTTATTTTTAATTTTTGTCCATTGTGGGGCTTGAACTCTGGGCCTGGGTGCTGTCCCTGAGCTCTTTTACTCAAGGACTAGCGCTCTACCACTTTGAGCCACAGTGCCACTTCTGGTTTTCTGGTGGTTTGTTGGAGAGAAGAGGCTCATGGACTTTCCTGCCCGGGGCTTTGATCTGTGATCCTCAGGTCTCAGCCTCCTGAGTAGCTAGGCTGACAAGTGTGAGTCACTGGCATTGGACTGATTTTAGCTTTTAAAGTGACAAAACTTCCCAGTTTGGCCAAGATTGTACTGAGAGATTTCCTATCGCACAGCTGCATTGGTCCTGGATGGAGACAGCTTCTGGAGTCAGTTGGTTTCCTACCCCCTGATTCCTGTAGTTCTCACACGGAAGTTATGTGATTCTGGGGATGGTCTCTCATCAGCATTTGTAAACTTGGAGCTGTTCACTTTGGGCCTTTGTTAGCTAGCAAAATCAGTGCTCAGACACACAGCGTGCATGCATGCACACCCACCTACATTTATGTATGTGTTTTTACTGTTCTAATCGAGTGTAGGAAGGTCACGCTGAGGGCTTAGAATTTTGATGGGCAAATCATGATGGTGCTTAGAAGTTCAGGAAGCAGATTCCTTTTCTGCAGTTGGGATTTAGCATAATACAACACAGATGCTGTTGGATACAGAGAGCAGATGACAAATGCTTTGGAAGCGGGGACTTAGGGAACGGGAAAGGCAGGCATCGCACCGCTTCCAAAGCCTTGCTTGAACATACTTCCCATGTGTAATTTGGCAGGAGAAAGGTGAGCAATGGGCGTGTGTGCAAGCGTTGTAATGTTTTCTAAGCCCAAGTGGATTTCTGGGAGAGGACACGTTTATGATTCAAATACTGAAATGTGTGAGGAATCTCGCCAATTCTCTCCTCAGAGCTTTTCCACTTGTAGACACTATTAATGCCATTTGCATTAAGATTCTATATCTTGTGGTGCTTATTATTTCCTTTCTTTAAAGTTACCAGGAAATCGTTATCGGTGTAAGAAATGGTTGATTCTTATTGGAATGAGATGTTCAAAAGCTTCTGGAAGGAAGAAAGCAAGCAGACATCTCTTTTGGCTGGTAAAAAGAAATGGACAGAGATTCCGTGTTCTGGAGCTTGAATTTTTAACATCTGAAACCCAAATATTGAAGTTTAATTTGGATCTGATCTCTCTTGAAATTCTTGCAATCAAACTCTCCTTTTGGTCTGCCTGCTGAGGATGAATACTGGGGAGTCTTTGAACTGCCAAATTATTCTTTTTGCCTAAACTCAGAGAGATAAATAATGATAATGGGTACTCAGATGGGGCGAGGGCTGGGCTGGAGGAAGACCAGGTTTGAATTATCTGATTGTCTATCTCCT
The DNA here is from genome assembly GCF_000151885.1 of Dipodomys ordii. Lineage (NCBI taxonomy): Eukaryota > Metazoa > Chordata > Mammalia > Rodentia > Heteromyidae > Dipodomys > Dipodomys ordii. Next base: position 5,038,050 of record NW_012267291.1, on the reverse strand, counting down.
GTAAAACATGTCTTCTGCTTTAGGAGGACAGTCCATCCCAACATAGCCGATGGGGTATATTTGGATAGCTTTTTTTTTTTTTTTTTTTTGCTTGTAAGCAAACTTAAGTACACTGTTGCTGAGAAATTAGATTAATCATGATGAGAGACATAAAAATTTAAAATATCCCCTGGTGAGGAGATTTTTTTTCTTTTTATTTCTGCATTTGAATCTTTTAAATACTGTAACTTTGGGGGGAAAGTTATTGAGACATAAAAGGAATATTTGAATTGCTTTAGAGTTTATGATAACCACTGTATAATACATTATCTTGAAAGCTTTTATAGTACAGAGATAGAAACTTCCAGGAAATCTATTAAAATGCAGCATTAATTAACATAAACTTTTTATAGTGTTACTAATATTCAGCAAACAACTAAGAGTTTAAAAGCCCTTTTTACAGGCATTTCTCACTGCCTCTACACAGCGCTTGGAGTGAATGATAGGAAACACTAAAGAAGGGGGGAAAGAAATGACTTTCCATTGATGGTTTTGGATGGGAAGTTCACCACAGTATCTGTCTCCATTTGGACAAATATAAAGACAAGGTATTTGTTTGCCAGGGGGAATTAGCATCTTTTTGTAAGCTCATGCAGCTGACCGACAAACACACACGATGGTCCTTTCATAGTCATTCTCCTGATGATGATAAATAACATTTTCGAAATAATGTTAGAAATCCAAGCCATTGCTCTGCGTCCTTGGAGATGGAGCTGGGCGGTGACCCTTCCCCGCCAATTTTCACGGGCTGGTTCGTCCGTGCTCCAGGCCGCAGCTACACCCTCCCAGATGAGTCAGGTGCTCTGAGCAGCTGCAGCTGTGTTTTATGTTTGGAAGTCTGGATCTTGGTTGCACTGGCAAATCTCCCAAACCTGAATTTTGACCTTTTTCTAGAGGAGATTACCCCCCGCTCCCCACTTTTATTTCTGTTTTGAATCCCCAAAGACAGGAGGCAATTCAGTCTCCGTGCCCAAAGGGCAAAACTGTCTCTACTCAGAATTGGAATGAAGATGAGCTGGTCCCCGAATGACGGGGCCATCCTTACTTCCCAGCCATCTGTATGTAAATGTGTCTGCTGGAGCGCGCAGCGGGCCTCTTGAAGACAAGATCCTCCACTCGTGTCTGGTTGGTGGTGGTTCCTCTTCCAGCATCACCTGATTCCCAGCCACTGTGGGAGGAGGTCATTGTGATGACCATATTGAGCAGGCGAGGAAACAGATTCTGAGGGGTCAACGGGACCTGTTCAAGGCCACACACCCAGTGATGTCAGGGAGAGCAGTTAAATGTAGAGTTGTCTAACTCCAGTCTTTATTTGTTCAAAAAGTTTACATCAAACATCTCCCATATGCCTGGCACTTTGTAGGAGCTGTAGATGAAAGCGTAGAATATATGTATATATTTATATATTCTTTCTGGATCTTGGCTCTAATAAAAGCGGTCAGAAGCAAACTAACAAAGTAATAACACAGTTTGTTAAATTGTGGGAAGTCCTACAAGGAAAGAGAGAGATAGACAAAGGCACAGAAGGTAAAGGAAAGCCGGGTGCTGCTGGTGGCTCATGCATGCAATCCTAGCTACTTGAGAGACTGAGTTCAGGAGGATCATAGTTGGAGGCCAGGCTGTACACACACACGAGACCCTGTCTCAATCAATTGCTGACAACAGTGATACATCTCCTGTCATTTGTGGGAGGCTGAGTGAGCTTGGGAGGATCGAGGTTGCAGGTCAGCTTGGGTGGAAAAGTCTGGCAGACTCCATCTCAAGAGAAAGAAGCGAGGCATGGTGGTGCATGCCTTTCATCTCAGCTAAAATGGGAAGCCTAAACTAGGCACATTGTAGGAAGCAACGCCCTATTGATAAATAGAGGGCGAAACACTTTAGGGTGTGGCTAGCAAGTGTCAGTCCCTCATTATCTCTTCAAAACAACACCAAATACAAAGAAAGGAAAAAGAATTTTCACCTAGGCTTTTTATTTTTATTTTTGTGAGATGGTTTAGTTGATGTGTGGATGTTATTTGTGCAGACGACTATCGGCCCTTCTCATTAAGAACAGGAAAAGCTGTCCATAAACAGTAGTGATGCATCAGCGAACTTGGCTGTATAACAAACAGCCCCTAGTTTACAATGGTGGCATACCAGAACAAATATGTATATATTATTAAACCAAAAATGCAGGTTGGTTTTAGTCAGGTCAACTGTGCTCCACATTCTTACCTGCACCCAGACATTCTTGGGGCCAAGTTGAACAGTAAACAGGGAGCAAATATACAGCTCCCATCGACTGCATGACTCACACAGCTTGGCTCAATCATCCCAAACAGTTGAAAATGCTCTGAGCCCAGTTGGCGATATAGCAGCCTCATGGAGCCAAGAGGCCAGAGCCCCTGACAGCCAGTAAGAAAGGGCGCTCCCCTGTTTGCCATGTACATGTGCACCTACACCAGCCGTCATGAGCTGTTGAGTTCTTCCATGATGACTCTGGTCTCCCCAGTGGATGGGTCCCGCGTTTACTCCTTATCACATGATTAGTGCCTGGCTCTCCCTACACACAGTGAGGCTGCATTTGTGTCCAGATACACGGCGTGTACCCAGGAGAGTTCATTTGGAGAATAGTTCCTTTCTTTTCTTTTTTGGTCTGAGATGAGGACTTGAACTCAGAACCTGATGCTTTTGTTCATTGTTTAGTGCTCTACTAACGGAGCCATGCCTCTAACCCCTTTATTTGATAGTTTCATTTGACAAGAGTGAATAGAGGGGTGGAGAAAAGAAAGAAGTCAAGTTCTGGGTTGTCAAGTTCAAAGTCTTACAGCAGCTAGGCAGTCACATGAAACTCTTCAAAGGGCAGATTCTCCTTGCAAGAAGCCAGCGTAAGAACTGGTACTACAGCTCTGAGGAGGTGGGTCTACCAGAGGAAACTTTTGTTTTTAAATTTAAAGACCATACCTGCTGCAGTGGCACATGCCTGTAATCTTAGTTACTCAGAAGGCTGAGATCTGAGGTTTATAGTTCAAAGCCAATCTGGGCTAGAAAGTCGATGAGACTTTTATCTCCAATTAACTAGCAAAAAGCCAAAAGCAGAGTTGTAGTTCAAGTGGTAGAGTGCCAACCTTGAGAAAAAAAAAAGCTTTGGGGCAGTTCCCAGGCCCTGAGTTCAAGCCTCATGTATATGGGCACGTGCGCGCGCGCGCGCACGCACACACACACACACACACACACACACACACGTCCACCTTCCACTGAGTAGTTCTGTAGATAAAGAAATATGAATCTATCTGCTTGAAATGGGATAGGAACTGGCCAAAAAGAATATCCTTGCTTTTTGTTTAATTGCCAAAGATAAGTCTGGACATTAAAGAAACTATCATCTATCTTCATGAATCTACGTTTTTATGCTGAAAGCCGGCAAGCTGCGAGGAGCCTTCCCCCTGTCTGGGCTGTGGTGGGGTAGAGACTGAGGAGGGAAGGGAGAGCCGTCCATGCCCAGCACCCAGGCAGTACTGGAAGATCCCCAGGCCAGGCCAGGCCAGGGAGCCGGGTCTGTCCTGACTCAGGGATGTACTTTTTCTTCCTGAGGGCATCCAAGGCCAGGGTTATGAAATCCTGTGCCTAGCATAGAATTCTGGAAGCTTCTTCTTCCATCAAGTTGAGGGGAGCTGGGGTCGAGTAGGAGGGAAATCAAAATGAGTAGTCCTGGGAAAGTCAGAATGCTAGGTGCACTTTGTTTGGCTCATTCTATACATGCTAGTATTTAAAACCCAGGAGAATGTATAGGAGAATCAGCATTTTGAGAAATGTGTAAGCTGTCATTATGGGGCTATATCTGTCCTGCCACCATTGGCTATGAAAAAATCTGTCCACCTACACTGTCAGTAATGTGTTCTCTCAATCGCATCCAGCTGCTCCTTTGTCTCACCTGCTGGCCCTCATGGACAATTGGGCTGGACTCCCGACCTATATATTTATGTGTAATATCTGTGCCATAACATAGATTGCTGTAAATGTCTTCGATATCATCTTTAATTTAAAGAGCAGCCTGCCCTTTAGATAATCAACTTCGACTTTTTTTAAAACTAGAAGGATTGTTAATTATCTTGGCAGTACTCTCTTTGCGTTAGCCCTGATAAAGTCACCGATAAAGAATGTGATCATTTGGTGGGTTTATTTAAAAGGTATCCTTTTCTGAGTTCTCTCCCCCACCCCTCCCCCGCACCCCTTTCTGGTATTTTCTCTTTCCTCACACCCTCTCTGCCAACCAATCCAACAGTCAAGAAACACTTCAGGTGTTTCAAGGAGTTGGTAAATATTCCAGGAAATTCTGAAAGCTTGCCATTTTGTTAGGCACAAAAACACAGCGTTCAATCCAAAAGCTTTGTGAAGCTTCTTTTTTTTCTTTCTTTCAATGCAAATTCCAAGTTGAATTTTTGGATACTTGTCTTCTCTACATTTTAATGAGAAGCTTTTGCTCAAAGGATTTTTTTGAAACAATGACACAAAAGCTTAAATCCTTTGCACAAGAGCATTGAGTACTGGAACAACATGTTGGTTTTGGGTTTTGAAAAAAAAATCAATATTCACCTCATCAACAGGAGCAGAAATATTGGACGAGTAAATATGCAGTATTATGCTCACTCGCAAGTAATAACGGAGTCTATGAAACACGCAAGCCAGGTGGCATCGTATGGATTTTAATTTTTACGTCAGAGTGTGTGTGTGTGTGTGTGTGTGTGTGTGTGTGTAACACTGGGCATGGAGTAAACTTTTATGAGTTGAATCATCTTTTTCCCCATTCGTTTTTGTTGTAATTACCGGGATGCTTGTTGTAATTTCTGATTGATCTTCAATTGGCCTCACCTCTTGACCCTCTATCTTGCAAAGTCTTTGCTTGTAGGCCTCTTGGTTATGTCGTAAATGGTTTATCTATAAACCTCCAGCATCCTAGAGAGCTCAGTGTTTAAAGGGATCCCTTGGTGTGTGGGTGATTTCTGCACGGGCCTGGGTGCCACATCGACCCGGCCCCGACCGGAGATGCTCGTCTTTCCCTCAGACCCACGCAGCCCTGTGGCTCAGTTTATTTCATGCCACGTTTCTCACTTCTGGGAGGAGGGCAGAAATCATGCCTTTGGCTCACTCCAATTTCCCTTTAAAATATTGTTAGGGCAGAAAACATATACAAAAATGACGTGGATGCTCAGGTCTCAGTGTCAGTTTCAGTGGCATTAAGGTGCAAGCGCACGGTTGAGTGGCACCATCTTTCTCTACAACTTTCTGAGCATACTCCCTGCAATCATTAAACACTAACTCCTCATCCTTCTCCTTCCAGGCCCTGGCAACCACCATCTATCATTTGTCCCTCAATTTGACTCCTCTGGGTACCTCGTACAAGTGGACTTGGACCATGTTTGCCCTTTTGTGAGTGGCTTCTTTCTCTTTGCACGAGGTCCCTAAGGTTCATTCTTACTGTAGCACGTGTCAGGCTGTGAAGCTTTTGTAACTATGTGCTGAGAATTAGCCCAGTGTTGGAACTGGAGGTGTGACTCAAGTGGTAGAGCGCCAGTCTTGAGCAAAGAAAGCTAAGTAAGTGCTTGTGGGCCCTGAGTTCAAGCCCTGGTTCTAGCACGCACACACACACACACACACACATACACGTGCGCACACACGCGTGAGCACACATACACACATACAATTAGCCCAGCGCTCCACTTTAGTCACATGTAGTAGGCAAAACGTATTTGTCAGTGACTATGCAGAAATGAGACTCAATCAGCCACATAGCATTCATCATTGTAGCGACAAGACCAGGCACACAGTAGGTCTTCAGTAACAATTTCTTCCTCGTTTGTGCGGTGTACTCAAGACAGTGATTGAGCTCTTTTTGGAGTCTGAAAAACACCATTTCCTCTTGCACGTGTTGCTCAAATCCAAACTATGAAGAGCAACGCTGTGGCAGATTTTTCTTGGGCTTGTAATTTGGCGTGCTTTGTGCTTGCTGCTAATTAACCGGTTGGTGATGTGCTGTTTGTCTTCTCGTCTGCCTCTGAGCTTGTCAGTGACAGGCCCCGTGGAACTGGGGGGCACTCTGATAATTAAGGTTTGGAGGGCTCCTTATGACCCCATCACATACCAGTTGCTTTCTCTGCCTCAGCTGATGGGCAGCTGACATGTGACAAAACAGCGGCCTTCTCTCATATCCGCTCAGCGGGACGCTTTCCCACCTTTTAATGGCCCAGTGCGTCTCATCCCAAGTAAACCTGACAAAAATGAAAGTGTGTTGTCAAAGTTGTTGGTGGAGATGATGGTGTTTAGCAAAGAAGTCTTGATACATCAGAATTCACACATCCACATATACACACACTCACAAGTATTCTAAGCATGCAGATGTAACCCCCCCCAAGCAAACCCAAAACAAAAACCAATCAATAATGCAAAACTTTATTTGAATTTTTAAATGGAGTAAGAGGAATGGTTTGTGCTGTATATTGCTCTTTGCTTCTACCCCCTTCTTGTCTATTGAAGGATAATGGTACATGTTCAGGAGTCTTTCTTTCTTCCTTCCTTTCTTTCTTTCTTCCTTTCTTTCTTTTTTCCTTTCTCTCTCTTTCTCTCTCCCCCTTCCTTCCTTCCTTCCTTCCTTCCTTCCTTCCTTCCTTCCTTCCTTCCTTCCTTCCTTCCTTCCTTCCTTCCTTACTTACTTACTTCCTTCCTTACTTACTTACTTACTTACTTCCTTCCTTCCTTCCTTCCTTCCTTCCTCTCTCTCTCTCTCTTTCTTTCTTCCTCCCTTCCTCCCTCTCTCTCTCTTTCTTTCTCTCTCTCTTTCTTTTTGTTTGTTGTAGAGCTTGAACTCAGTACCTGGGTGCTGTCCCCGAGCCTCTTTGTGTATAAGGCCAGCACTTTACCAATTGGGCCACAGCTCCGCTTTCGGATTTTTGAGTGGATAATTGGAGATAAGAGTCTCACGGGGACTTTTCTGCCCTACTGGCTTTTGAACTGTGATCTTCAGATCTCAGCCTCCTGAGTAGCTAGGATTACTGAGCCACCAGCACCCGGCTAGGAGTTTAAGAATGATCATCCGCTCACGGGCGGGCAGGACGTGTGTCTCTCCTGTAAAACCATTCAATAGGTGCAGGGCATTTGCCCTGGGGCCCGAGTCTTTCCCTACTCCTGTGAACCCATAGTGGTCTGTGGGTTTTGCAGTATAGCATCCCACATGCACTGGCTCCATGCTTACATTTTAGCCATGGCCCAGGGAACTCACATACACACAAAAGTGGGAGAAGTATGGGCGTAAGTCACCCTGTCCCCCAGGTCCCCAGCTGTCCCTCTGAGTGCAGTCAATAGAATTCCAGTGGATTCGGAGTATGCTTACCACAAATATAAACACAAACCTATGGGGCTGGTTTTAATGAGCAGCCAGGGTTGAGCCCCCCTGACCTGGGTCCAGTCGGTGCAGTTAGCACTTGAGAACAAGGAAGGTGCTTGGAATACATTTTTATACAAAACCCAGACCTCAGCTAGGAGTTACTGAGTATTTCTGCTTCCATCCATTCATTTGCTGGCCACCTCTGTTGGTAAGTTGATGGTATGGGTGGGTATCCCCAGAACAGGCACCACAAGAATGAGGTAGCAAGCTCACACAGAGGCTGAATTTGAATTTCAAGGGTCTCTGGTCCATGTCCAGCCCAGTAGGGCACTATGGCATGAGGGCTGTCCTTTAGCATGCCTTGTGTTGGCCCTGAGTGTTTCCCAAGCCTTGCTGGTCACCAGGCTACCAGGAGAAGGCTATGCATGACCTTGGGCAGGTGCCTTGTGCAAGGGCAGACTTGGAAGACAGGTATGAAGCTGGCAGGCTGCTGGCTGTGCTGTAAGAGCAGAGCTGCAAACCCTCCCTGAAGGTGGGTGTGCATGGTGAATCCTCAACTCTAGGGTTTGACTGAATAGCTTTGATTTCTAGACCAGCCAAGACCTGGCCAACTGTTTGTCTTCTTCACAGGTTACTCTTCCTAAGTATTAGGTGCAAATTACCCAACAAGGTAGCACGAAAAAATGGGTGGAAAGCAATCCTGGGCACTGAGTTGAGTCTAGCTATTGTCATTCATACTAGGATAGTGTTCCATATCCATATAATTTATTGATAATATTAAATATCCTTACTAGGGAAATAACTGGAGTCTGTTTTTTTTTTTTTTTTGCTTGCAAAGGAACTCATTGGGATGATGAGGTACTTGAGAGAGGGTAGCATGTGTGTGTGTGTGTGTGTGTGTGTGTGTGTTCATGGTAATTCAAACATCATTTTATTCTTCTGGGTTTGGGGGTCATCTTTGTGTGTTCACACATGAGCAACATAGATTTACTTGTGGCTAGTGTGCAGTTTTCTCTTTCTGGCCAAAGCAGCAAGAAACTCCAATGAACTCACTGAGGAAGTGAGCCGATGTAGAGACCTGGGGTTCACGTGGGCTGTGTCAGCTCAGTGATTTGGTGGCTCTGTCTGGATCATAGAAGTTGCTGGAGTCACTGATAAGTCCCGGAGTGAAGATATATTGACAAGATAAAACAAGGTTGGTTACACGGGTAAATGAAGAAGGCTCGGCGTTTGGTTTGAACAAATCAAATGCAGTAGATCTTAGGCAGAATAGAATTCTAGCAGAACTGTGAGGTTTTCATCAAAAACAAACTAAAACACCGAACTTGTGGCATTAACGATTTGCTGACTGGGGTGATGGCCACCGGGTCCGTCTTCCACCGTCCATTGCCCCTGTGCTTAGAACCCCACACTCTGTGCAGATTCTGACTGTGGTCTGTTTAATACAGATGTCCCCAAATGGCGGCTCAAACACAAGAGCAATTCATCTTAGTCTCACAGACACAGGGGTCTAAGGCGATGCAGTAGCCCTGCTGTCAGGAGCCCTGGAATCTCCTGTCCCATGCTTCCCACTGCAGTGACCTTGACTTTGACCTCAAGGCCCAGGATGGCTGCCATGGGGCTGGCATTCCAGCCAGGGTCGGGGGAGAGGTGGCAGCCCCTTGGCTGAACTGGATGTGCCGGGAGCTCTCATTACTGGAAGGTAGAATCACCCTGGACTTCCTCTTCTCTCCCATTCCACACCCTACCCGCCAACTCTTCAACCTGACTTCCGAGGGCTGAAGTTTAATCCCTCCTCTTCCACCTCTACTTCTCATCGTGTTCAAGTACTTGTTACTCAAAGTGTCCTAGGGGGTCTCTTTGCTGGTGTGCATGCTCAGTTCTATGTGTGTATGTGTGTGTGTGTGTGTGTGTGTGTGTGTGTGTGTGTGAGAGAGAGAGAGAGAGAGAGAGAGAGAGAGAGAGGTGGAGAAATCCTGCAAGCTGCCATCTGCAGGTGGAAGAATCATGGTATAGCTCATTCTGGGAGCAAAGGCCCAGTCCACACTTTGAGATGGTGTGGGTCACATGAATTCTGGGAATTCACATGAGATGTGTATTCAGAGATGGTCTTTGCATGGACAGCTCCGATTCCACTGCCGGTGCCTTCCTTCCACGTGGTGCACAGGGTGCTGTGCAGATGGCTCTGAGCTTGTGAACTCGGTCAGAGCGGGACAAGGTGGTGTCATATTTCTAGATACCAAGTGACACTGGTGGTCCTCATGGGAGCAGAATCCTCCAACCCATGGGTTTTTCTCATTAAGATGATAGGCACAGACTCCTTTGGCACTGTGCATTCTGTTCTCCATTCCTGTACACATGCTAGGCTGTACTGCCAGGCATGCATGCATTAGTACCATGCATTTCTTTCAAGGACATCGACATTTGTTCGTGTGCTTAGTTCCAGCCCGCCACGTGTTACCCTCATCCATGGATGCCTTTTTCCTCTAGAGACTGCTGGCCCCTGGATGGAGTCCAGAGAGGTCCCACTCCTACCTGGTCTGACTATCTGTTCTCTTTTGTCCACTCCTTTCTCTTCATACCCTTCTTGTTCTGAGCCTGGGCATTCTCCCTGCATTTCTGTCACCAGCAGAAAGTCTCCATGATAAAGATGGAGGAGCTGTGCTGGGTCATGCCAATTATACACGGAGAAAGTTAATTCTTTTGATTTCTTTTTAAGATGGTGTCTATGGACAATCTCTTTTATGGCTTCTGAAACTCATCCCCATGAATTTTTTTTTTTTCTGAATTAATTCACATTTCCACTTAAAATCTAGGGAAAAAAAAGAAGCTTCTATCTCCTCCGTGTTGGCCAAATGGCCTTCTGCTAATGATGCAATTAGCAAAACGAAACAAGACAAAGGAGGAGATCTTTTAGTTTTACAAAATCAATGAAGTGGCACAATTTGCCCCGTTTGCTGTATGTGCAAACTATTTCACCATGCTTCACTGTAGTAATGTATTTTTTTCTTTTGGGCAGCTGCTGAAGCTAAATTATAATAATTTGATGACTGTGTGTAAGATGAATTCACTCAAGTTCTGCCTCCTCCATGGCTGTCAGATCTGGTTTGGTCACACCCAGAATACAGTCTGTGCCTGTATTCTCTTCTGCCTTCTTTCCAAAACATGCCCCTATTTTTCTTCCAGAATTTTATTGCCTGGCTAAAAAAACTTGGCTGAGGATTTAATGGCTTTCAGGAAAGCGTTCTCCCTCATCCTCAATGAATCTCTGGGCTGGCCACTTCATCCAAGGGAAGAATCATTCCGCGTTGGGAGGTTGGGTTGGTGGTCTCTCATCTCTGCATAAGTTACTCCTTTCTGTGAAATTTTTTTTTAAAAAGGGTATTTTATTTTATTTTATTTTTATTTGTCAGTTGTGGGGCTTGAACTCAGGGCCTGGGCGCTGTCCCTCAGCTCTTCAGCTCAAGGCGAGCGCTCTACCCCTTGAGCCACAGCGCCACTTCCTCTGTGAAATTTCTGTTCGTGTGAGGCTCGGGCCTGCTGTCTGTGTGGTTCTGTACTCACCCCAGGCTTTCTGGAGCTGTCTGCGGAGCATCATCAGAGCTCCTCTCTTTCTGCCTTTTCCCTCAGTGGGATCAGGCTGGTAGTCTGAAATTTGCCTCCATGCTAAAGCTGACTGATGTTACAAAATGGAGCCCGTCATCCCACACCAAGAAGCCCACCCTCCATCCTTGCTCTGTGATTTCCTATCTTCTTCCGGGTCACCTTTCTCCCTTGCTTAAAGACTTTTGTTCCAGAATCCTAGCATCCTCCCCTTCCTCCTCCCTCCTTGCCCACCAAGACTGCTAGCCCTGGTTAGAGCAGAGATTCCAGCATGGGTGTTGAAGCAGTGAGTGTGCCAGGCTTGCTCCACATCCTGCCCTGTCGGGCCTGGTACCACACAATGAGGGATTGTTCTCCACCCACACAACTTCCCAGCGTCCTGTCACCCGGGTCACTGGAAAACCTGCTCAGAAAGAGCTGGACCCAGAACCAAATTCCACTTTATAAATAGCACAAAGCACTCTTTGTGCAACTTTAATGCACTCTACAAGCTGAAAGAGAATTATATCTTATTTTATTTGGAAATTCACCAAGAGTTATTTATTCACCATTTGAAAAAAAAATGTGTCCCCAATGGTAAGGCCATCCTGGCACCCAGGTCTCCTATTCAACACGCCGGATCCATCTGTATGTACAGCTGCTGCGTTCAGGGAAGGTCACACAGACACAGGTACACACAACTATCGGATTATTTCATTAGTTTTTAAAAAATATTACTATGCCTAAGACACTATGATGCATATTAATTATTAAAGTTCATGTATTTGTCTTCTTCCTATAAAAGTTGGAGCCTTATAATGAATTTAAAAAAATTCCACAGGTAGAAAATGTACTTGTCTTCATTTCAGGTTAACAAAGTGTCACATTCTTTGATTTTTTTTAATTTTGTGCCAGTCCTGGGGCTGGAACTCAGGTCCAGGGCACTGTCCCTTAGCTTTTTCACTCATGGCCACTTGAGCCACAGCTCCATTTCTGGCTTTTGGTAGTTAATTGGAGAAAAGAGTCTCTTGGACTTTCCTGCTCAGGCTGGCTTTGTACTTGCACCCTCGGATCTGAGCCTCCTGAGTAGCTAGGATTACAGGCATGAGCCACTGGTACCTGGCAGGGAGTCATAATTCTAGAGAAGGCTTTGGACTGGGTAGGGTGGGGTCAGCTTTGAGTTTTCAGGGTGTGGTGCTCATCACCTGGTCTAGATGCCCTCCGTATGAAGATGGCCCCACTTCTGAAATTTCAGAGGCCCTAAAAGCACCTGTCTCTGAGCATGCCTTCTCTCATGGACATTATATCTAGGCTTCTGCATCAGAGAAAATCTTCCAGAATCTAGGCCCTTCTACTTTCTTCTTCTTCTATGAACCCATCCCTTGCAGATTGATATGTAGGTCACTTCCATATTTTTGTTTTTGTATTTGGTCTCTAAAGTGTACTGAAGAAACATAATGTACATCTTTAGTTGTTACCTTAGGATAGATCCTCAGAAAAGAAACCAGTTGCTTTCCTTAAAGGATTTTGGGGTTATCAAAAAATTAGCTCCCTGTATTAGCCAGTAAGTAGTTCTCTGTGCAATGAAAAATGCATTTCCCCCTCCCCCACCCTTCCACTGCTGCTCTACTACCCTTGTCTCCCAGGACCCTTGCATGTGCTGGTCTCCTGGTTGGTCCAACTCCCAGGTAACATGGGCTCCTTCTCCACTGCCATGACCCTCTGCACACAGGTCAATGAGCATTTCTTAGCACTCTCTGTAGAATAAGAGTCCTCCCTTTCCAACTTGCCTCTCTCCATAGCCGTTCAACACATTCACTGGTGCTGGCAATGGTGGCAGGCCTTGTTCTTCCCCTACTGCCTATGAGTTTTCTCTGTCCCTCTTTCTTCCTCCTGTCCTCTCTTCCTTTCCTTTCCCTCCCTCTCTATCTCCTTCCTTTCCCTTTTATTTCCTATTCCTCCTTCCTTGCCTCCCTCCTTCCTCTTTCTCCACCTCCCACTCTTCTCTAGTGCCTGTCACCCCATAGATCAAGGTCAGATAGCAATCGTGCATGAGCTTTGCAGGCCATAATGCTCTGTCATCCCGACTGGACTCTTGACACTGTAGCACGAACCTAGCCACACAACTGGGTGTGACAGAGTGCCAATAACACGTTATTTATGATCACTGTGAACGTCCATGTATCAGGAAACCCTACTATTCTTTTGGCCGAAGACCACACTTACTTAGGGCTTGTGGCCCCTACAAGAAAAGGCTAAGGGTTCGATCTGATCTGCAGGCTGCGTTTTGTCAACCCCTGAAGTAAGTATTTAAAAATGATTTGTCTTATGGTTGAATAGCTAAGACAATGTGCGTGTATTGAAATATTTCAGACACACATCAAAGCCTATTTTTATGACTTTGCTTTTAGGCTGACACAGCCCAGAAGTACACACACTTTTGACTACCCGTATTTTATCCTTACAGATTAACCTTTGTCTGCCTCAGTGGACAAAGGGATTAGTATTGTGAAATCTAGCAACAGGATCTGGCGTAGTTCTCTGGTCCAAATGGTAATGGGGCAGAGAGACCGCGTTGTGAATGATCTCTAGTTTATTCTATACATCTTCATAAACAAGAGCAGGAGGAAGAGGCTGGGTGGATTCTAAGGGACGGACATCCCCAGCCTTCGCTTTTATTTCAGAGTTCATCTTAAGTGAACTCTGAGCACGGCCTTATCTTTCTGGACAGCGTTTGAAAAAGCCGACCCAAGATCCCAGAAAGAGCCCTCAAACTCCTCAGAGCAAATAACTTAAACATAACAAATTGAAGCTTACAGAAGTTGGAATTGTAAAACTAATAGGGCTGTTAAAACCAGCTTTCCTGAAAATTATGAATTGGTTGGCCTGTTTCTTGTAATGGCCAATAGTGAATCTTGGTCGTTCATCAGCTCACATGTCATAAATTAGGCTCGGAGAGAGGCTGCAAAATTCTTTATGGCATCTGAGCCAGGCACCGTGGAGCCTTTGACCACCACACTGAGCTGTGCCTTGCACACCCGGCAATGAAAGTTTTAAAATTGTAACAGGTTGTCAAATGTTTATCAACGGAATTTTATGAAGGACTAAAAAGTTATGTACGAGACTGCACAGCCCATTAGGGGAATAATAATAGTAATAAAGAGACTTTATTCTCATCAAGACTTATGTGGCAGCTAGCTTTTCTTCCCCAAACTCGGTTAATGGAGGTTGGAAGACGTGAATAATTCAAACCTGGAAGCCGACTAGCTTGAAGCGTTAGATGGAGGATCTGTGTTATGTGTCGAATAGAATGTAATGGATATGCGGGCTTGTGTTTCTGTAGATATGGAGATCCTGCTGTATTTATGGAGAGAGATATTCGAGATTGAAACCCAGCCTTCATAGATGTTGGGACAGTTGTAGTTGAGGGTGCCCTGCTGTGTAGGGAGACGCTAAGCTCTGGGGCCAGGCCGAGCTGGGTTAATATCTTGGCATCTGCTCTGTCCGGAACTCTCCTCTTGCATAAAAGGAGGGGTAGAAATCATATCTCCCTTATTGCGTCTATTGTAACATGTAAAAAGAAATAAAGCATGTGACACAATTCCTTGCACATAGAGAAGCAGTACCCCAAGTGAAAATACCACCTCCTGTTCAAAGCCAGTCAGCCAGGGCAAGGAAAGTCCATGAGACTATCTCCAATGAACCACCAGAAAACCAGAAGTGGCGCTGTGGCTCAAGTGGTAGAGTGCTTGCCTTGAGCTGAAGACCTGAGGGACAGCGCCCAGGACCAGAGTTCAAACCCCACAACTGACCGCCCTTCCCCAAAATAAAGCCCGCCCCCTCTTCTTCATTGTGTGCCTTGGGCCTCTCCCTGTCCTTCTCAGGTCTCATTTGCCCATCCCCTGGGGATTCTGCTCAGTCATCTTGCACTGTGGTGGGAGGGATAACTGACATACTGATTTAAAGAGCCAACTGGAAGGCCACTGGGGGAATGGGTGTCTGTTCTCTCCCCAACCCTCCCCCACTTTTTTTTTTTAACTAAAGGGAAGGTGTGTGTGTGCGTGTGTGTGTGTGTTTGTATACTTGTGTATGCATACCAATATTGGGGCTTGAACTCAGGACCTGGGCACTCTCCCTTAGCACTCTACCTCTTGAGACACAACTCCACTTCTGGCTTTTTGCTGGTATTGGAGATAAGAGTCTCATGGACTTTCCTGCCTGGGCTGGCTTTGAACTATGATCCTCAGATCTCACCCTTCTGAGTAGCTGGGATTACGGGCGTGAGCCACTGGTGTCCAGCTCAACAAATACTGTTCGAATCAACCTATCTCCAGCAAGGACAGACCATAAATAAGCCAACAACCCAAATGCTGTTTCTTTTGTACCAGGGTAGGCTTGCCACTCACCAGTACCCAGCAAGAGTCAGTGGGGGCTACAGAAGTATATAGAGAGACCCAAGGAGCAAGGAGCACTCGAGGGCTGGTGACTAAGAGCAGTGGTACTCACCCCTTGAACTGGCTGGGGTAAGAGGAGGAGAGTTTCCTGTCCTGTCTATAACAATCATCCAGCTTTCCTTGAGGGAGGGGCTAGCTGTGTACATGTCCCCATGTGCAGGCTGAATTACATTTCCCAGAAGCCCCTTCTCTGGGGTGTGTGGCCAGGATGGAGGGTGAGATTTGGAGGATGAACATGGCTTCTGCACATGTGGCTGTCAAGCTCTGGCTTGAGCTGTTGGGCCTGCTCTTGCAGCCTCCTGGCCCCATCTCTCCTGCAGTGACTCCCGCCCCCACACAAGGCGTTCAGCTCAGTGATAAAGGACCAGGTGGCTGCAGCATCCTGTCAGCGGCGATAGAATCGACCTGGGGAGTGTCCTCCTGCTCATGTTGCAAGGCCTTCCCGTGTCGTTGCTTTCCTCATTTCAGCGCCATCTTCCTGCTGCCATACCCTGTGAGCATCAAACCCCAGCAAGGGTCATGGAGGCAATGGCCTTTCAGAGACAGCTAATGTCCCCTGCTCCTTCCAATGCCTCCAATCAATTCCTGAAACAAGTCCCCGTGTCTATGTGTGCCTTTGAGCACTTGTGCATGCACATGTATGAGCATTGACATGTCTCTGGTTCCTGTGTGTGTGTGTGCGTGCACACTTTCTTGTTCGGTTCGGGTTGCTGTAAACAAGGACCATGGGTTGAGTGCCTTGTATACAACAGTAACTCATTTCTCTCAGTTCTAGAGACGGGGGGTGTGAGACCTGAGCACGACTAGCATTGTTGGTCTTGCAGGCTGCAGACTGCCAACTTCTTGCTGCATGCTTACATGGTAGAAGAGACTGAGGCAGCCCGGCCTCTCCTCTTAAGCCTGCTTAGACACATTTAGGTGGCGTTCATCTTCACAACCTAGTCCCTCTCAAACCCCATCTCCTGATTCCATCCCACCTCACACCACGGAGGGAATTTCAACTTAGGGATTTGAAAAGACTCAAGCACCCAGCCCATAACAAATGATTGAAACAAGACACCTGGGCAGCCGCTGGCAGCACCATCTAGACAGACCCTGGGTGGGAAGAAGTCTTCCCACCCTTGTTCTCGTTCTTAGATGTCTGTATCCCAGGATGCACCTGTTGGGAAGTGGAAGGTCAGCCTCCAGGAGTCCAGCCAGAGTGACAGGTGAGAAAAGAGGAATTGGACATGCGAAGGACCTCTAGGGACATAGCTTTCCTGGAGGCCATTGTTTAGATAAAACCTCTTTAGGTAAGCTCACTGTCTTCATTGAGTCATGAATTAACGTGCATTTAACTCCTATGGACTAGGTGATGTGCTAAATGCACGCGCGCACACACACACACACACACACACACACACACACATGCTGGTTCTAACATGAATTTTTTGGGTACCACGCTATATTTTGTTCTCACTGAATGTATTTCTCTTCCATGCAAAGAAGGGAACTGAAGCTTTGACTCTGCCTGGTTGAATTTCAACAAGTCTGTTTAAATGCCTCACTTAGCATTTTGTAGCAGCTCGTGTGTAGTTGGGCCAATTGCAAGATTTTCCAAGCTGAAAAGTTGGAAAATTGAAAGTCATTTGAAGGGCACTGCAGGGGAGGGGGGTAGAGGTAGGAGTGGAGGAAGAAAGGGTGGAGAGCTATTTTGGAGTCGAGGAAGGGACCTGGTAGGAGGGAACTGTGCCTTCTTTCGCAGATCCCAGGACCCAGCTGAGCCTTACATGGCAAATCTCGGCAGCGTTCTATAGCTAGTATTCATCAGCACCTAAAAACCAAAGGCCCTTTTTGTAGCTCTCTCCTGGGTTCACGGTTAGCTAGGGAGAGTCTATTCCTAGTGTTTGACTTTGGTTCTCTCACCAGCTACGGAGTGAGGGCTTAGAACAGACTAACATTGATCTTGAGACACAGATAAACCTGGTCCTGTATGGACCAGATGTTATAGACTAAAATTCATCTGCCCACCATAGTTCTATCTTGAGGCTGCTGCTGACACTGACCAGCCATTCAGTGTAAGGTGCTTTTTATTCTTCCCACCAATTCAGTAAATGTAGACTGAGTACCTGTGTTGTTAGACATTGCCCTCAGAACAGTACTTAGCACTGAGCAACACAGATGAACCTCTCGTTGAGTCCAGGGTATAGTGAAAACGGGGAGAACACGAGAAAGCCAAGGGCCTTTTCCTCTTCTCCTTGCACATGGCACACACTTCTCGGTACAACACTTCTGTTATGCTCTGCTCCCCACGGGGACCGAGGGGAGCCGTGCGCTGTGCCTGAGCTGGCTGCCTGTGTCTTTCAGGATGCTTCTGTTCCCTGGCAGATGGCCTGATGTGTCCTTGTGTGAGCCATGGCTGGGCCCCTCTCTGGTGGGTAACCTGTTGATGTCACAGACAGCTGTGCCTAGCTCCTGCTAGTCCATCTTTGCCCTGGTGCTGGGAGCTTGGCTTGGTGTCTCTCCACATTCTGGGGGAGGGCAACCTGGCACAGACCCTTCTTCCAGTGGAGGCGCAAATTCAGTGCATTCTTACAATAGGACACAAGCGCAAGGGGTTTTATTGGAGATCCTGGAGAGGGGAGGCACAGAGAGTTCGCAGGGCGTCCTCCATCCTCCAGCCCCAGGTCACAGCAAGGCAGGAAGGATAAGCAGCAGCAGGTATAAAGGCGTGGAGTGTATTTTATTTCAAGGTCAAGGGCAGATATGCTCTTTTGAAAGATCTCTTTCTTGGGGAGCTCTGTTGTGAGGGGAGAGGGGGATATTCACCCCTGAGCTCTCTCCGGCTGCCAGCTGACGAGGTCACGTGGCTAGGGGAATACCAAGCCAGTGTTGCTTCTTCTGGAACAAAACAGATTAACATACATTTAAAACCCATGTATTTTAGAGCAGCATAAAATGATAAGAATTCAGTCTGCTACATACAGAGCAAGCTGTGTTCCAGTGGATTCCAGCTTGGGGTCTATAGTTCAATTCTGACACTTTACCCGGATGGTGTCACTGCTCACACGCCAGGGCTGGGTCTCAGGAGGTAACCCGCACCTACCATGCCTCCATGACACCTGCTGTTTACCAGCCATGAACCTGTGCTTCCTGCATCCCTCTCCTACCCCCACCCCATCCCGAGGCTGATTAATTTGCTTGACGTATGCTTAGCCATCGACTATATAGGATGGTAGAAAGGATACAGATGAAGGGCCAGATACACACCTACCTTGGGCTGGGGTGCTCTGTACCTCTCCCCTCTCAGGGACCTTGATGTACACAGCTCTGGAAACTCTGAACTCCATCCTTCTGGATTTGCATGCAGGCTTATGACAGAGGCCTGCGTGATGAAGTCATTGGCCATGGCAAACAGCTCCACTATAGCTCCTCTGTCCTCCAGTGAGGTTGAAAGATGGAGCTGAAAGTCCCAGCCCCTCCCAGCCCTTTCAGTCCCTAAGGTATCCAGATGCCAACAGCCACTGGTCATCTTACCATCATACAGAAGACCTCTTAACAGTCTGGAGGCTCCAAGGGCTTCAAGAATTTTGTGTCAGGAACCAGGACCCCCACCCCCCACCCACACACACACTGTTGTAAATCACAGTATCAGTGAACCAGAGATCCGGACGGGATGCAGAAGGAATCATGGGAGAATCAGAAGGAAGAGCAAGGGTGGAGCTCTGAGGCTGGGACCCAAACTATAGCAAAAGCACAGCAGCAGCAGGGCTGAGCACTCTGTTGGTCGGCAGCAGCGAGGCTGCCCGTAACGTTTCAAGGACATAGAGTCTGCCCAGACTTCGGAGCAGGAGCTGCTGTGAACTGGGGGTTAAAGTGGCAGCTCACGAGCTGAAAAGAACAATGTCCCCCCTCCCCCGCCCCCGCCATCCCACTGAAGTTCATTTGATTGCTTTCAATCAAAGGGACTCTTTCGTATCTTTCATATGATTTTAAAAATTAGGGACAAAAACTTAAAAAAAAAAAGAACATGATTTACTTCTCTGGCAAAGATGACAGATGTGTTAATCACTTGGACTACAAGTAACAACTCCTTCCTCAGAATGTTTATTATGTCACATGGCATAACGTCTGGAGGGTGGTTCCAGGTGTGAGACAGAGATCTAGAGCTAAGGGGTCCTGAGCTCCTCTTTCTTCTCTGTGTATGTCTGGTAGCAAGATGGCAGCAATTTCTAGTTACCACAACTAGCAGCAATGCTATGCAGAGGAAGAATGACTGACTCTGTTTCTTTCCTCGGAAGTCCACTGCTCTTTGTTTAGGTCTCATTGGCTAGAATTGGGCCATATACTTGCCCTTATATTAATCACTGATAAACCAAGTAGAGTTCCCCCATTGGCAAAGACCAGTGTGGACAATAGAATGGATGTAGGGGCAACCATGTTTGGGAAGAGTGTTACAAAAACAAAGAAGGAAAGAATGGATATGGAGAGAGACAGCTAACAATATTCATTACCTACATCCATATTCTACTGGTTCCATTTTTTTTTTTGGTAAGAATTGCCTGTAGTTGGGGCATGTGTTGCCCTTAGAAAGGGGGCATGAGGACTTTATTTTCTCCCAGTGTCCCCTCTCCATCAATTTTATTTTGTCCTCTGCCTTCTTTTATTTTGTACTCTTCTTGCTTAGCTCCTGCCATGCCCATAGCTGTGTACTTCAAGCCCAGCACCATACTTGCGCTGAGTGGTGGTTCCCATCGACATTATCCAGCATGCCTGGATAATCAATCAGCAGGATTGTTTAATTGCTCTTCTTTCCTTTGTCTATTCGATGCTGCTTGCCAACCTTCTGCAAGATTGATGTCTTCTTTCCTGTTGTGGCTACCTTCCCATCTCTCATCTTACTTTGGGTGATGTACTGATCCCAGACATTGCCAGGGAAACCCTCACAGAAATCCTTGGCCCCATTCAAGCAACTATGAAAAGATCTTCAAGAATCTGCGTCTTCAAAAAGCTCCCTCCATAATGAACTAGTCTTCGAGAAGAGAGCAAACATACAGTGTCAATCATGGCTAGTGACAAGGCGCAATTAACCCAGGATCAAATTACAGCAAGATGGATGGGGCCAGATGGTCCTGTTAGCCTCACAAAGGGATTACACAGGAAGTGCCCTTCAGGAGGGAGATGTTTTTCTATACAGAACTCTACAATGGAAAGAGACAAGGCTGAGCTCTTCCCAATTTCCAAACAGATATTATGGAGTAGGGAAACTGGTAACTGGTGTCTTAAATGATCATTCCAGAACTTAATTGGTGACTGGTAAAGCATGCCTATGCTGTCAGTTTTGATTTGCTGGAGCTATAGCTACTAGAAAATTCTAGTTTGTCAATATCCTTCAATAGGAAATCCAAAAATCTCTTTTTTAAAAAATTGGATATGGGGCTTGAACTCAGGGCCTGGGTGCAGTCCCCGAGCTTTTTTTTTTTTTTCCTCTCAAGGCTAACTACCACTTTGAACCACAACTCCTCTTCTGATTTTCTAGTGGTTAATTGGAGATAAGAGTCTCATGGATTTTGCTAACTGGGCTGGCTTTGGACTGCAATCCTCAGATCTCAGCTTCCTGAGTAGTTAGGATATAGGCATGGGCCATCAGCACCTGGCCCTCAAATCTTAAATAAAGTAGGCAGTATATTAATATATAATATACTATTATATATCCTAAGTATATATAACATACTTATATGTAATATACTTAGTATATTATACATATAGTATAATATACTTAGTATATAATATGCTTAGTATATTTACTACATATAATATATATGGTATATACTAATTATATATATGGTATATATTAAGTATATACCATATATATACTTTATATATTACATATATATGTATGTATATACACTTAATACATATATTACATTGAGTTAATTCAATTCGAAAGCTCTTCCAGATGTGCTTCTAAGTGTTAGAGAAATAGTGATAAACAGCTCGACCAATGTCTTGGCTCTTGTTGGGTTGCATATTTGTAGGAAGAGTTAGCTGATTTAAAAAATAAACAGCATAGGGAAAATATAAAATGATAGATGCTATGCACAAATGGACAAAGGCATTGGTTGGACAGTGACAGGTGGAGAGCAGAAGGGAGTGGTGATGCTGGCAATGTTCAACCACTGCTTGAACATTACTGGAGGGAGACGGGAGGGAGAAGGGAAGAAGCGGTGCTTTATACTGTCGGCCAACTTCTTTTCTTTCTTTTTCTGTTGATCATGGGGTTTGAACTCTGGGCCTGGGCACTGTCCCTCAGCTCTTCAGCCCAAGGTGAGCACTCTACCACTTGAGCCACAGCACCATTTCTGGTTTTCTGGTGGTTCATTGGAGATAAGAGTCTCATGGACTTTCCTGCCTGGGCTGGCTTTGAACCACGATCCTCAGATCTCAGCCTCCTGAGTAGCTAGGATGACATCCTTCCAATGCCTCCAATCAATTCCTGAAACAAGTCCCCGTGTCTATGTGTGCCTTTGAGCACTTGTGCATGCACATGTATGAGCATTGACATG
>NW_012267291.1:5000218-5016020 GCF_000151885.1 Dipodomys ordii | reverse complement strand
TCATTGGAGATAAGAGTCTCATGGACTTTCCTGCCTGGGCTGGCTTTGAACCACGATCCTCAGATCTCAGCCTCCTGAGTAGCTAGGATGACAGTTGTGAGCCAGCGGCACCCGGCTTGTCTGCCAACTTCTTTGGTGTAAATGCTCTCACCATGCCTGATTTCAGACCCAGTGTGGCTGGGGAGGGGGCGGTGAGGAGATGTGCCTAGCACTCTAGCACAGCTCTGGGAATATTCATACTCAGGCTGGACTGCCAGGCAAGAACTCTGAGAGATGGACGGAAGAGCCAAGATGTGAATGCTAAATAGACACGGGAAGGAAGAACCAGGGAAATCTCCTAGGCAGGGGCGACACATTGCAAATATAAAGCATCTGAAGTGAAAAGATGGGAGTTCTCCTGGAAAACAGAACCAGGAAACTGGAGTTCAGCAACTGAAAACAGAGAGGAGCAGGCAAGAACCCAATCACATGGCGCCTTGGAGGTTGCTTTAAGAAGTTCAGATTCCATTATAAATGTGATAGAACTCAGACAAAGTCCAGCAGCGATCCAGGAAGGTGTCTATTTAGCAGGAGGGTATCTTTAAATATTCATAGAAGAAATTTAGTGCACAGTTGTCCTAGAGCAGGAGACAGAGGACGGAGAACAGAGCTGGCTTGGCTGGTTTTATAAGTTGGTTTCTATCCTCACGAAGCGTGAAGTGGTTTGTACGATACCTGGCACGGGCTGAGTCAGGTGTTGCTGACTGTTGGCCCTGTTGTGAGGTGATGGTCTTCATAGCGTGGCTAGGGTGAGGAAATCACAGAGTCTGCATAGAGCAGGGCTCAAACCCAGGGTTGAATATGTGCTACACACCAGCCACTGTCTCCAGCTTTTGGAACTTTGTTCCGATTATACAGACATCAGGTTGACACGTATCCCACAGAGACAATTGTCGACCCTGCTTAAGCCTTAAATTGTAGTGCACATATTCATTTATTCATTGCCTCTGATCAGGGACTCTCATTCATCCACCAAAGTGCTCTACCATCTGGCCCCTTCGCGCCGGGCATCATAAGTGTGAGGGGATGAAAGAAAGGTTCCTAGTGGTGTTTCCCCGGGCGCGTTGGGAGCTTGCTTTCTTCCCTTCCCTCCTCCTCTCCATGCGCGGGTAAGAGGGATGGAAGAATACGATCATTTGTATTGACAGATGAAGGCATCGAGGACGTTCACAGGTAGGAACTATCCGGTGCTGGTGGGCATATGCTTATGGTTTGCAGAGTCCTTTGTCTAGTAACTTGAATGTCCTAACAGCTCTGTGGTGCAGTGGGAATATGGTTACTTCTTCTCTTTGTTCAGGTGGTTTGAAGTAGAAACTGGCCATTTAGAAATAAAATTTATTTTGTCACAGTTCTAGAGATTGGGAATTCCAAGACCAATTGCTGACACATTCGGCGTGGGGGGTGGGGGAGAGACAGAGATGGCTCCTGGTGCTTGACGTCTGGGAAGAAGACGAGTCAGCCGTACATCCCCACGTGGTAGAAGACCGGAGGACGTGGGCCTGAGTGAACTCCCCTGGCGCTTGCCTGAGGTGGGAATCCATTCACAAAGGTGAGGGGCCTCCTAGGCTTCCTCCTTCCTGAAGACCCCCTCCCCCACCTTAAGGAAGTTTCAGTACGGGCATCTTGGAGACATCCCAAACCACAGAACGGCCGGTCGTTGTGCAGATGGTGAAACCCAGGGACTGTGGCGCTCAGCTCTCTGTCCCTGGGACAAAATTGCTGAGAAAGCCAGAGATTTATTTTGAATCACAGCTTCAGAGGCCGTGACCTTTGACCTCTTGGCTTAGGGCCTGTGAGTGGCTGAGTGTTCCGGTGAATCTGCTCACCTCATGGTGGCCAAGAACCGGGTGCTGGGGACAGAAAATTCCCTCCAAGGCCAGGCCTACAGTGGCCTGTTTCCTCTAATTAGGCTGAAGTTCTACCATGAAGCGAAAAACCCATCATGGTGTTGATAGCTAAGAGCCCTCGGCCCAGCCTTCTCCACGCCAGCCTGTGAACACTGTCCCACAGGGGACCAAGCCTTCAGACAAAACAAGCCTTTGGCAGACATTTCAGATTGCAATAATGGCAGGCATAGCTCTCCGTCTCCACCAGCCCGGGGGGACTGTCTCCTCACAAGACCCGGCTTTCTCATCCTCAAAAATGGGCGTGCAAAGAAAGTTGCAAGGTGTCAGGGAAGGGAATGCTCCCATTCAGCATAGACCTCAGCCCGCCATGAATGGGAGGAGTCAATGACACAAGGAATAGAACGTACTTAGCACAGAGTCCAATCCTGTCACCATGGTTCTGTCTTCTCATTGTCTCTGCTATCTCCACCATCATTATCAGCCTAATCACCACCACCACCACCATCACTACCACCATCATCACCAGCTCAACATTAGCCCATCACCATCGCTACCATTATCATCACCACCAGCACCTTCTTTATAGTTATCATATTCATCATCATATCAACCTTTATCACCATCACCATCATCACCATCACCATCACGATCATCATTGCTAGCTTCTCAATATTTATTTGTTTAAATCATTTAAATTATTAAATTTATTTAAATAATTATTTATTTTAACAAATGTTTATTTATTTAAAGTCACAGGGAACAATGCATATCAGTTAACTAGTAGATTTAATTTCAATAACACTAAAAAAAGGAGACTTAATTCAAAGACAGGACTTTTTACATAAGTTTAATGTATATCCATTTTTCTTTAAAAGCTTCTTAACACTTGACTCCCATGGTTTTGCAGTTAATGATATCTAAATATATTAAAAATTTGCCTCCAAGGGTTCTGAGTGATGTAGGGTTTAAATCAACCTTACTTGTGCTGGAAATGAATTGATTCAGTTTAAATACTTTGTCTTAAAGTTATTTGGCCTGGAAAATACCAATCTAATTCCCTTACAAGTAAGAAAATTATAAAGAGAGAGATCTAATCAGTGAACAGAATATAGCCTTAGAAAATGTGTATCAGCATACCTTAACGAAAGTAGAATAAATCTTGAAACTTTAATATCACCCTTTCTTGGACCTAAATAGGCCCCTTTGGAAAACTATTTTATTGTTTCTCATTAAATTAGAATTGTGCTGAGGTGCCAGTATCTACCGTTTCCTATTATTATTAATGTAAAAAAACCACTGCTTATTCAGCATTTCCCCTGTTACAGCCAACATGAGAAACCTCCCTACTTTGTGTTTAACTCTGGCTCATTTTTAAACAAAGTTCCCCCCTTTTTTTGTTTACATCTGCATTTAAAGATAGCAATCCTTTTTAGTGACAATTAAGGAAATTTAATGTATAGGTTTACTCGTGATTTGTTAAATGAGCAGTCCTGGTGGCAGAGGCCTGCGGAAAGGTATGGAGGGAAGAGGTGCTTCATTAACCCCAGGAACACGCAGCCAACCCCCACGAAACAGGATTTCGGAAACATCATTTTTCAAAAGGCTGGGTCATTTGGTAGTACACTCGAGAGGCAACTCTCCAGCTTTAGATCTGCCAGGGAGACAGAAGGTTTGATGTGGGCCCACACCCAAGTTCTGACTGCTATCTAGAATCTTGTTGCTGGTCATGTCTCTCAGAAATGCTACACGGTAGAGGTGGTTCCTTCAAGAAACAGAGTGACAGCAGGGTGGTCTTAGGCCCAGGGATCTTATTCCCCAATAGCCACAAGTTGCTGGAGCCCATTTAGATGGGGCTTCCCTTCCCAAACCCCATTTGTATTTCCTAGAGCTTTCTGGTTCATCGAACAGAGTTTTTTTTAAGCTCCACACGAAAGGCATCAAGCATGATTCTGGAGGTGCCATGTGCTATCTAGGGTCTGCAGGTATCCCTCAAGTTCATATGTACAACTTACTGGTCCAAGGGGTGGGGGAGGATTAAGTGGCAGGCCTCTGAGAGGGGAGGGAAGCCTGAGAACAAAGGAGATGGGCAGGTATGGACAGGGCCCCTTCTGAAGGGCCCGAGAGGCGGGCTGGCTCCCTCCATCCCTTCAGAGGAGCGATGGTGTAGGTTCATCTTCTGTGGAGGCAGCGGGTTCAGCATGTCACGGTGGAAGTGTAGCTCAGGCTCTCACGGAACATACCCGCACCTTCATCAGGAGGTCTCCAGCCTCCCGAACTGTGGGCCGTGGATTCCTTCTGTGTAGAAATGGCCCGGTTCCAGATACTTCTTTTAGCAATAGAAATGGATGAAGACTTGGTATGAGGATACAGCCTCTGAGTGACCAAAGGCACAGGAAATGAGAGGATCCATTTTACCACGCCGATAGTCACCCAAGCTCTCCAAGCCTGTCCCCTGCTTCCCGCCGTGTGCGCGTGCGCGCGCGTGCGCAGACAGCCGTGTGGGCCTCATGCTCATGCCCCAGCGCCCGTGCTGGCCTCTCGTCTCCGGCTGTAGCTCAGAGGTTGCCTTGCCAGGCTGCCTTTCCCTGGCTGGCCCCCTTTTTCAATGTATGAGACTTTCCCAGTTCCAGCACTTCCGTATCTCTTAGCTTATTGGCACCACCTTTATTGCAGTCTGACATGCGCACTGCTTTGTGTAACTTTTCCTTCACGTCTCTCTCTTCTACATGGAGCCGCAGGCGTGAGGAGGGCGGCTGCAGGCTTCCGTGGTGCTGCTCCCTCCTCTCCTGCCGCAGTGTTCACCCAGGGTGAGCACAGGAGGGTGGCGTGCACCAGGAGAGGCCCTGGACACCGTGGGGCCCCGGAGTGGCTCAGAGTCTGGAGCGTGGGACTGAGAGAGAGGCAGAGAGGAGGCCGGAGGAGCTGGGAGCTGTGGCTCTGTCATGGGCACAGAGAGCAGGGCCTACCAGCAATGCTTGGTGTTCTGCCATTTTACAGACCAAGTATTTGGCCAGCAATTACATTAATTAATATAAGGCCAAATATTGTAAATATAAATATTATAATTATATAAATAAAATAATGACATTAATGAATGATGTAATAACATTGGTATTTGGATATTAATCTCCATGATGTCCAGGAGTCTGAGAGTAGGAGCTAAAATTAAGAAGCAAAGACAAAGGCTGGGGGTGAGGATGGGGGGGGGCTCATCAGAGAACGTTGTAAGTTACAGTTACAAGGGTTTGGGAGCACAGTAGGACAACTGCAGGTAATGACAATGATGTGCTGTCTACCTCCGAAAAGCTAAGAGAGAGGAGGTACGTCCACAATAAGAAGTGATAAATGCTTGCAGAAACAGACATGAATACCCAGATTTTAACATTGCACAGCATATATTTGTATTAGAACAACACATGATATGCTGTTAATACGTATAATTTTACTGGGATAATTAAAAACTAAATAAAAATATCAAAAACTCTGATTAGGTATATGTGTATGTATGGGTGTATGTATTTTGCCACTACTGGGGTTTGAATGCATGGTCTTATGTTCTATCAACGTTCTTACTTGGCTGGTGTTTTACCTCTTGAGCCATGTCTCCAGTATGGCATTTTGTTGATGGGAGTTACTTGAACTTTTCTTCCCAGGCTGGCGTTGAACATTGATCTTCTAGTTCATACACTCTTGAGTAGCTGGGATTACAGGCATTGGGCTTAGATATAGTTTAACACGCTCCAGAGACTGAAATATATTTTGATTTGCCCAAGACACTGCCTAATGTCAAATATCAGGCCACAGAGAGCTGAAGAGAAAAGAAGGCGAGATACTAAACCAGGGCCAGCATGGACAGGGTGTCATCTGCATTGGAATCCAATTCCATTACTTGCCGTGCAAACTTGGAAAAGTAACTTAGCTTCTCCGAAGCTTGGATTAAATATACTTCTTGTTCCAAGCAATTGTGGACATTAATAAACCTGTGTCCAGGCCTGGCAACCAGTAGATATTGAGTATCACAAGGCAATCATGCATTTTACTAATGATCATATAAATTAATTCATCTTATTGGCAAGGAATGATAAGGCCGACTTCATATTTTAAGAAAATGTCCCTGCGAATATAATACAGTGAACTCTTTACTTTCACTTCTCAAGCACATTTTAAAGAAAAATTAGGTACAAGTATACAACAATAGACCCAATACTGTGTAAGAATTCATATTTCTCTTATTAGCATGCAGAAGGCTATATTTTATTGCATGAGATGTCAGTATTACATTGGATGTTGAGCTCACACACAGGATTAGAAGGTATGGAACTCACCTCCTGAAAGCCTCTGTGTATTTCTAGCTCGAGTGGAGATGAGGTCTTGAGTCTTGGACCAGTGTCGTACATGTCTCCCTCTTTCAGGGAGTCAGCCGATTCTGCTGTGAGACCAAGGGAAGGAAGAGTACCTCATCATGCTCCAAATCCTCTGAGTACTATGGATTACACTTTATTTAATATATACAGCATGTAAATAAGTTTCAGGGACATAAAAGCTTCAAAACTAAACGAAAAGGAAAATTTAATAACCGGCAGATTTTCAGATTGCACACTAAATAATCTGCTTTTCATTCTAAGAAAGGGGAGGAGGAAGGCAGAGTTTAATAGACAGATCTAACAAATTAAAATCCCGTATTTGGGGGCTGTAAATCATGATCTCTGAACCAAACAATGTGGAGCTCATCACAGCTCCTCCGGGCAGCCGCCCCGCCAGGGAGCTGGGGTGTAATTCAGCTCGTGGAGAAGGAGGAGGCCCCAGTGCAAGGGGTGGACCAGAGCCTTCAGCCTGCAAGTCTTTCCTTGCCCATGTGTCATGTGTATTACAACACATGTATATGATGATGTATTTGGAATTTTCCCTCTAGAGCAGTGTGTGTAGGAATAGACAACCATGTTGAGAAATAAGTCACAAACTGGGACTACTGTGGGGCAGGGGGAGGAGAGAGAGAGAGAGAGAGAGGGAGAGAGAGGGGGAGAGAGGGGGAGAGAGAGAGAGAGAGAGAGAGAGAGAGAGAGAGAGAGAGAGAGAGAGAGAGAGAGAGAGAGAGAGAGAGAAACTGTGGAATAGAGCGTTCAGCCTGGGAATGTTTTTGGTCCCCAGGGAGCACATGACACTGTCTAGAGACATTCTTGGTGGCCACAGCCGGGAAAGTACTGCGGCATTTGGTAGACAGAAACCAGGGATGTTGGGAAAAAAATACTCCATATCTTCCTGATGCCACATCAGAGAACACTCGGCCCAAATGCCCACAAGGCCAAGGCTAAGAAGGCCTTGTGCAGAAAGGGTTTAACTCTAATTGCTGGTTGGCTTGACCTGTTATTCATATGATTTAATCATCTCAAGTGCTCAGACTTAAGAACAGGCGTGTGTGTGTGTGTGTGTGTGTGTGTGTGTGTTTGTGTGTGTGTGTGTGTGTTGTTGTTGTTGCTGTTGTTGTTGTTGGAAGACCCCAAACTTTCATGTCATGGTGACCGTTCCATTCTAGCATTTTCTTTCTTAGGAGAAGATGCAGCTGATGTGAATGTATCCTGCACCCCTATCTATTTTGCTTTTGGTTCTGGTATTTAGCAAGAGCCCACTGATAACCTAGCTGTCTAAGCAGTTGGTTTTTTTGTTATCTTTCATTATTGTTATTAAAAAATTTAGTTGTTCCTACAAAGGTGATGTACAGAAGGGTACAGTTACTAAGTTAGGTAAGCTGTATGTTTCTTTTTGTACAATCTCATCCTTTCCCTCTCTCTGTTTTTCCTTCCCATCCCCACCCACAAGTTTATAGTTCATTCTCCACAGACTGGCTAGTGAGTTGAGCAATTGGTTTTTAACTGGCCTGGGGAACAAGAAGGTGCAGGAGTTAGAAAGCAATCTGTGTCCTCCAGAGAGACTTGCATGTCTGATTTTCCTCATCTAGACAAGACATGCATTCCAGCAACGCCATTCTACAAAATGGTTAGGGATTAAAGAGAAGCACAAACCGCAGGGTCTCTTGGTCCCTAGCCGTGTCTCCTCTGTGGGTCTGAGGAGAGGGACAAGGAGGAGGAGGACGAATGCTCATTGCCTCTGTCTTGGCCATACCCGGCTTGTGGTTCAAAGGAAGACTTCAGTCTCCAGGGCTGTCAATCCATCACTTTGTAATGGCCTCAGATTCGTTTTAAAAAATTCATGCTGTGGGCTTTGAGGAGATAATTGTAGCTCCAGAAAACTTTGTTAAAGATTGCATTAGATAGATTCTTTTTAATGGACAGTCTGTGTGTTTGGGCAGTTATACTCGGTAATAATATATTTTGGGAATGGAAAGTATTCGAGCTAGAAGTTTCTCAGCAAACTTCGCTCAGCTATTGTGGTCTTTGTCCGAATGTCTCTGAAAATTTTATGGGAGGAAAAATTTTTGTCCTGATTATGCTTGACTGAAGAATTTGCTAAATTATGTTTCAAATCAGCAGTTCCTCAAATGGAAGAACAATGAAAGCTAAAGCACAGCACAGGGTTATTATACACACAATTTGCACAAAAGTAAAAAAAGTCACTATTTCAAGTAGTACCACGGTGCTGCCTCGCGAGATACAACACTGATGGATAAAATAAAGACTGTTGGTGTTCAGACTGTTAGCTAATTATATATATATACATATACATATATATATATGTAGCATAGCTATGAGTGGACTTATAATCAAATCAGAACCATTTAAAGGAAAATAGAAGTTTAACATGAAACTGATTAGCTCAGCACTTTTAATGCAGAAAGCCTAGGACTCTTAGCGTTTCCAGGTCTTTCTAAATTTTAGCATTTCCGTGTTTTTCTAACATGGCAGCCCAGCGTGAGCAGGGCTGCCGAGTGACAGGTGGTGATAGTGGCTGTGCTGAATGGGACATCCGGGCTCCCGCCAGCCATTCCAGCCCCCTCTCCTCACAGCTGCCCAATACCCTTCCAGGGAACTTACTTCACTTACTGGGCGTGGGCATGAAGTGTGGTGTAAGGATGTGGATCCATGGTTAAAAGGAGTTGGGAAGTATTGCAGCGGAGTAGTTGCTAAAGGCTTCCCAGTGAAGGAATTATTATTTTTTTATGAACTTAAAATAATGTAAAGGATTCATACCCAAGAGATTTTATATACCCAGATGCAAGGAGAAGGGAAATATGAATTATAGCTATTCTTTTACCTGACAGTCTGTGAAATGTACAGTTATCCATCAGAATCTACACACAATTTATAATTCTTCCCTTCCCTTTGCTTTCCTCCTTTTTCCTCCCTTCCTTCCCCCATCCCTTTTCCCTCTCTCCTTTCCATCCTTTTTCCCAACATACTGGATAACAAAAAAAAAGAAGCAGAAGCACACGTAACTTCAGACATGGTAAATGTCTTGCAGAACAATAGACAGAATGGTTGGTAGAAAATGCTAGGAGCAGAAGAGGGTGGCCACTGCTTTGGAAGCAACTTTATTTTGAACAGGACAGTGGGGGTAAACTGCCATTTAGGGTGCTGCTGGTGGGAGGGGCTCTTCCTCTTCCTTTTCCCCACCCCAACATAATTTTGGAACAAAAAGAGACTTTTCTGGTTGGTTATATGAGCTAGGGCTCAGCTTTTGGCAGCAAGGGATGTTCTAGGCTTGTCTTTTAATTTCCATTTCTCCAAGGATTCCTGCTTCCTTTTTTTTTAAATCAGAAAGTGGTATTTAGAGGCCAAGATCTAGGCAGAAATTGTGCTTTCTGTCACTAGGTGTCTGGGCTTCTTGGGTCTCTAAGTGAGCAGAGTTAGGAAATGTATGTGTGTATGGATTATGTATATGTGTATGGCATTCTTTTCTTTCCTTTGACAGCTCTCAGCAAAACTGAGGATAGATTTGCCTGTTTACATTTTAAATTGTTTTGTCTATTGTACTCTGACTTCCACAAGGCAGGGATTTTGTTAGAATAGAGTAAAGTCACCTTTTGGGCACATGTTGCTAAAGTTAACCTGTAAGATGGAAGTTACTTATAGTAGAGCTGGCATTGTGTCTGGTGACACCTGAGAATTCTTCAGATCGTGGATAGATTTCAGCTCTTTGTCAACCCCCATAAAGCCCAGGACAGCCAGTATTACCTCCAGCATGGAGAGCAATTGTGGTTTCATTGTCTGAGCCACAAATAGGCTTACTTGATTGCTGGAATGCTGGATTCTTCACACCAAGAAAGAAACAGAAGAGAATGGCGTCCCTAGAACATCGTTGTTCCAAATTCTGACTGAGGATCTTAACTTGTCTGCTGCCAAGTCTGTAACTCATTCTCTTTCAAAGAGGAAGTTCCCCCTTTCTTGTTTGTCCCAGTTCAGGAAATACCAGTTCAGCAAACCCTTCCTCCATGTGTATGCTCCTGGGGGAGACACACAGCTCAGGAATGTATCCTGTGCGTGAGACTTCACCGCAGCTTCCTCTCAAAGAACGTTGCATTCTAAGTGGGTGCTTGCGTTCTGTTCCCTAGGCCTCACTGTGACCAGTGTTCACCTATTTCACACCAACACGTTGTGTTCTGCTGCCAAAGGGAAGGCAGGTCCCTGGCCCCCCAGGGATGGGAATGCTGCTGGGAATAGCTTCTGGGCAAGGCCTGAAGAAGGAATGGGGGCTTCAGTGGTGTTCTAGTCAGTTCTGCTTTGGTGCTGTTGAGAGGCTCTGTGTGTGTGTGTGTGTGTGTGTGTGTGTGTGTGTGTGTGTGTGTGTGTGTGTGTGTGTGCTGGTCCTGAGGCTTGAACTCAGAGCTTGGATGCTGTCCCTGAGCTTTTGTGCTTAAAGGTAGCAAGGATAGTGCTCTACCACTTGAGCCACAGCTCCACTTGTGGCATTTTTGGTAGTTAATTGGAGATATGAGTCTCACAGACTTTCCTGCCTGGGCTGGCATGGAAATTCGATCCTGAGATCTCAGCCTCCTGAGGAGCTGGGAATAAAGATGTGAGCCAAGAGCATCTGGTCATCCTGTCTTTTTAGAGTAATTCTCTCCTTATGGAAAAGTCTCTGCTGGTGGTGTGGACATCCTAATTGAGATGTAGTACCTGTGAAATGCCACGATTCCTATTCCAGAACGTTCAGCTCGTCCCAATACCACTGTTTGCTAATAGAAAGTGAATGAAAATAAGAAGTTATCTCTCTCCCTGTTCTCATCTTGCTAGTCCTCTGTCAGTATGACCTGTTCTTGGAGGACAGGGTAGCTTTGCTTCCAAACAGAATTGAAATGCCTCACAATTTGTCGAAGCAGGTGCCTGAAGATTCCTATAGGAGACTTAACTCTTAAACTTCTATTTACTTGTCTATACTGAACTTAAAATGGTAGAGTCACAATTTCGAGTCCATATTTTAAAATAGCTCAGAATTAGTGGTTGGTATCACCATTGGAGAACTCTATCACCATAAAATAGAGCACTGTGGTTTTATGTGTCTGATTATACAGTACAGGTTGTATCAGTATGTAATAATGCATACGATTATAAGCACTTTATAAAGTAAGAACATGTGCAAAACAGAATTCTAGTGCATATTAG
Organism: Dipodomys ordii; assembly: GCF_000151885.1. Lineage (NCBI taxonomy): Eukaryota > Metazoa > Chordata > Mammalia > Rodentia > Heteromyidae > Dipodomys > Dipodomys ordii. The sequence goes on along the minus strand of NW_012267291.1, from coordinate 5,004,577 downwards.
ATATGCACTTACATTGTTATTTTTATTTCTTGCTCTTCCTTCCCTCTCCCTGAACCCAAGTTGGATGTGAATTCAAGGCAACTCACATCATCTGCCTCATAGAGTGGCAAGGAGCAAATAAAATTGGGTATAATTGCAAAATCGCTGATTCTGCATAAATGATGGAGGGGTTGATGATTGACAATGACAATGAGAGCCATGAAGGAAGTGGTAAGGATGGGAAGATGATGGTGACGGTTTGAAAATGTCTTCTTCAGTTACTGCAGCATTTTCTACACTGATGGAGGAAGGACATTTTGGCTGTCAGAAAATATCGCTGAAATTCCTCAATAAAATTAATCAAATAATGTAAGAGTGCAATCTCAGAGTCTTAGGCATAGAGCCTGAAACTCCATCTCTAATTGAATTCTGCCTGAGGATTTCACAGGGCAACGAAGTACTCTACTCAAACTTCCTGAGTTTGATAGGATTAAACCTTAAACATACATAGCAAAGTACTCTGTCTCTTTTGATGGGAGAGATGAGCTGAAGCAACGTTATCTTGTAGTTATAAGACATTAAACCGCACTGAACTTTAGTCCCCAAATGACTCTTTAAATATTTAACATCATGTTGGAAATGTACAAATGTGCTGGCAGAAAGCAGGCTGGTGGTTGGGAGGAGAGAACATCCCGGATGAAGGGCAGATTTTTCTAGAAAGTTGTACCAGATTTTTCCTTTTCCCAAGACATAAATTATGTGGTTGATCATCTGGGTTCTACCTTCAGAAATATTTTTTCTGCCACCTGCAAATAGACAATCAGATAAGATTAAAAAAGGATGAATGAAATACCTTTAAAAAACAAAGTCCCTGCTTGATTATAACTTGCTGCTATTGAAATGATAAAAAACACAACAACCCCCATGTACTCCATCACCCATCTTTAACAGTGAATGACACTTTGTCACTTTTATTTCAGTTTTTTGCCTCATTAATGACCCCTTCTTCTTTCACATTCTGATTTTTTTCTGGCATAATTTAAAGAAAAACCCAGGCATTGTATATTTTCATAGAGCAAGACAAAAAATTATAAACAAGAAGTAAGAAAATCTCTTCGTATCATCAGAAACCATGCATAAGACTCAAATAGCAGTAGGATATTCAAACCAGTCAGGGAATCTTGTATTTGATACTAACCTGTTGCACCAAACGTTGAGATTAGAAATTCATACAGACCCCACAGTCTGGGGTCTGGCAATGCATGAACTGAAACGATCCTATTCCAAATGGAAAAGATCAAGATTGGCCCAACTCTTCCCATGAAAGACCCCGTAATACGACTGTTCTCTGTAAGATCTCTGACATGACCACTCAGCTTTGCTGAAGCACCACAAAGGGAGACGTAGGTGATGCATGAAACAGATGGGGCTGGATGTCAATAAAACTTTATTCAAAATAGACAGAGGGCTGGATTTGGCCCTGGCAATGATAGTTTTATCACCCGGGGTATTGATAAAATACTACCTCCCAAAGGAGAGTTTGTGAACTCCAGAATCATCAGTAACTTGGAGAGTTCAGAATGCTGTGGTTGACAGGTCACATATGGCCCTTGATGGATATGGGTCCCCTATCTGGGGAATCTCAAGGAAGCCACTTTCTTTTAGATTCTCATTTATTACACTGAAATGAAGGCACCTACTCTCCTGTGTTAACATGGTTACTACAAGACCAAATATGTTCGTGGACAAATGCCTAGTGAACCATAATATGCAGAGAAAATGTCACGAAAGCGGGGATTTTGTGTTCTTTTTGTCCCTCTGTCCTCAAGGTTCTGGCTAAATAAATATCTGTGGGAAAAATTTCTGCTAATGATGAAGATGGAGTGACGTTTGCATCTGACAATATCCACTGTCCCATGAGTTGTGTTGAATAGGAGGCGCAGCCAGCGGGGAGCTGGTTAGCAATTCTAGTGCAGTGGCTGTGCGTTGGGCATGGGCCTCTCAGATGCCAGGGTCCCTGTGGGCTCCCAGCTTGAGGAGTTGGTTTTCACCTGAAAGACTCTATGGGGAGTGGGGAATCACTGTCCATGCTCCAGGCTCTGGCCTGGGCAGAGCAGGGGTTCTCTCTTGCCTTTTTGAAACTTTGAGAAGCATATACAGGCATGTGTACATACCTCCCTGTGAGGAGGCAAAGCTTACTTCCTCATACTACATATGTAAAGGTCTTAGGAAAACAATGGAAAGGACAGGAAAGAAGTGTTGTGAACTGAAAGTTCTCCAATGGCCAAATGGGTGCCATCCATGTGGGTTGGGCTGAAGCGAAGAGGGTAGATGTGGCTTTAGAATTTTGAGGACTCAGCCTAAAGAGGTTGAAACCCAACAGGAAGATGTTGAAACCAAGGTGACGTAGCCAGACGCAAGGCTGGCCATGGTGTTCTACCTGGGAGATGGAGAGGGGGAGGGGTGAGCAGAGGGAGGAGGGCATCCCAGGAGGTCAGCAGATCTTGGATTTCTCCACTTCTTAACATACTTCAGACCTCCCTCTAGGCTTACGACTGCGGTATGCAGAATTCCACCCACACAGGTGAGATCTTTTGGTTAGTTAACCACATCATGAAAGTCTGGTTGCCGTTTTTATCATGGCGTCCTAGACGTTTCTAAACTAGAGCTGGCTGAGTTTTCAGTTTAGCAAATTCTAAACGGATGTTCTTGGGCACATTTATTCACCCTGGATTTTATTCTTCTTTGTATTAATCTCTGATCTGGCTTCCTCAGGCCATTCTCCTATTTTCTTTAATTAAGGTCCTTGCCATTTCTCATCAGTAGAGTCTGGGCAGGTGATGCCAGGGTCTCAGAGTGGGCACCTAGGTTAATGTGGGGCCACGCCAGAGTCATAAAGCACACAAGAGTCACTTTCTAGACCTGACTTCCATTCTATGTTTAATTATTGCAAGTGTTGTAAGCTCAGCTCTTTGGTTTACCATGGTTTGTCAGGTGGAGACAATGGGGCCGGGGCTTCCTCTAAGTTCCTCCACAGGGCCAAAGGCTAGAGCCTCAACAAGGCCACTATAAACCAAACAGCCTTGCAGCAGGACCGAGATGACAGAACTGGATGAAATGCCATTGAATCCAGCACTTGCTTCTGCAAATACATCCAGAGGCAGAAAATGAATGGAACCAACTGTACAGAAATATGGGTATTTAGTCAGCTTGAACACAGAAGATGCTCACAGGCAAAATCTTGCAATTACCACTTTGTTTTTGGTGTGTGTGTGTGTCTGAGAGAGAGAGAGAGAGAAGGAGGGAGGAGAGAGGGGAGTGGACAGGGGGTAGGGGATGAGCAGGAGATCAACAGAAGTGAACTCAGAAGCCATCCCTCTTTGGAAAGGGTAAATATGGCTTCAAATGATAACATAGGGGCTGGAACCCACCATATCTTCATCTGTAAGGATGAGTTCAGAGCAGCACAAGACAGGAAGTCTTTCTCTGGGAAGAAAGGTATTGGAGGCTTAGGGACTTCACGTGGTCTCTCTCCTGACAGGTGACACCCACATGCTCCTACCAGCCCACAGAGCTACAGCCACCAACTCCTGTATTTGTCACTGTCACTTGGCAAGTGTTCTGCATTGTTCAGGAAATTGTATGTGTAAAACTGAGCTGCCTGTGCCCAAGCTGGACGGTGTTGCGGTGTTCCGAGGCTTACGGCTTCTATTATGTGCCCCAGCAGGAGCCATAAATAATTGTGACAAGTTTTTTTTTTTCCATCCCATGTGACAGTCCTTGGACTCTGCCTCCTGTCTCCTCTCCCCTCTGCCTCATGGACTAGACCTGCCAGGCGGGGTGGGGTGATAGATGGTAGCGGGCAGCGAATGACAGCTGGATAGATTTTTTAGTTGGTGCTTTAGAGAGAAGCAGAAATGCTGTATAAAGCAATAAAAAAAGCACACTCACAAGGTGGATTAAAAATAGCTAGCACAGCAGTAACCCACTTTGTTGTTTATCAAAAGTTAAATCTCACATGGTAAGTCCTGGTGATGTGTTAATTTTTCAGAGTCTGTCAGAATGACATAGAGGACAGCCACTCAAACAAACAAACAAACAAACAAAGGAATAAAAGTAATTCACCCTTCACTTAGTTCCTTCTTCTTTGTCTAATGAAACAAGCACAGTTCCTTTTCTTCTTTACTATATCTAAGAAGCAATATAGCCCTGGTGTGATGGCATATTGCTGTGATTCCCCCTTCCCCCTCCTCCCCCTCCTCCCCCTCCTCCTCCTCCTCCTCTTTCTTGAGCTTTAAACAGAAAATTTAAGATGTGGACGATATGGAAGCATTCAGCCTCCATTCAATTAAACAGTTTTTTTTTCTTCTTCTGTTTTTA
>NW_012267291.1:4989638-4997603 GCF_000151885.1 Dipodomys ordii | reverse complement strand
AATATTCTCAGCTTATAGGCCACTCAAAAAGTGTTGGGTAGACCAGGGTTTGCCCACAGACCACAGCTTGTGTGTGTGTGTGTGTGTGTGTGTGTGTGTGTGTACATGCTCCCATAGTTTCAAAAAATTAAGAACAGCAAGTTGCAAAGCCCTTTAGTAAGACTATCACTAGTCACCAACCACCAAAGGACCAACAAAATAACACTTTAAATTCTTCCACAAGTAGAGGCTATTTCCGGTTAGAAGTCCTGAGTTCAAATTCACTTAATAGCAGCTCAGGCATTGGACTCCTGTTCCAGAATTGCTGGAAGGGATATTATGAAACCATCTGTGATCAAAAGTGACAATGCTTTAGATTCATCTGCAAATCTGAACAATGACCGAATATTTTTTACGTTTGGCTTCATCCAAAAAACCAAATTAAAGCAGCAAGTTCTTTTGCAACTCTCCATTTTCCCCAGTAGAAATTTCACAAACATAATTTTGTTTCTCCCCTAAAAAACTATCACTCCAGTGGCTATGAAAAATGAAGTTACCATAGTCCAATAAGATGGAACTTCAAATTTGTGTTTTGAGAATTCTCCATTATTCACTCTGTGAAGTCTGAAGAATCTTAGCAATGCCCAAGGTCATGGTACTATTTTCAACTTAAAGTATTAAAAAGGACTTGACAAACTCAGCTGTACATTTAGAGCAACCATGTCTTGGTGGCTGAAGATGAGCCTAGAAATTTGTAAATATTAATAGGATTGTTCAATTGGACACATGCTTTATCTCCTTAGTCTTCTTAACAGGGCCGAATGAATTGATTGCTGTTCCCTGGCATTTTGTGGGGTACATTGGGGAATCAATACTGAGTCAGATGACTGCTAGAGCCTGTGGTGTGCCCACCGACGCCATGCTGCCACGGCCTGTGTCCCTTCGCCATTCACATCCCAGATTCCTCCTGACAGCAGCTGTGGCCCTCAGCCATTATCTACTACGTTATTTTGGTTTATTTCCTTTGCATTATTTCTCATTCCCTTACTGCCTCTTCTGCACTGTCACTACCTGTGTCCCCTCCCAGGTGGCAATCCTTCAGGATGGAGAAACCCTGCCCCCTGAACCAGAATCAGCAAACCACGGCCCATGGGCCGTGTGCACCCTGACGCTGCTCTTCAGGACACCCGAGAGCCAAGAATGCGCTTGATGTTTTAGAGCAATGGAAATATTTAAGATTTTGTGACACACAGAAATAGCGTGGAATTCAAATTTCAGTGTCTTTAGGGTTAGCCATATTTGGGGACACATCATAACCGTGCACGTGTGTGTGTGTGTATGTGTGTGTATGTGTGTGTATTGTGGTTGTTTTGGGCTGTAGTATGTAATGGACGTTGTGGTAGAAACTGCAAGCGTGGCCGAGAGTCTGTCTGAGTTACTAGACGGTCTACCGTGCCGCCCCTGGTGTGAAGGTATGCGGACCCCGCTGCAGGTCCAGCCCAGTGCTTTGGTGATCCACAGAGAAGAGTGAGGATAAGCTAGCAAAAGAGCGGGTCTTGGTAAGCACTGTTTCCCAGGTCCTCGTTCTGCCTCTCAAAACCAAGAAGGAGGGACACAGGAACCAAAGTTAACTCTGACCCCTGTGCTCCTGAGCGATCACCGGGTCAAAGTGCAAGCATGGTCTTCCTGGAACAGACGTTTTATCTAAGCTTTAAGAGATGACAAGGGAGAGCTTGGAAGCATGTGTGTGTATTCTCAGCGTTCTGGATGCTAAAGCAAGATCCTTTGAGGCCGGCCTGGGCTACACAGTAAGAGACCCCGTCACAAACAAACAGCAACACAAAACAAAAACAACAGCAACAAAGCTAAATACAACAGTGTCATAGAGGTGGTAAAATTCTATGTCAGGCATGCCGGGCTATCACAGGTTTAAGGAATCCGTACACTTCTGGTTTTCTTTTGGTCCTTTCCTCTCCTGTGCTTTTCTCTGTAATCTGACTACCTACTGAACTCCAGTTTTTAACTCCCTCAAACTCTGGCCACTTCTCTTCCAAAAAACACACCAGCCTCTTAATCCTCTTAATACAGTCTCCTGTAACTGGGAGAATACATTCAAAAGAGTTCACAGCACAAAAAGACGGTCGGAAAATAACAAGGGGGAAAAATGTACCTAGCGCATGAACACTGCGCCAAGTTGCTAGGGAAACACAGCACTTCTTATGAGCTGCCTCCGCCGCACATTTCTAAAGAATTGACAACAAGTGACCTCTGTCTCCTCTTCTCCTGCCTGCCTTTCACCAGGCACCCGAGAGCTGCAGGGCTTGAATGATGCTTTGGATAGGCAGATTTTCAGACTCTCAGCTGTCTGCCTGGATGGGGCTGAGGGGGGGAGGGGGTCTCTACTTCCTGGCTCTCTTTAGAGCTAGGAAATTCTTTTGTTCCAGTCACCTCTATTGCAACCCAATCTCTGTTGGTTGAAAGGGGGCATTTCACATCAGAATTTGGCTTCTGTAGTCCTGAGGAGAAAAATGACATATTTTGTTGCATTATTTAAATACTCCTGCTGAACGCCAAATTAAAAATATCCATTAAAGGTTTATTTGGTATCTTCCTAATTATTGCTCATTGCGCATTTGACAAATTATTTACACATTTTAATAATTGCGACTTTCTTTGGAAGTGACACAAAAACAATTACTTTTGCGAAATTCCACTGTGTCTATGCTTTTTGAAACCACAGAGCCATTAAAAACAGTCTGTCGAATTAAAGGTTGGGCAATTAATTAAGTGCAAATTCTGTGAAACTGGACCAAGGAGAAAATTCATCAAACCTATGAAATATGACCTATCTTGTCCAAAAGACAAATATGTTTAAACAAAAGATGAAAATTGATGACAAAATTACAGGGAGCAAAATGCACACAGAGCGAATCTGAGACAGCTGCACTTGGTTTGTGCATGTTGAGTCTACTCTTGGAAAATTCATGATTCATTACCTTCACCATCTTGTAAAACTTTCCCTAGTTAATCTCCAAAGCCCTATATCTGAGGTGACTAAAGTCCTCAATTGAAAGCTTGCAAGGCTTTTACGTGAATGATTTGCTGGGCCTTTGAAGAGTCCAATTAAATGTAACCCAAGGTAGGGAATGGGCATCATGGCACATGCCTGTAATGCAGCCCAGCATAGGTCTCTTCTAGGACAATTGCAACTGCACAGAAGCCTACTTTGTTTTGCTGGTCTCTTTCCGGAAGTTTCTGATAGGGCCTTCCCTCCCTCCCTCTTTTACGTGGTTTTCAGTATCCTAAGTCCTAGAAAGCCTGGCCAACATGCAGTCAGACTGGCCCTTCGGATGAGTGATGGGTCTGCTGTGGGCTTAGGGTGTCCCAGAGGGCAGCACGGGGTGTGTCATCGTGGATCCCGGATGTGCGTATGGTAAGTTTAGATGTGGGCACCAAGGTTCCCAAATTCACATGAATGCTGGTCACAAGTGGGCTGGAGAGAGGTGGGCTTGTGGACTGCTGGCATTGTTAAGGGTACATTTATTTCCATATTAAAATGTAATGGTCCCATTAAAGTTAAAACCACTGTTAAAACTTGACTGCGTAAACTAGTCAATTAACCATAGCATCCACTGTGGTGCTCCAGGGCATACATACCTCTGGTTCCCCTATGGAGGCTTAGCTTGTGGGACTTTACCCCTGAATTAGAGCTCTCATTTTAGACTCCCTTAGCCTACAGTTTAAGAAATGTCAGAGCTGGAAGGTGAGTGTGTTCATTGGTGCTAAAAGAAGATGGAAATAGTCTAACCGATGAAGGAAGGTAGATTTTAGTTTTTAAGCTGAAATCTCTGATGCTTGTCTTTTCTTGTTAAATACCTGATAAGCAGTTTGTGGAGTGACGCTAGCCAGCATATGAGACTTTTTCTTTTTCTTATAGGTTCTGCCTTCCTTTTCTTCTCTTTGCTTGAATATTTAAACATATCTCTAAGGGGTTGGTTGAAACGTTTCCGCAATCTTTTTGTTGGGGCTGTGGTTGGGGCTGGGTGACACTGAATCAGCGTTGTGGTGGGTCTGGGGTGCATCAGGTGGGAGAAGAATGAAGAAACATCTCCGACTTGTTTGCCCAGGGCCTGCTTTTGAAATAATCAGTTTCCATTAAACCAACTGCGCATGCCTGACACAAATGTTCTTCGAAGAAGCCAACATCTATGCCTGGTCCAAGTTTCTACAAACATGAGATTAGTAGATTCGTAATAAACTATTTGTGGTTAAATATACGACTGGATGCAGTACATAGAATAGGCCAGGTGTGTGTTGGGTCCCCAGCAAAGTGCAGAGTCTGGTTAGTAACAGAGTATAGACAAAGGACGGGGCTGGCAGAGAAGAGGCTGGTCTCCCAGAGACAGAGGCCAGGTAGCAGAGACCCCCCTTTACCTCACCATGCAGGGGAGTTCTTCCATGTCTCCTAGGCCTCTTAAAGGGGCCAGGCATCCCTAGACACAGAATAGTAAGACCCCTGGGTTTTATTTGCTTATTGTGTTTATAGAAACATTAACCTGCCTTCCCCCAACCCAGTGTATCATTTCCTGGGAGCCCAGAGTGTCAAATGAAGTTGGGCTGGAGTGTGGCTGAAACACTGGGGGACAGGCATTCAGGGAAGGCCAGGCAAGTCTCACTGACAGAGGGGTCAGAATGGAATCCAGACAACCAACTACCCATTAGGTAGTTTGTTCCCTCTAGGGACATTATTCTTCGACTGGAGTTTTCTCATCCCTAATTGAATAGAATTCTCACAACGATACATATTATACAGCCAGCCTGAGCAGAAAAGCTTATGAGATTCCATCTCTCATTAACCAGCAAAAAGCCAGACTGAAAGTTTGGCTCAAATGGTAGAGTATCATCAGTGAGTAAGCAAGCAAATGACAGTGTGAGGCCCTGCGTTAACATCCCAGCACAGGTAAAAGCAACGTGTGTAACAATGTGTATTTTATATTTATAATGGCCTTCCCCCAACGAAGAGAACAATTCAAAAAATACGAAAAGCAGTCATTTCTTTGAGAAATTTAGGACAGGGAACAGAATGAAAAACTAAGAAAAGTGACCCAGAAGGGAAAAGATCCAATCTATAATTTAAAAACCATATAACCATATAAAATAGTTCCCCCATAGTAAACCAGGTCATGCTAATTATTTTTCAAAATGATTGGTTTGGAATAAAAATCAGGTATGGAGATACATCCTGAATCGGGAGTCAGCAAACCTGTGAGAAATGACAAGCATTCATTGGACAGTGACATAGTGGCTAAAAATCCAGCTGAAGGCTGCCAGGTAGTGTCATTTGAGAAAGCTGGTGATACATGGAGCTACTGGTACCCCTCTGTAGAGATGAGAAACCGAGGCACGCGACAGGTTAGCGAAGTAGTCAGAGAGGACGTTTGAATCTGGAATGATGGTGTTTGAGTTCAGAGCCCACGGCCTATCCTGTGGCGCCTTCAGTTTGTTCCAGGTCACTCCCTGAAAGCAGCCCAACCCTTCGGTACATGGCTTCGAGGTGAGGCTGGAGGGGTTCCATCCTGAGGGCCAACTTCCCCCCTCTCCGCACCCCAGCCCCCCGAAAATCTGCAGCCAGCCTTCCTCCATGCCCTTTCTGAAGAACTGTAGGTCTTCTCCCCCAGCCTCATTGGATGGAGAGAAACCTTCAACTCCCCTCTTTACCTGTGTGGTCTCAGGAGCTGACAGTGGAGCCAAGTTTGGGGTCCGTGTTCTGGCCACAAGAGCAGCAACTCTATTCTGGACCATCAAACCCACCCTAGAATTCCCTAACGTAATGGATGCTTCAAAGAATTAAAAATCTCAGATTATTTGTTTATGAAGGCGTCTATGATAGAGGAGAGGGCTCAGAGCAAGGGTCTGAAGTGTAAGGGAAGGGACCGAGGGACGATCCTGGAGGCCGTCGAAGGTCAGGCAGTGGGCCACAGGGTCAGCTCCAGTGCTCCTTCCTCAGCAGCAAGAATAAAGAGATCTGGGATTTATATTCAGCTCTGGCTTAAAGAAAGGGTACTCTTTCTCAGCTTGGCCAGGTAGAGAGTCTTGTCACGGACTGGGATTTTAATGAGGAGAATTAAAATTCCAGTGTATAACCTATAGAGCATTTTGCAGGCCAAAAAATATGTATTTGAGACGTAGGACAATAAACAGGTGAGAAATAATGATACTCTTGAAATGTAATGAGAATGTAAATGGTCTAAATGTCTATTCCATTGGCTGTATGAAAGGACCTCCATTTTGGTTGGCACAGTTTCACAATAGTCGGCTCAAATTCAGGACATTACGTAACTTCTATCCTGGCCTCTCTATTTATAAGTCAAGTGTTGGCATGTAGGTGAAAATTTAAAGTGAAGGCTGCTTGCCCTGTGGGACTGTGATATTTAATTTTTACCTTTAACAGATTTCTTCATGAAGTACATGGAGAAATTGATCTCCACTGTAAAAACCTTAATTTCACTCTCCAGATTACTTTTAAATAATAAAAATCTTGCCTCACATTAACATTTAAATCGGAGTGGTATTTGTAGTTAAGAATATTGTGCAGCTAGTAAATAATATTATATAGATGTAGATAGTTAGCAGATATCTAAGATACCAGGGAAGTTAGACTGTTAGAATTCTTTCTCTCTCTCTCTCTCTTTCTCTTTTTAATTTCAAAAACAACTTAAAAACCCAAGCACTTCTGCCTACCAAGATTACAAAGAAATTGCTCCCTGTTCAACTGTAATCATAAAAAAGTATTTCAAGGGGGGGAAAATCAGGAACTCAAAATGTTCCAATTCCTCCCCCCCCCTTTTTCTATTACCCGCAGTGCTCATAGCTAAGACCAAATTAACAAGTAACATGATTGCATTGGGAAGAAAATGGGCAGAGATGGAAGTACCAGCGAGCACGCATCCCCGCTGATCTCTTCACAAGGATCCCTGCCCAACACCCCTCCCAGGGGAGCAGGGCGGGCCCCTGCAGAGCTGGGCCTCCATGGGAGGGGTCCTCTGCTCCAGAGGAACGCTGGCCTTTGGCTGTGAGTGGAGATAGCAGGTAAAGTTGTCTGCCTCCTAGTCCCTTAGGCTGGAAGGTTCCACACTGCCTCCCCGCATGGTGCTGAGCCTCAGCTTCTATCTCCATTTCCGGCTCATCCACACGCCCTTTGTCTGTGTTCACCACTTCACTCCTCTGCTGCTTCCATCATACTTCCTGAGGTCACTCTTCCCTTCAAATCTGGCCTTGGGATTGGCTGCTGGGGAAATCCAACCTAAGATACCCTCAGGGCTGGATGTGTTCCGTGTCCATTCTTCCTTCTTTCTCCCTGTCTACTCGTCCATAGATGTAGTTAATGATGCTGGTGCTGGGGTTTGAACTCAGGGCCTGGGCAACTCCCTTGAGTGTTTGTGCTCAAGGTTGAGCCACAGCTCAACTTCTGGCTTTTTGATGGTTCATTTGAGAGAAGAGTCTCAGGCACTCTCTTCCCACCCAGGCTGGCTTTGAACCACCATCCTCAGATCTCAGCCTTCTGGGTAGCTAGGATTATAAGCATGAGTCACCAACACTTGGCTCAGCTCACCCATGACTTGAATCTGGCAGAGAAAATGACCTCCCCGCTTCCCCCTCTCCTGCTCCCACTGGGTAGGGGTGGGGGGAGGGGAGAGTCTACATTTATTGAGTAAAACAAGAACCCTGGTCCCCTTATGTTTTTGTGAGCAGTTGAACTCATTCGTTAATGTTAAACTCAGAGTTTCATATTTTATTATTTCTGTCTTGGTAGAGTTTATTTGACTGGAAGATTCTAGCTCTATGAAATCAGTATTAAAAATATGAGATGAAGCCAGACACTGGTGGCTCACACCTGTCATCCTAGCTACTCAGGAGGCTGAGATCTGAGGATCAGGGTTCAAAGCGAGCCGTGGCAGAAAAGTCCATGAGACTTTTTTTTTTTTT
>NW_012267291.1:4988387-4989588 GCF_000151885.1 Dipodomys ordii | reverse complement strand
TTTGTCTAATGAAACAAGCACAGTTCCTTTTCTTCTTTACTATATCTAAGAAGCAATATAGCCCTGGTGTGATGGCATATTGCTGTGATTCCCCCCTCCCCCTCCTCCTCCTCCTCCTCTTCCTCCTCCTCCTCCTCAATCTTGAGCTTTAAACAGAAAATTTAAGATGTGGACGATATGGAAGCATTCAGCCTCCATTCAATTAAACAGTTTTTTTTTCTTCTTCTGTTTTTACATTGCTCATCTTTCCCCACACAGTCTATTGACCCCGACTCTGTGTAACAAATGGTCTGGTTTTCCAGCCACCTTGGAAATGTCATGTACGAGTCAACAAAACTACTTAGTGTATGTTTTATAAAGAATTACAGCCTCCTCTGAATTACTCAGACTTTCATCGCTGGCAAGCTAGCTTGGTTACCTTGTGTCTGGATGGATGTGTGGAGTTTCAGAGAACATGATTCACAGACGTACCCCACTCCCCAGTTCATGGACGTGACGGGCGGAGACGCACTCAGTCATCCTGTTTATATCTTCCCCTGTGCCATCCGGGAAGGGGCCGCTGTGTAATTTAAGAGCGCTCAGTATATCAGATCACGACTATTTTCCCCCTTGATTTTTCTGATGAATCACGTTAGGAAGGAAGGCTGGAGCTGTCACGTGGCAGAGTGTAACAGAAGGAGACGAGGCAGCAACAACAAAAAAAAAATGGTTATTGAGAAAACATCGTCCAGGTTGGGCATCCGGCAAAGGGGGTGGATTGGAATTATGTGCCAATCATTCAGATCTGGGGACAGTCCAGTCCGGACGCCTTGTACCTCTGGCAGTATCAGGTTGTACGTGTATCGTTGATGAGGGCGGCTTCTGCACTGTTGTCTGCACAAGACTGTGTGTGTGACAAAACCTGGCTTCTGTCACTCAGAGGGCTCAGTGTTCTTTTGAGGTGATATATATTGACTATGACGTATTACATTCATAAGCAACGCCTTTGTCTAACTACTTGAAGATAATAATACAAAGAAAAAAAATCCCATGAGTTAAAAAAATGAGATACAGGAATGCTGATAAAGTCTAATGAATGGGTCTGAAGGGCAACTTTGGAATTCCCATTGCCTGGCTTTAAATTCTACCCATGTTCTCATTTCCTGGTGACACTGGATGGGTTATTTGGTCTCTTTGTGTGTGTGTGTGTGTGTGTGTGTGT
>NW_012267291.1:4973303-4977262 GCF_000151885.1 Dipodomys ordii | reverse complement strand
GGCTTTATCATTTGAGCCACAGAGCCATGTCCAGCCTTTTCTCTTTATTTGGTACTGAGGAATTGAACCCAGGACTTCATACATGCTAGGCAAGCACTCTACCGCTAAGCCATATTCCCGACCCCCACAGAGACTCTTATCTCCAATAAACTACTCAAGAAAAAGCCAGAAGTGGCTCTGTGGCTCAAGTGGTAGAGCGCTAGCCTTGACCACAAAGAGGCTCAGGGACAGAGCCCTGGTCCTGAGTTCAAGCCCCAGGACTGACAAAACTGCCAGCTTCAGGCCCCAGTCCCCCTTATGACTGACTATCTTTGTTGAGGGTGATCCTCCCATTTAAGGATCCAACATAGCTGTACCCCATGCAGTAGGGTCCCTTTATGAGATGATTTTTCCAACACCGGGGGGAAGGAAGTCCCGGTGGGGTCACTGAGAACATGCTGCGTTGCATCATGGGAGGTTTTGAAGGTGCTGTGAATGATAACTTCCCCCTTCCTAATCTTTGCTCAGGCTCTACCTTTTCAATCTGATTCGTATGCCTCGAGTCTCATCTGATGCTACGTGGTTAAGAGCTGTTCTGGAAGGGGCGCGTTGATGGATCCTTGTGTGGATACGGGCAGACAGGCCGATGCTGGCCAGGCTCATCGGAGAAGATTTCTCAGTGGAGATGGTACTTTAAAAGATAATTACATATTTGCCTAATGTTAGAGGAGGAATTAAAGAAATGCAGCTCTTAAAAAATTCTATCACAAAAATGCTCACTTGGGTCTTCCTGAGACCAGGCCACAGAACCGTGGCTTCCACGGAAATTACAGGATAGACTACATGCAGTGTGGAACCCCAGGGAAGCTCCACCAAGAGTACACTCTTGAAGACTCCGCTGAGCCCTCTGATTTTCAGACAAAATGACTTGGTGTTTTTGCTTCCCGTCTGCTCATTCGGTCTCATGAGGCCATGTTGATCTTGGGCTTGGCTTTTCAGAGAAGTAGATGGTAAGGCGGGGTTACACATGGAAAGACTACCAGGGGCAATGGCTACAGAGGAAACTGGTGTGGGTCTGGGAAAGATGATGGAGAATCATCAGAGGGTGGTGGGTTCTGATTCTGGGGATAGAGGAAAGGAAGGAAGGGAGGTGGAGTAGAAACCTCTGATAGCCGTATAGTGCTAACGCCATTTGCAAAGGTGATACACTGTAGCTTCCAGTCAGGGGCTCATGAGTCTGCGAGGCCTGTCCCCAGTACGCTTAGCCCGGGTGACCTCAGAAGGCAGCAGTGGTTGCGATCCCCCACATACCCCACTGACAGAGATACACGAGGCCCATTTCCTCCCTTGTGGGACATGCAGCAATGAGAGCACTGAAGATTCTAGAAGCTAGGTTGATGTGTTCATCATGCAAAAGGAAAAGACTCAGGTGGAGTCCATTGTTTTATAAACCCTTTGAATAATGGCTGCAGCTGGAGATAACTAGCTTAAGAACTGCTGTTTCCCGGCTAGCGCCGAGCAACTGTTATATATGCAAACGTGTTCACTGTTACCAGTATTTCACTTTATTTCTTCTCATGCTGAATGATACCGATTCTTCTTTTTGTGCCAGCAGTGGGGCTTGGAAGTCAGGACTTTGAGCTCTTGTGTGGCTTTTTCGCTCATCAGGGGCACATTACCACCTGAGCCACTGCTCCCCTCCTGGCATTGTTTTGCTGCAGAATTTGAGAGTCTCTCAGATTTATCTTCTCTGGATAGTTTTGAACCTTGATTCTCAGATCTGAGCTTCCTAAGTAGCTCAGATTATAGCTCCACTTCTTAGGCTGATCTTTTAAGATACGTTGAATGAAGTCCACACACAGGATTCAAGTAAAAGAAAACTCTAAGGCATTAAGCAAGGATGGTGGTGGGTGGGAAATGGTGAAAAAGATCTCTAAACAATCGGAGTTTGGGTCATTCTTGACTTAGGTCATTGGAAAGTAAGCTTGGATCAGCATTTGGATCAAACACAAATTTGGGTAATGGGAAAGGAGCGTACTTGGCCCATTGGGGTTCCCGCTTTTTACAGAAAAACCCTTCCCTTTTCTTTCTGGACAGGGTCACTGTAAGGATTGTCCAGTTTTATGTCGTTTCTGTGATTCTGTGGCAGAAGAGTCTGTATACTCTGTTACTCACCCTTTAAACCAATCCCCAGAGGAAAACTCCAGCTTGAATTTAGTTCCGGGGGATAAAAAGTATCATCTCTGAGCGAAGGTGTATATTTTTTCCTGTCAGAAAAAGACAAGTAGACCTGTCACAATGCTTGCTTTACCTTCTTAGAACCCTTAGGGCCGAATTTACTGCTTTTATGGGCTCATCTGTTCCAATCTGGCACCCCAAAGCATCTCTCTCTCTCTCTCTCTCTCTCTAGTTCCTTAAAAGGAATTTTATTTTTATTGAAAGAAATCTTTAAAAATTTCAGAGCTCCCTGAGTTCTACACAGCCTGGCTCTCTAGGCTGAGCTTTGGTTGTGCTGTGATAATGAACAACCCTCAAGGTTTAGTGGCTTGTCAACAGCAAAGGTTGATTTCTCACTCAAGCTCTATATGGGTTTCAAGTTAGCAGAAGAAGTTAGGACTGTTCTTTGCTTCTCACGAGAGAAGTTAGCGGGCAGAGCCCAGGCTGCCTGGCTGCTTGTGAATTTCTATGGCCAGGTAACTTCAGAACATGGTTGCTGGTTAGTTTGCTTACAGATCTTATAATAGAAATAACATGCATCATTTCTCTATGCATCTATTGGCACCTTCCATGTCTTGTGAGTGCATAGAAGCAGGCAACCCTACCTTTTGATGGAGAAGAGGGGAGCATGGAGGAAAGTCTGAAGTATGTCCACATAGCCTTACTTCACAATGTGGGGGTCTACCAAGGCCTGGGAATCTCCATGGCATCCTGACAACCTTTGCTGCAGCTTGCTTGTCTGATGTTGCTTGTGCCTAGCATTATCTCTCTTCCTTGTGATGGTCACCCGAGGTTGCTGGTCTTAACTCACAACGGACAACGTCCATGCCTTTTCTCCCCCTCAACTCACTGTTAAAACCACTTTCTGCTTGAGGGTCAGAGTTTTCTTGATGGTTTAGAGGACATGAAAGGAAACTACAACCCAAGGGAGAAGATAATCTCAAGAGTGCCCTCCTAGTAATTTGTTACCCCTCACACTTGACACATATTCTAGTTGTTTTATTTGGCTACAGTAGATGATCTAGGCACACATTTTTATTTCTCCTTGGAATGGAATTGCTGGATGGAGGATTAATGCAAAATACATATTTTTTAACTTTTTAAGAACTTTCTACCATGTGTTTGGATCCTTTGTTGAGGCTCAGATGACTATAGAGCTGTGGGCTTTTTTATGGATGCTCAATTTCCATTGATCTGTTTGTGTTTTTTGGGCCAGTTCCATGCTGTTTTGGTTACAATGGCTCTGTAGTGTAATTTGAAGTCAGATATTGTGATACTGCTACTATTATCGTTTGTAATTTTTTTAATTTAGGTTTTTGAGACAGGGTCTTTCTTTTTTTAATTTTTTTTTTTTGGTCCGGTCGTGGGGCCTGAACTCTGGGCCTGAGCGCTGTCCCTCAGTTCTTCAGCTCAAGGCTAGCGCTCTACCACTTGAGCCACAGCGCCACTTCTGTTTTTTTTCTTTTTGCTTATGTGGTGCTGAGGAATTGAACCCAGGGCCTCAGGAATGCAAGGCAAGCGCTCTATCACTGAGCCACCTTCCCAGCCCTTTAAAAAATTTTTTAAACTGTATTTTTTTGTCTTTTCTTTTTTGGTACTGGGGATCGAACCCAGGACGTTGCGCTTGCTAGGCAAGCGCTTTGCCACTGAGCTACATCCCAGCCGACAGGGTCTTTCTTTATAGATCAGGCTGACCTAAAACTTGAGATCCTTCTGTCTCACCTGCTTAAAATGCTAGGGTTACAGTTATGTGCTACCATGTG
>NW_012267291.1:4935777-4971342 GCF_000151885.1 Dipodomys ordii | reverse complement strand
TGGTTTATTGGAGATAAGAGTCTCACAGACTTTCCTGCCTGGGCTGGCTTTGAACCATGATCCTCAGATCTCAGCCTCCTGAATAGCTAGGATTACAGGTGTGAGCCACCAGCGCCTGCCTTCAGCCTTTAATCTTGATATTCTTTCTTCTTTCTGGTCTTGCATATTGGTGATGTTCTCCATTGGGTTTGAGTGTTGATTCTTATCAATTGGGTAAGAATGTGTTTGTCAGCTTTGTTTATTGTAAAGTTATCCTGTAGTATATTATTTGGAAATAGGTCACAGTGCAGAGACTACAACTAAGGAGGGCAGAGCTAATTCACTTCACATAGAATTCTATGTTGACACATTTTTCTCCTTTTTGGAAATTTGGATATCTCTTTCCATTGTCTTCTGCCCTTCATTGTTTCTGATGGGAAATTAGCAGTTAATCTTATGTTGATTCCTCTTTATATAACTCTGTTTTTCTCTTGCTAATGTCAAGGTTTTCTTATATTTTTGGTGAATTTTTGTAAGTAGAGAAAGTGTTTTGTTTCTTTTAGAGCACCAGGTTCTTGTCCCATTGTGGCCAGGAGTTGTGATTATAATACTGAAAATAATAACATTTTAATGATCACCAAAGCTAGTGCTGAGTACTAACATGCATAACGGATATGCTGGTTGAATCTGACCCTGCAATGACTTGAGTTCTACAGAGCTCCTAACAGAAGAAACTTCTGGCCATGTGGAATTCTTAGACCTCCAGGATTGGTCCTTTCTCCCCTACAGACAGAAGTTCTGTTGACCTTTTAGCCAGGCTTCCTGGAACTTCCATTTCAATTCTGTTCCTGGGTTCTTCTAAGCTGTTATGGGCTTCACATATAAAGAATGACTTCATCATTGTGCAAAAACTGGTTTATGAGGGAAGAAAGACTAATCTTGTCATTTCAAACACATTGCAGCGAGCCCTTGTATGCCGTCTTGTGACGGTTTTGCATCCCTGCATCATTAAAAATGCTGTGAACAGCATCATGTTCACATTTCAGTGGGAACAGAGTTGTAGTAGGAGAATCTTACTGAAGTTCAGGCTCACTTGGTAGGGAAATTATGAAGAGAACTCATCTGGAGGAGGACTTGACATCTGTGAGGTGTCATAGTGGACAGTGTGTATCTTTCTTTTTTAATCCTCACAACAATCCTTTGTGGGAAATATAAATATTCCATTTTACCCTTGATGTTATTTCCACTTAACTTTTTTCCTTTCTCTGTTCAATGTCTGGTTTCTAGCTTCTTAGCTAGGACCATGTTGGTAATGAAGGGAATGCTCTCATGGTTTGATCCTTAAGTGTCTCTTATCCTTTGACTGCTGTTTCTTTCAATAGTGGTCACATGACCCAATTTGATTTTGAGAGTCAGCATGAAGCTTTTGTTTCAATTGCTGAAAGAAGAGGAAATTTATTTTGAATTTGAACATAGGAGAATTTTGTCATGGGGATTCTGGTAGCTACCACACAAAGCCTGAAGAAGAAAACATCAGAGTGAAATAATTTAACTGTTAGATTAAACCTAAAAGCAGATATTCATGTGCTCATAGTTATAAAGACAACACATTTTTGTTTTGTTTAAGCAGTGTGAATATGATTTTATGCCTTTTGCCACTGAATTAGTCTGGACTGAAAAACCTTCTTCCCTCTTTTTCTACTGAGTTCGTTAGTCTGAGATTAATACAGTATTTTTTGATTCTTTGATCCGGCATTTTAAAGACTAAGTGTTCTTGAATAAGTCCTGTTCTCCCAAATCAAGGGACATGATTTTCCCTTTTCAGAAAGAAATTCTTCCCTTAATTTTTGTGTAAAATTCTTTGATTCTAGGAAGTCCTTAATTCAGACCAAAATGTGTGACTCTAAGATTTAATAGAGGCTAAGTACATGAGCCTTGATTTCAGACAAGTATGTATTTGGAATCTGGCTCTATCAATTATTAATTATCTAACTAAAAGCAAACTTCTTAGTTTGTTTGAATTTTAATAGTCCTTAATAAAGGAGGCTTTAATTCATATGATAGTGTAAGGATTAAATGATAGACTATATATGGAAACATAGATAGTAAATACTCATAAATATTAACTATCATGATATACTACTCCCTCTCAATGGCATCATTATATTTAAATATCATTCTCAAAGATGTATTTGGTGGCAAGCAGGGCAAAAAGTCCTTACAAAAGGATTCTGTAGTCAAATATATTCAGGAAATGTTTATGCTTTTACCTCCTCATATTTTCTAGGCATATTAGCATATAAAAGCTCTGAGATATTCTTCAATAAATAAATCTGCTTGAATGTGTTGATCCAGCATCCAAAATATATTTGACTACACAGCACTATTTCTTCACAGGTGTAAACCTATTAACATATATCAACAAGGAAGGAGTTGAAACCTTTAGGATGTGATTGTAGACATCCATCAATTAATGGAAGCAGTAAGAAGGATTTCCTTGGGATCCTAGGTCTTTTCAGATGTCAGCTCTTATTAACTCCTCACAGAAATGCTGACTTTTAAAACATGTTAGCCTAGATAGAGATCCACAAACTATGGCCTATGGGTGGACTACTTGTCAGAGGGTGGGCAACACCTGGCTATATGGCCCTTCAAATAATCTGGTACATGACAGGACAGACATAACACTTCTCATTGGCAGTTTGCAGCCTGTCTGCCTGTTTTGACAGTTTTGTTTGGCTCATCATGATGTTAGAAATAACCAAATGCCCCCAGAGAAAAATATTTCCCATCTCTAAAGTTTTATTAGCACCTAGTCATGCTCATTCGTTTAGGCATTTCATAGCTTTTTTTTTTTTTAATGCCACAAGAGTGGTGTGATTGCGACAGACGGTATAGCTGGGCAGCCTCAAAGATTTATTCTTTGACCCTTTATGGGAGATGTTTGTTGACCCTTGGCTGACATCTGTAAACACTTGATGAACAAAGAGTTTCTGAGTTAATGTGGTTAAAGTGGATTTGGTTTTCTAAAGCTTATCTTAGTTCTTATTTTTCCTGTTCATAAAGTGAGATGTTATATCTTCCTATGAATAATCCTGACATTAGGAAAGATACCAAAAGAACATAACAAGGGTGTAGAGGAAGAGAGAAACTCCCTAGAAAGAAGGAAATGTACATCTCATAGGAACCGAGTGGCTTCAGCGACTTGGTTTTCAGCAGGAGCATGCAGCAGGTCTGGCTGGAGCACCACGGATGCCCCATTTCTCAGGATGTTCCTCTGAATTCTCTCTGTGTAGCCACAGACTGTCCTGAGGAAGAGGGGCCATCATCAGGAGGTACATCTTTGTCCTTCATCACATCTCCCGAGTGTCAGGACTCCATGGTTCCCCTCCATTACAGTGATGCTTTTGCATGGTTCAGTCACCCACACTTACCTGCATTTTGGAAATGCTAACTGGAAACTGCCCAGAAGTGGACCATTAAGTTTTAAATAACCTTGATTCTCACATATTGTCATCACAGATCCATTTTATTGTTGTTGCTAATCTGTTAGTGGGTCAAATTTATCAGTTAAACTTAGTTATTGTATATAAGGAAAGCCAGTACTCTCTGAAGTTTTAGGGTTCCACTATGGGTCTTAGAATGAGTCCCTCCACAGATGGGGAAAGTTTCTGGTCAATTACTTTCCTGGTTGCAAAGCCACAGAGAGGACAAACAATCACAGTTCCATTGCGGAAGGGATTGAGATGAACCTATTTTCAGCCATGTGGGTTTGGACGTAGGGCTGGTCCTATCAGTGGCTCTCGGAGAAGAAAGGGATTTCTGTAAAGGTTCTAAGCTTTTGGGTTGTATGAGCACATGAGAACTTTTTTACTGAATCTTATAAATATCTGGCTATAATGTCGCTCTTCCAGTTTTTGGAAGTTGACTGTGCCTAATCACGCAGGCTAGGAATCCCAGGTCTCACACTGGATTTGCTTGTGGTTGTTGACATTAATTTTGACTGAGTGTAGATAGTGAGCAGATTAGACAAGGTCCATGCCCTGTGGGCGATGATGGAAAGTGTAATGAGAGAGATGCTGCAGAAAGAACTCAGATTCCTGTACAAGCATAGGGTGCAGACATGCTCTGGGAGACCGAAAGGCTGTGGTGGGAGGTGGCTGGGGAATTAGGGTGACTGGGGTGTTAGGTGTGAAGATTTCATCTAACAACACAGAAGGATGTGTTGGCACCAGACTATCAGGCGAAGAGGAGCTGACATTTCAGGTGGAGAAACGGGGGTGGGGGTGGGGAGATGGGGGTGGAGAAGGCTTGTAATCTGGCAGCTACATTGTGGACAAGACCTCAGAGCCTGGATTCCGATCCTGACACATTCCTGAGCTAGTTTAATTTCATGAAGCTTCACTAGCTCTTATGTGACGGGAGTCATCTTAAGAATGGGTGCTTTGAACAAAACCACAGGAAAGCACACTAAAATTTGGACCAGAATTTAGGGGAGAAAAATGGCTTGTGGTGGGACCACCGACTTTGAATGGTCATTTATACATCTTTGCAAAGGAAATGTTATGGTGGCAGCCTCTCAGGAGAATTAGAGTTAGAATCCCACTCCACTTTTTTGTAATAATTTTAATCAAAGATGTCAAAACCTGATATAATCTTGCTTCCTTCTAGACTGCTGATTGGGAGCAAAAATTCCTTGTGATATTTATGTATTTTTGTAAGTTAAAGAAATAAAAATAAATAATAAAAATAAGAGTCTTTTATTAAGCAATTTCCCCCAAACTTAGCTAGACTAATTAAGTCTCCATGGTAAATATTCATAAATAGTCATGATTTTAAAAAAAAATCAAAGTCAAATACAGGTGTTTATGTTACGCAAAACCAAAGTTGTTAAGTAAGGTCTATGCTGTATCCTTTAAGATTCCATCTACTAATAAATGCTGAATAAAAATGGAGAGATGGAATATTGTTTGATGAAGAGATATATCCCCAGTACTTCCAGTGGAATCCAGCTTTGTGAAATGCAAATTTTATAAATTCCAATCCATCAAATAGAAATTTTACTATAAAAGGTTTTCATGGAAATTATAGCTGTCAACTATCAATTAATGCACACGGTCCCATTTTCCTTAAGTACTGTATTGAACTTTAATGAAAGGTTACTTATTCTATCAAATTGCTTTATACTTTGTAAGATTAAACTTAACCAAAAATTAACATCGGTATTTCTGTGAAGAGAGCATGCAAACAAAATCCCTCTGACAGTGGAGCCTACATGTTTTTGTTGTTTTCTGGGAAATATACTTTCTACACACATTTAAAAAGTACTAAGAATTTATTTTTTTTTCAACCAAGGCTATCAGGAAATTTAACCCATTCAGAACCAAGTGTCTCTCCTGCTTGTCTTTGCTCTTGACTTTTAGCCACGTGTGATGTATGATCATCATTTTTCACCTATGTCAAATGTATGATTATCACTTTTTATATATGTCAAATGCTTAGCCAGCTCCTGCCAGCTAGTGTGGAAATTATAGTAAGACAGGGCCTTGAACTCAACACCTCTTGGTTTAGATATTAGCTCTATTATTACCTAGTTGTGCCAGTGTTCTACTTGCTTGGTTTCTGAACCTTAGCTTCTTCATCCGTAACGTGAAAATGATAAGCATGTTTTGTCTTGTAGAACTGCTCTGTGAATACTGGAGAAAAGCACAGACACAGTTTAGAAACACAGAATGTGTCCAGTGAACACACAGAATTGGTGCGGTGTTAGGGCACAGGTCAAGCCCCTCCTGCAGATATGCCCCACCCACCCAAATTCTAATTGGATGTCGAGTAAGAGTCTAAGTAGATTTTTACCATACCATCAAAGGACTCGGAGGCAGAGCTTCTGGAACCTACACCACATAGTGTGACAGGGAAGTGATGGATAACGTGTGAATAACCCAGGCATGCTCTGTGCCCTTCGAAAATTACAGCAGCAGGTTAAAGGGTTTGTCCTAAAACCAGGGGTATATCAAAGCAGAGTGGCACTGGGAGTGTGGTAGAGCATAGATGGAGACCTGAGTTCTCTTCCCAGCTCTGACACTCATTGGATTCTTTGGACAGCCCTTCTACACACACACACACACACACACACACACACACACACACATGCACACATATACATATATATTCTCCATTGCATGAGTGTGTGCAGGTGTGTGGGCTCTGAGGTAGTTGGGGCCTCTGGCTAGGTGGGGAAGCACACATTTGTGCCCTCAGCTCCAGGACATAGAATGTAGCCCTGCCCATTGAGAGATCTGCAAGGAAAGCCAGAAGTGTGACCTGGCACAGAATGTCACATGATCATCGGCATTGCAGCTGCATCTCCTGGCGGATGGAAGGCTTGGTTGCTGCTCACTTAGAATGGCCGTGCTCCATGCTTTGGGCAAGCCTCCTCCAGATCTGCAGCTCGATCATTTTCAGGAAGTCGTCTTTTTTTTTTTTTGTCTGACTGTCTCCTATAATCTTGAAAAATGATTTATAAAATCAGAATAGATTTTGGCATGAAGTAAGCTTAAATTGACTGCTTTCTATCACGAATTAGCACAAAGCAGAGCTTGTCATAGCCTAAATATTTGTCTTCGGGATGGATACACATCGCCTCTACTTTCATCTGGCCTGCGCCGTTATCTCTGGCCTGTCAGGGGAAGGAAACAGCACAGGATAAATCATGCACTCTCCAACAGATAGATGCCGGGCTGGTTGTATACGAATGGAACGAGGTGTCGATGTGCGGCTGAGTTTAGGTTCCGTCCACTATAAACATCGACATTCCTTTCCAATGAGCCCATTTGCTGGTTAAGCAGTCACCACTTGGGATGGCTTGAGGCTCCTGTGCTCCATCAGATTCTAATGATTTCAGATGTTTGCAATTAATGAACCATTAGATTAATTGGTGAAGAACCAGAAAAAAAAAGGTTTTGGAATTGGGTCAGAACCCCAGACAAGCTATCGCCTATAGGGACAGCAATCACCAGAGGCAAAACAGTGAGAAATTGAATTAATGATTTTCTTGGCTGCTTCTCACCAGTCTCTCTACACATTTTCTCTCTCTGTAAAACATGAGCATTGAGCAGCAGCTGAGTTCAGCAGACACGGGAAGGAGAGAGAGCTCAAAGAGAAGTAAGTGATCGTTTCCTGTTCTTCCAGTTCAGGCTTGATCTGCTGGTTTCCGTGGGTACCAAGAAGTGACTTCATTACTCAGTGTTTGCTTGAGTCTCTGTCTCTGGGCTTTCGTTGTAAAGCTCCTGGGTTTATTAATTATGTAATCCGTCAGCCATCTTAGCAAAATGACTAATAGTATTTCAGAAACATGGAAATAAATAAGCCAGGCTTCAATCTATGATTATGTAGGCTTGATAGAAACCCCAGGGTAGCCATGTTTTAAGAAGTGTGCATAAGCAGTTTAACACCAGCTTGGCGCTGTCGTACTTAAAGTCTGGCAGCACTGTGAGTTATCGCCTGGCCCTGCGTGGCGTGTTAGATGAATCTGTAATTTGAGAAGTTAAATTAACCCTGAAATGTATTATTTGTGGTCTGTTTCCCACTCAGGAGAGGCTCTCATGAAAAGTTGTTGGGGGCGGGGTGGGGTGAGCAAAGCTAAGATTCTTGGTGAATTTACAGTAGCTCTTGTTATCCATGACCCCGAAAGTGAATTTTTAGGAAAGGACACCATGGTTTTAGACATTTCTGGTGCTTTCTTGGTAGTTGCTGCTGTTGTCCGATAGTTTGTTAGGCAATTGCAGAGTGAATGGAGAAATGGACATTTGTTATCAAGAGGAAATGGTTTTGGAACTCTCTGTAGTCATGGAAGAATATTTCCAACCTTTTCTGTCTTTGGCAGTACAGGGGATTGAACCCACCACCTTGTACCTGCTAGGTAAGTGTTCTCTTACTTGAGCCATGTCCCTAGTTCGTATGTTTGCATTTAATCCTTCTTCCCCTGCCCCGGCCCCCCCACGACCCCCGACTTCTTGTCCCTCCACAGAGTTGAGGACTGAACTCTTACCAGGCAAGTGCTCTTCCAGTGAGCGGAATCCCCAGCCCCTCTTTCTCTTCATTCTTTTCCTTTTCTTTTTCATTTAGATAGTATCTCAGGAACTATCCCAGATTGGCTTCAAACCATGATCTTCCTCCCTCTGACTTCCAAATAGCTAGGATGACAGGCATGTGTCACCATGCCTGGCTGTCATAGAGAGTATCAAAGTACCGTACTGTCCTTTGAACATGCTCATTTGTTTGTTTGTTCAAGCAACTTTTATGAAAGAACCGTTTTGTGTCAGATCCTATTCCAAGGAAGGTTCAGCAGTCGGCAATATGTAGATCCTTAGCTCCAAGTGTTACATTCTCATGAGATGGGTTTAATTAAAAGCTGAATATTGTCTTAAAGGAACAAAAAAATGAGATTATGAAAATGGGATGAAGAGACTTTATAGGCAAGAAAAATCAAGGATTTCACCTATTCACTTATGTAACTATAGGAAAATTGTCACCGATTTTTATTTGTGAAATTTAAAATATAATAATAATTTTTTAGTCAGGTCCATCATTGACATGCATGAAATTCTTTTCTTCATCTGTTAAAGCCATTTTGTTTTGTGTTAGTCCAAGCACTTGAACTCAGGACCTGGGCACTGACCCTGAGCTCTTTGGTTCAAGGCTAGCACTCTACCACTTGAGCCACTCCCAGCATTTTGGTGGCCATCTGGAGCTAAGAATCGCAGAGACTTTCTTGCCCAAGCTGGATTCCAACCGTGATCCTCAGATCTCACCCTCCTGAGTAGTTAGGATTAAAAGAATAAGCCACCAGGTCCCAGTTTGTTAAAGCTATTTTGAATTGGCTCAATGATGTAAAACAAGCAATGGATCAGATCTGAAGCATGGGCTATAGTTAGCCACTCATTTTTAGAAAACTTGTATTTGAAAAATTTTATTGGTGGGTAAACAATCATGATTATTATATTATCATATATCATAATAGACAATTATAAATAATATGATATGATAATAGTATAGATAATATATTATAACATATAAATATAATATGTAATTTATAACACATAATATGCATTATATCTATGTATATATAGCTATGATAGTTCATTTTATTATCTAAGGAGGTGAAAGACCTCTGTGATGGAAACTACAAAACCTTGAACAAAGACACTGAAGAAGACACTAGTGGATACAAAGACCCCCATGTTCACCATTACATATTCATGGATTGGCAGAATCAAAATAGTGACTATGGCTATATTACTGATAACAATCTAGACATTCAGTACAATGCTCATCAAAATCCCAACGCCATTCTTTAGCCAAATACAAAAATTAATCCCAAAGTCATGGAAGCATAAAAGATCTCAAATAGCAAATGTAATCCTGAGCAAGAAATAGCAATAGAGGAGGTATCATAATACCAGTTTCTAATTTATAACATAAGCCATAGTAATGTAATTCATACACAATGAAAGTTAAAACAAACATCTCTCTATGAATCATTTCAAATTATCTTAGATCCTTGAGAGAGATGATTAGCAACCTTAGAAAAATAATAGTTGAAATTCACTAAATACTCACTATCTGCCCAGTGTTGAACTCTAAACTACATATGTGAACAATGATATATGAAGCATGTTTATATTATATGTACACTTATATGTATATAATATAAACTGTTTTAGCACAAAACCTACAAGGCTCTTGCGCTCAAGGCTAACACTCTACCATTTTGAGCCACAGCTCTGCTTTTGGTTTTCTGGTGGTTCATTGAAGAGAAGAGCCTCATGGATTTTCCTGCCTGGGCTGGCTTTGAACCGTGATCCTCAGATTTTAGCCTCCTGAGTAGCTAGGATTACAGGGGTGAGCTACTGGTGCCTGGCAATTGTTGCTATTTTGTGGGTGAGCAAATCATGTCACAGAGAATTTAAGCAGTTTTCTGCTGAGGAGGTTGGGTAGTGAGTCTATCACATCCTGAGGTTCGGCTCATGTCTTTCACCTCTGTTTCCATGCGAATGAATGTATACCCACTCACTGCCTGTTTCTGAATGGAACTTTCTAAACTAATTGGCACATTGCAGGGAAGTCAGATATAGAAACAGATGATGCAGCTTTAAAACAAAATTATCATTACACATCTTTATGGTTAAAGAGCATCTGGAGCAATTTAAGAAGTTAGAAAGGAATAAGATGTTTTACAACATAATGTGCCCCGGGAATGCCATCCAAGTGGGAAATGTGTTCGCTGAAATATGGCTTCGTCACCCTTCCTCTCTACTTTGGGTGTGTTTTCTCCAGACCCGCATGGCACTGCTGCAGTGAGGCTGGCTCTTTACTTAGCCTTTTTTTTTCTCTTTAATTCAAGCATTCTGGGGGAAATAAAATAGCTCTCCAAATAATAATTCACACTAAAAACGGAGAAGTCATACTCTTCCTGGGGAGAGAACAAAAATAAAAATGTGAATCATTAAGAAGCCAAAAGAGAGAGAGAGAGAGACACTGTAAATAAGCCCCTCTAATTATGCATCACGAAAGAAAAGTCAACTCCAAATGGTTCAGTAATCTCACACCAGCCGCACTAATAATTGTAGCAATACTCTTCGTCTCCCTTAAGATAATGAGCAACACACCGATGGGGAGAATGTAGAAATAAGATCAACAATTTTCCATCCACATGCCAAACAATGTGGACCAGCTCACCTCAAGGTTTGCTACTGAGCCCAATGTGGAGAATTTTAACTTATAATCTTCCCCTTCCTTTAAAAGGCGGAGCAAGGGGAAAAAAATCCCAGTTGCCTTTCTGCCTAGACAACACATTTCACTCCAACTCCTCTCAATTGGGGGTCCCTCTGAAAAGAACCCAGATAATTAAGATTTCAGTAATTAACCAAATTTAAAAACAACAATTCATAAGACAATTCTGTCATCCTGAAAGCTATATGGCTGCCACCCACATTTCTACAGTTTCCAACAATAAGAAAAAAAGACAGTGTAATAATGGGAACACAAAGTTGGTCACAAATTCGGGTTTAGCTTCTCCTGCCTTCTGCCGTCCTTCTGTTTATTATTGTGTTTCTTCCAGCATCTTAGATGCAAACGTGCCATCTTAACCCATGTCCTTTTGCCTTCAGAAAATGATTCTTGTAAGAAACAGAAACAGAACTGTGTGTATATGTGCATATATAATCATGTATTTGTAAATTCATTAGAATTATAAAACAACAGTTTTTTGGATAGGGGATGACCAAAATTTATGCAAAACAGATGTAAATCAGTCTCCATAGTACTTGCAGGTTGCCATTGATACTTCATTCCTGTGCTTGCTTCCTGTCAAGGCAATCTATAGAGTTCTATCCCAGACTCCCTGTCTTTGTTTCCTCCTGGTGATGGTTGTTCAACATAAAAGTAGATCCATCTCAAACTTATCCATGAGGATGTGGAGAGAGATAGGACAGCATGTTTCCAATGTTGTGTGACCTGCTCCTTGGTTATGTGTGACCTCTCTGATCCTTCAGGCACTCGGGACAGGCACTGAGCCTCGGGTCATGCCGCCCAGGCCACTGACAAATGGGAGGCTCAGTTCTGCTGCCGCCGAGGTCTTCTCCACCCCCAGCATGCCTACGTTACTCACTCAGTTCAAGGTCCCCCTTGGATTTTCTACACGAGGCGGAGCAAGCTCATCCAAACCTGTCATCCCCAGCTACCCAGGGGCTTGCAAGCGACGTGGCGTAAATGACAAGCACCACGAGGAGCCTTGAAGAATATCTTTCTACCCAGTCACATGCACCCTGGCATGGGAGGCCCCAGCCATTGCCAGCAAGCCATGTGGCAGATTTTCAGAAGTGAGAGTTCAAATAGGGGGTAGTGGCTGGGCCCAGCCACGTGGGAAGAGAAGAGGCTGACTGTTTGTTCACGGCTTAGGCAGGTGGTAGGTGGGTGTGTGGGGGCTGGTCCATTTGAACTGTGTGAGGTAGCATACTGGCAGGGAGTGTGTGTGTGTGTGTGTGTGTGTGAGTGTGTAGACAAAGCCACTCTCCAGGTGGCCAGGAAGCAAGTAGAGGGACAGGAGTACCATTCTACCCTTCAAGGGGGAGCTCTGAAAATCATTCCACTAGGCAGCCTCTTAAAGGTCCCACCACTGACCAAGAGGGCCACAAGATGGACGCTAAGCCTTTACTATGGGCCTTTGGAGTCGTTCCAGAGCCAGGGGTAGCAGATCCACACCAGTTCATCTAACAAGCCCGTCACCATTTTGGAAGTGGGGACACAGTGAGGTCTCAGTCTGACACCAGGAAACGGCATGTGCACGGAGCTGTTCAGAAGAGAAGCCATCGGAGGCTGGCACAAGTGGAAAGGGTGCTGTTTCAAGGCTGGAGGAAAGGACACCCGGGTCTGTCAGTTCTCACGGTGTGGAGCTAGACACTCACTGCCTTGGGAACAGTATGGCTGGTTTACCCTCTCTGAGGCCATGCTGGTGTTTCTGGGTGAGACTTTTGCCATGGATCAGCTGCTCTATTGCACTTCTCCATGAGGATCAGCTTTGTAAAAATGGCACATCTTCAGGAGGTTCCACATTATCATTCTCTACATGTGCACAGTGCCTAATGATCAAACCATGGTAGTGGGCCACTTCCCTCCACTCATGCATCTCTTCTGTGTTGGAAACTGTCCTACTCTTCTGGGTATTCTGGAATGCGTCAGAGCTTGTCGCAGAGAACAGGTACCTGACTTTGCTATCAAAATCCAGTCCAGCACTTTGGATTCTTCTAAGTGTACACATGGCAGGAAATGACTACCGCAGCATCGCCATGATCCTGGAGCTCTGGAGCTCAGGGCCGCATGACTGAAAAACACCCTGAAGGGAGCAGAGGACCGGGAGTGGATGAGTCCCTGCTCTACCCAGTGCCAACTCCGTGGGTGCCACTGGTACACTGCAAGTGTGGTGTCTGGGGCTTCGTTACCCACCTGTGCCAAAGGCTAAGGAAAGGGATCCAAAGGTACCTCCAGCCAGAGGGTGTGTTCATCTGTCAGTGTGCGTGTGCGCAGTGCAGGCCATGCTGGCTCTTTGTATTTGTCACAGGTCAGAGTTGGAGGCAGACATTTTGAGCTTCCGGCTCCTCTTGTTTCAAAGAAAGGAAAAGCCGTCAAAATAGTGGAGTTGATCTTTCGAAAACAGAAATTTCCATATATATTCCTTATAAGAAATTTGGTAACTAGAAGAAAAATCCTGAGAAAGACAATCCTTTACAATCTCTTTCACTCCATTAATATTTTAGGTCCCCAGCTGTGCGTGCAAGCAGCCTGCTCCTGAGAGTTGAAGTGTTTTGGAAAGCTGTAATACCGCTGGGTGCAGGTGGCTCATGGCTGGGATCCTAGTTACTCAGGAGGCTGAGATCTGAGGATCACAGCTTGAAGCCAGATCAAGCAGAAATGTTCTCCAAGTAATCAGCAAAGTGGAGATGTGGCTCATGTGGTAGAGTACTAGCCTGGAGCGAAAAAGCTGAGGGGTGGCACCCTGGCCCTGAGTTTAAGCCCCAGGACCAGCACAAAACAAAAACAACAACAACCAAAAACATTTACAGTCATCTCTGGCCTTTCTTTAATAATAAGTCGATTTTGCATAGGTACCCACATATTTCCTGATAACGTACTGCTCTGTCTGGGTCAAAAAGATATAATTTTCATCCAGATAAGGATGGTGAACATATCAAGTAATTAAATATCCAAGACACAAGTAATTAAATATCCCAAAACCAAGCAAAACGAGCATCTAGAAAACAAGACGCTCCACACTAAAAAGTTCTATGCGAGAATTAGAATCAAGAACACAAGAGACAGAACCTGAAGACAATGAAAAGAAACCCCCCCAACTTTCTTTCTCGAGGGGCACCTGGAAATACAGAGGGCCAACGGATGGGGGAGGCTGCACACTCTCGAGTTCTCTGGAAGGATGAAGGACGACATGGGTGCTTCAGGGTGGGTTCAGTGTCACCTCCCCATTTCCAGACAAAGACGAGGGAGCGTGTGAGGCAGACATAGACTTGAATGCCTTGTGGTATGAAGCTTGGGATCCCGGTGCTAAAGCATGCTTCTTGTGCTCTAGAAGTGTGGATGCGGGAGAGACCCGACATGCCTGTCTCCTCTATACCGAAGCATGCAACACACCATGCTCAACAGGATCCACGTGTTTTGCAAAAAGCAGATGGGATGGGCTCTGGGAAAACTCCATATGCATTAGCTCTAATTTAAATAAGAAGATATCTGTTTGGAAAGAGAGTGTGTTCATTATAAAAGAATTGTTCTGTGTGTGTGTGTGTGTGTGTGTATGTGTGTGTGTTAGCTGAGATATTCTTTTAGCTTGGCAGATTCTTAATACATCTGAAAAAGGATTTGGTTTTTAAATCAATTGAGCTAGATCTATTGCAGTTACTTTCAAATATAGCACCTGGGATGGGAGTGGGATTTAGCCGCACATATTTTCTCTGTAAGGAAAATGAAGAGGGAAGTTTTATATGCTTGTGTCTTTTGGCCAGCTCGTTTCTATTTGCTACTTGAATTATCTTAAAACCATTGGGAGAGTTGTAATCAGAAATAGGTCCAGATCAATTGTCCGGCTTTGAGGTTGAGATTTTGATTAAGAGCCCAGCGAAGTCTACACAACAGGGTCTCGCAAGCAATGCTACCTTCTCTGTCATCGTCACTCCTGTTATCCGTAATGCCTGAGCAGAATTATGGTACCTATATCGAATCTAGGTATTCTCTGAGTCTCTATTCATTATAGTAAACTCCCCAAATAAAATAATATAGAAGAAATATTAAAGGAAGAGAAAGAAGGGATATGAAAAAAATTGTATGTATTAAGAAATCCTTTTTAGCCAGTGGGACTCCAAAGACATCCCAAGGCATCTACAGTTCCTTAGCAGCAAAAGTAATTCCTGGTCTTGTGAATTCTGAAAAAAAAAATCTCTAAAGTCCAGTACAGATCCCAAATACACTGATAGAATTAGAAATAACATTTCCAATAAAAAAATGCATAGCAGAGTAGGACATGAAATAATGTATTTCTCTTTGAGTCATGAAAGTGTGCAGTATTTGTCTGGAAATGTGTTTGTGAAATTTAAACAACTTTTGAAGACAGCCATTTCTCTCTCTCTCTCTCTCTTTCTTTCTCTCTCTGTCTGTCTGTCTCTCTGTCTCTGTCTCTCCCCCCCTTTTTAGTTTGCTTTCAATTGAGATTCTCCTCTCTCAAAGTTTGTGCCTCTAGCTCCCAACTTCATCCCCTGCCTCTCTCCTGTTTCCCTCAATTTCCTTCCCTTTATGACCCTCTTTGGTTGCACCCCTTGATTTACGGTCATTTGTGTGATTGCACTGCTTTGCTTTATGGTAGTTTATGTCATGCTGGTCTTGTCATAAATGACTACCATAAAGTGAGGTAAAATATCATAAAACATTAGTGAGTCCCTGATACTCAAGGTCCTTCCGAATAAGCCCTGACAGGTTCCAACCGTAGGAAAACAGATTTGGCCATTTGAAAGGTGCAGCATTTGTAAAAATAAAATTAAAAAAAAAATCAGCAGTTGTGAGTTTGCCGAAGTCTTTCTAGGCGCTCATCCCTGGGTCAAGTTCATTTCATCCACTTTCCCTCCTGATGAGGAGAGGGGTGCTGAGCCCCATTGCGCAGATGGGGAACCCCAGGCCGGGGGTGGGGGTGGCCAGGGAGGGCTCCGCACAGCCAGGAAGTTCTGGAACTTGATGGAAGTCCTCACTCTCCACTTGGGGCCTTGTTCTCTGTCACCTTGTCGGCCTCACGGGGGGCGGGGCTGACGGCAGTGGGCGGGTCAGGGCTGGCAGACAGCTTCTGTGTGTGTAATGTGTGTGGCCTTTAGCTCTCTTCCGCCTCCTCCTCCTCTAGGCTCAGCAGCTCTGCCTTGCTGGACTCCCCCTCTCTGTACCCTCATCTCCCTCTCTAGTCCCCAACTGGCAGCCAGTCCATGTCCTTCCCTGTGTACCTGATCTCTTTAGACCTGGCGCTTCGCGCCACACACCCAGGTGTTACCTGAGATCCCTCCTCTACCAGCTGACAAATTCCGCCCCTACTACCTCATAAAGGCACCCACCCGCGTGCTTCCATTTCACCTTCCAGAAGGTGGGCACCACCTTCCCGATGGTGGAGGCTGTCACCTCTCTCTGCGCTCAGCCCCTCTCCTCCGGGTCGTACTCATGATGAGAAGCAGCTGAACACAGAAGCTGTTCAGCATCATCGCTGCTTTGTGTACCTGCTCTGACTCCTGCCTCCCACCGGACCTTGTCTTAGGCCCCTGTGCCCGCCTCGCTGGCGGCCACTCAGGTCCAATGACTTCCTTCCTACGTGTACCACAAGCTTTCCCCTCCGCCTCCAATCCCCAGCCTGAACGCTTGACCGGCCCAGCTCCCACCCCACCCCCTTTATCTCCCATGCTGCTTTTTCCTCCACGCCTGCAGCCTTCTCCATCCAGGCTTGGGTCACACCGGGGAGTGCTTTGTCTCCTTTTGGATGCCATCGATTTTGCCCTCTTGATGGGAAGCCCCTCGGGGACAGGGACACACCTGTCAAGCCCACAGCTGTGGTGCAGGGCCCAGGACCAGGACAGAAGCTATGTGTCGAGTGAATGCACACGGGTGTGCAGGTTATGTCTTCATTGCTAAACTGGATCGCGAGGGCTGGAAGGACAGACATGTGTCATCTGTTTCTATTCAATATGGCGTGGCATGAACAGCCACATTATTGATGCAGCGCGAGGTTCATTTAACCCACAGTGCTTGATTGAATTATAGCCACCCTCACAAAACCTTGGCTCCCAGGGCTGAAATGTCATGCTGGGCTAGATAGGGACCGAAGGGCCATAAAAAAGAGGGAATGGATAATAAGTCAAATTAGGACAGCAGTTCTTATGATCTGTCCAATTCATTAAAGAAAATATGTGAGCACCTTCATTAAAACAGGAAGAGAGAAAGGAACCAGGAGAAAAATAAAATCAGAGTAGCTCTCTGTCTCTATTTCTGTCTCTGTCTGTCTGTCTGTCTGTGTGTGTCTCTCTCTCTTTTTCTCTCCTCATCTCTTGTATTGTCCAAAAATCTTTCTAGGTTTCCTCTGTCACATCTCAGTGAAGTGTAAATTATAGCTTCCCCATAGAAATGGCCATTTTCAGTGAAATTTTAGCAAGGAACAAAATCTTATCTGGGAGTGAAATTTGGCATCCCTTCTCTCCTTCGTGCTGGGAGCTATTTTTCGTCTCTCTGGAATGGTGATGAGACTTAAACCCCGCTGTATTCCTTTCTAACGGGTGCTTCACCGAGCTGGAACTGGACGGGGAGACAGGTGCGTCTGGCAGGCTTGGCAGTCCTCATCTGCGCGGCGAGATGTATCAAGGCGAGAAACCACGCCAGGACCCTAGAAAGACACTAGGCTGTTTTTCATTGTGCTCTTTGCCACCCCTTCTTCTTCTTGCAAATTACTTGTCACCCTGGCACTTCCAGCGAGCAATGGTGCCACCCACTGAGAAGCCAACGTGAGAGTGGATGCCCATGGGAAGGTGGCTTCAAGGCTGCACATGTTGGAGCACTCTTGGCTCTTGGAGAAGGACAGTTCTATTTGTTGTTGTTGTTGCTATTGTTTTGTTTTGCAGCGTGAGGATCGAACTCATGGCCTCATACATGCTAGGCAAACTCTCCACCACTGAGCGAAACCCTCACCCCCAGACCAGTTCTTTACTGTCTCTCACTCACAGCCTTCCTAGACCTCAGCATCACATGCTGATAGATGCCAAGATACTATGATGAACAAAAGACCTCATCTTGAGTCCTTTGGGGGAACTCTGCATTTGCTTTGCTTTGACTGGAACCACTAAGAGGGTTTTTTTTGTTGTTGTTGTTTTTTGTTTTCTTGTGTCAGTCAAGGGGCTTGAACTCTGGGCCTGGGTGCTGTCCCTCAGCTCTTCAGCTCAAGGTGAGTGCTCTACCACTTGAGCCACAGTGCGACTTCCAGTTTTCTGGTGCTTAATTAGAATTAAGAGTCTCACAGATGTTCCTGCTCAGGCTGGCTTTGAACCGAGATCCTCAGATCTCAGCCTCTTGAGTAGCTAGGATGACAGGCATGAGCCACTGGCACCTGGCTTCACTATGGTTTTAATATGTTTCCAGTGACATCCAGTGGAGATTCGATAGCTGTGACTATGCATATAACATGAAGATCTCCTCCATTGATACTCCTGCCCTCGACTATCCTTTTCCCTTCTTCTCTATGGCCTTCTTTTCCTGCATTTAATTTTTTTCACTTTCAATGGCTTCCTGCTCCCCCTTCCCAAATCATGTAACTCACCCGTGATGATCAGCTACGTGGCTAGTTACATAGTAGAGGGTGAGATGTTTGTCTTGGTAGTTTCTGTGGAGCTGGTGCTCTTCACTTTGGAGTATTTGGGGGGGGGGGGGACCTTGTAGAGCTGGATGATGCTACTCCAGGGAGCTGAACAGGCCCACCAGGAGGACAACCTGTCCATCAGAGAGGAGAGGGAGGTCAGATGGATATGCCCTGGTCCCAGAGAGCTTCTCGGGCAGGCCACAGTCGAGAGGCCTGTTCCTGTGGGCAGCTCTGGGCCATCTGCTTTTATTGACAGTGTTCAGACATAGCTTCTCCTGTGGGAATCCAAATGGAGGGCTGTCTGCTGAAGAATGGCCACAAGGCTGAGATACGACCCTTGCAATACAGGAGTTCACCACTCGGCGGAGCACTCCAGAGCATGCCGGATCCAGGATCCAGGCTTTCCCAGCCATTGCTCTTTGCGGCTGTCCTCACGCCATAGCATATTTGACACCATTGCTGGCTTCTACCAAATGCTCTTCTGACCTTGCTGACTGTCCTTTGAGGGGTAAAATTAGCACCCAGTTGAGAACGGCTCATAGAGCTTTGAGTCAAAGGCAGGGCCAGCATGCCACCATGAGGAGCCAGAGGCCGGGATCTGGGATTCTCCGTGCGTGATGATGGGGGCAAGACTGGCTGCTTCTGCGGGAGGAGGATCTCCGGGGAAGTCACCACTTCATCCCGGATGAAGGGCAGGACAAATGCTGACCAGAGGTGGGAGGCCGGAGCCAACAGGGGGCGCCAGACACTTCCTCCCACCCCTGTCCACCATTCTATTTGGAAGTGGTGGGTTGTAAACCTGAGAGGAGGATGACCGCCAGATCTTGAAGATCCTGTACTCGTACCCTTCGCGATCTTAACTATTTAATCACACCAGGGCCAGCCACAGAGTCAACAAAACTGATGCTGACAGAATACAGCCCAGAGTTTTAGCATTGGGACAGGGTGAATTTCTTAGTCATTCTTGTTATGATTATTATTATTTGGTGGGAGTTAAGTCTAAATGTGTCGGTTTTATCCCTTGCTTTGCAGCTGCTCAGACACTGAGCCATGGTCTCTGCCCTCTCTTTGCTCTGGTCATTTTTGAGATAGAGTCTTGCTTTTGCCCAGGTCATAGTGGACTACACTTCCTGCTCTAGGTGAGATGACCTCCACCTTCTTCCACTGGAGCCTCTTGGACTTTGCTGCCCAGGCTGGCTTCAAACAGTGATCCTCCGGATGGCTGGCATGATAAATGTGTACCTCTGTACCCAGATACTGGTTGAGAAAAGGTGCGCTTAGGCTGGCTTGGAACTGCCATCTTTCTAATCCCAGCTTCCCAAGGAGCTAAGACTGCAGGCGTGAGCCACTGTTGCCCAGCTTGTCTATATATATATTTTTTCTTTTTCTTTTTTTTTTTTTTGCCACAAATGCTTATAGAAAAGCAACTCAAGGGGTGGCAGGTGGGGCCTGCAGGGCAAAGCACTAGCCATTGAGTGGAAGCCAGCCTTAGATATTGCATTCCAGTTCTGGTTTCAGACAAAAGAAAAAAAAGTAATAAAAGCAACCCAAAGTGTTTGGGAAAAACTGAATGTAGAGATAAGCAAACGGAAGAGGAGATGATCCTAGGAAACCATCCTGTCCTCGTGCATTTCTTTAAGTCAGCGCTTATTGCATGGACTAGCTGGGGGCAGGCTGTCTCTGTGGCCTGAGTCGGGGTGAGCCGGCCCAGGGCCTTTGCTTGTGCTCATCAGTGAACCACCCTGCTATGTCTGAGTGCTGTGGACCCGAAGTGGGTTTGGACGTCTACACACACATGATGAGATCACTGGAGGCCGGGACCCAATCTCAACCTGAAATTCATTTTTGTTTTTGCTTCCAATTCACTTTCTATGCAAAGTCTGAAGGTAATTTTCTGTGATAGTTTAACAATTTGGTGCAGAAATGAAATCTCACAGTCTGGAACTTGCCACTTGTGGTCTCATGTCAGTACTCAAAATGGTTTTGGATTCTGGAGCACTTCTGTTTTGAAACTTCAACGTGTTTGAGTTTGGGATGTTCAAGGTGAAGTAGAAAAGTCTAGAAGTTCTGTCCTCACAGTGGGGCGGGGCCAAGTGAATATTTCTGCTGATGTGCTCACTTCCTCTAAAAGATCACCACGGGCCCTTCACACACCATTTCCGCTTTGTGCCCCACTGATGGGGACAATAAGCCATGCATCAGCAAACTTCTGTCAATCTTGTGGCTGTATGTGAGCTTCAGACCTTTCTGGAAGTCGAGGGAGTGGAAGGAGACTTTAGGAATGCTAAAACAACCGCAGAAATAATCATTCTCTTTGCATTCTCCTTTACCAAGAGTTACTCTTCTCGTCTTTGCTCTGCCTTCCTATCTCTTCACCTCCTTTCCACCAGCCCTCTCCACCTCTCCCCAGGATGTTAATTTAGTTCTTTTGCTTGATCAACCTCTAGTCCTGAGTAGTTTCTTTCCCCTTTCCTTCATTTGTGCTGTGCGGATCAAACTCAGGGCCTTGGCATGCTAGCACAGTGCGTGTGCAAACGTGCTTCCTTTCCTGAGGGGCTCTTGTTTTTCTGTTCCTTTTCTTTTTGGTAGTTCTGGATATTTGAACCCAGGTCCTTTGCTGGGCGGGGGCGGTACCGCTGACCCAGGCCTCCAGCCCCGGTTCCACTGCTTCTTTTCAAGGCAGGATTTGTCTCCCACCCAGATGTGCACCGGAGCCAAATTTCCCCTCCTTTAGACTTTCAGTCTCCGCTGGTATCACAGGCACACCCCACTGCACCAGTCCCTTCTGTGAAAATGGTCTTGCTTCCTTCCCCAGTCTGCCCTGGCACTGCAGCACTTCCCAGTCCTCAGCCTCCCATGAAGCTGGGGCTGACAGGGACCCATCATTGCACCCAAGTATGGGTGGAGAAGGGGTATGAGGCTGGCCTCAAAGCACAAGCCTCCTGTTCTCAGCCTCCCAGATAGCTAGGAATACAGGCATGCGCTACCAAGCACTCTGTTTTCCTAAAAGAAAAAAATTCTATCTATCCAGTATCTCTCTCTATGTGTGTAAATCTCTGTGTATTTATATACATATTATTTTTTTTAAAAATAAACTATTTAAAATCATGACAATATGCAGAGATTTCACCGTTTTAGCATGTCTTTCTTCAGTGTTTTTTGCTGCATATTTGGAACCTGCTTTAGATCAGTGGATGTACAAGGGAAAGGACAGGTGCGGGGGGGGGCGGGGGAGGGGGGAGGGGAGGTCTGGCCAGGTGAAACTGACGGCTAGAAAGTTACAGCAGAGCCCCTTAGTGGGGGTCTCAATGGCCGAGTCCTGACAATGTGCATGCATGAGCAGGAGCAGAGAGGGGACAGCTTTGCAGGGCGCATTGGCTGGGTGACATTGCATCTCCCTGGGGGTGGCTGGCAGCTCCTGATTTCCTCACTGCTCTGGATGCCCTGACCCTCCACTAACACCCACGGGAGCAGCACGCATGCCCAAGCCCCAGGTCCAGGGCGGTAAAGCCCACGGCGGCGGCATGGTCTGTGCCCTGCAGCTGCGAGGAGCGGGACACAGGGGAGAAGCTGGCTCACCGGAGGGGCAGAGGTTGGCTTGGCTGAGGTGGACTGGACCGTTGGAAGTCAAGCGGTTCAGACCCCTGCCCCACAGCCGAGAGGAGATCTGGGATGTGTGTGTGTGTGTGAGAGACAGGTCTCATGATGTGGGTGGCTTGGAGGCAGGTGATCAAGATTTAGCTGAGACAAGAAGAAAGAAGACTCCGCATGGAGAGTCTCCCCTCAGCCATCTTGTTCCCAGGGAAGGCCCGGCAGACTCCCCTCCTTCTAGAATAAAGCAACTTCCGTTCCATCCCTCTCTCCCCTCCCCTCCCCTTCTCGTTTCCAGCCCCGCCATACTTATAACCCTCCGTGTCCCTGAGGTAGGGCCTGTGTCTAATTCATCCTCATGTCCCCAACCTCTGCCCGATGGCCACCACATACTAGGCGCTCCATAAATTGTTCAGGAAGCGCATGAGCGGGTGTGCTCCTCTGGCTTACCCCATGGTCATTCACTCAAACTTGAATATAGGCTTTCCTTTCCCCTGAGTATATCGATAAAGGACAGCGGCTGATTTCTTCAGAGAGAGAAAAATGACAGGGCAGGCACCCACGCCATAGTTCAAACCTCTGTCAACTTTTCTTTCTTTTTTTTTAAACCAAACCTGTCCACCAATACTCCCTTCATTTTCAAATTTCATGTCATCCTTTTTTCAGATGCCGTCCATCCGTCATTTTCGGCAGGGAGTATCCATCATGCTAGAGGCTAAATAACTTTCAGAGCTGTCAGAGAGTGGACACAAAGATTCTTCCCTTTCTCCCCCCATCATGTTATTTCGAACAGAGTTGTCCACGCTGGAGGCGAGGGACCTGCTGGGCCGGGGCGGATGGCATCCTGGGAGCAGACTGCAAATGGCTTTCATAAGAAGAACGGAAAAACCCATTCGGGGAGAAGTTAGACCTCGTTTCTCCTCATGAGCCGCCACCCGCGAAGGTACCCAGATCAGTTATGCTAAGTTCTTTTTTCTTTCACCGAGAAATTCTTTGTGTAAAAATGAAGCCCATATTTTTTTCTAGTGATAAGTGTCTTCCTGCAATCGTAGTGCTGTATCTAGCTTTGTCCAGTTTTAAAGGGGAGTCATGTTTTGTTGTAAGAAGGAAGGAAATAAGAATTGTGTAATATGCTACTACTCAGAGATAACCACTAGTTCATTGTGTTTTGTAGGGTGTTTTTTTCTCCTTCTAGTCACACACATATACATATGCACGTACACACATAGGCACAGAAACATACAACGTACATATCCATATTTATTGGTGTACATGTATGTGTGTGTATGCTGTTATGTGTGTATGCTATTGTGCTATTATGAGATTTTACAAATTCGGTGTTATAGTCTTTATGGAGTTTTGCATCTTGCATTTCTCAATCAATTAGAACTTACTCATTTTTCTATGTGTACTGTCCAGGGTCTGTAAAACATGGTGTTTGAAGACTATATTGTATTTGATTTCATGGATATACCGTAATTTATTAATGGCGTTATGCATGCTGATTGCTCTGCTTTTGGCAATGTGGCATTTTATTTATTGCATTAGCCCGGTCTTTCAGCTATTCTGTGTTTATCATCTATATAATTCTCAGGAATCATAATCTTATCTTTTTATTAGAATGTCAAAGATAGGTAAATGGATTTTTTTTATAACTCACAGATTCAACCTACGAGAAGCTTTCTGGTTGTCTCTTAAATCAGCAAGAGCGATTATATATGTTCACTCTTATAATACAGATTAAATTCTGTCAATTAAATGAGTAGGCTTGTATTTCTTCCTTGTTTACTGATTTGCTGTGAGCAGAGGTACAAGTCTTCATTGGAGATCAGAGGAGGCCGGAGTGTTCTAGAACAGGGACTCAGAAGGCTTCTGCAGGAGACAGAAGAATGACCGAGCCAGGCCAGGATCTCAACTCTGCTCTTTGCTTGCGGGTGGCCTTGAACGTCTTTGTTGACTTGTAAGAGCCTCAACATTCTGATCCAGACCCAGGATGGAGCAGTGACAGGTCTGACGAGACTTGTCATATCTGGCCTGGTAGTTATATAGCCTTCTTTTTGAGCAAACTGATGTCTAGTTTTTAAAAATTAAGTCTATATAACCTTATTGAGATATTTATATTCTATAAAATTTGCCTATTAAAATATACCACTCAGTGATTTTTTTAAAAAAAGAAAATTATAGAGATGTGCAATTATCAGGACAACTGAAGTTTTTGAGCCTTCCCACCACCCCAAAACAATCCGTAGAATTCCTATCATTCCATGCCCAGACCTCCAGTTCCGGGCAGATCACTGTCTTTGGTCACTTAGATTTGTTTTTTTCTGAACACTTTATGTGGGTAGACTCAGGTACAATGTGATATTTTATTTTAATCTAGCTTCTTCCACTTAACAGCACATTTTTGAGGCCCATATCTGTTACCTCATGGAGCAGGACATAGCTCTTTTTCACTGCCAAATAGCATTCCACAGCATGGAAATACCATATTGTTTATCCAGTCGATAGACATTTGTATTTATCCCATTTCTTTTGCCATTGTGAATCTTGCTGCTGTTAACATTTGGGTAAAAAAATCATGAAGTAAATACAGATTGTTTTTCATCCTCCTGAACATATATAAGTAGGAGCAGAGTCACTAAATTGCATGGTAATTTCTTTTTGACTTTAAAACAGAAAATTCAAGCTCTTTTCTAAAGCTGAACCATTTTCTGTCCTGGCAATTGTCCCATGTTGTTGAGTGTTTTCTTCTTGAATAAAATTCCCTGGGGCTTGAACTTGGTGCTGAGGTGCTATCCCTTAGCTTTTTTGCCCAAAGCTGGTGTTCTACCACTTGAGCCACAGCTGTACTTCCAGCTTTTTGGTGGTTCATTAGA
The DNA here is from genome assembly GCF_000151885.1 of Dipodomys ordii. NCBI lineage: Eukaryota > Metazoa > Chordata > Mammalia > Rodentia > Heteromyidae > Dipodomys > Dipodomys ordii. The sequence goes on along the minus strand of NW_012267291.1, from coordinate 4,946,460 downwards.
GAGAAGAATCCCATAGACTTTTGTGTCCAAGCTGGCTTTGAACTGTGACCCTTAGATCTCAACTACCTGAGTAACTAGGATTACAAGTATGAACTGCTAGAGCCCTGTTGAGGTCTCTTTTTTAAAGGTCCCAACCCACGAGGGTTTAGTGGACTGATCACTTACCCAAAGCCCCATGTCCTTCCACCATTTTGTTTAGATTTGATTGCAGGAAGCTCAATAGCTTGCTCACATGACTGCCTTTCTGTTTCCAGTAGCTGGAAAGTGTCCTCGGCTGTGGAGCAGAGAAACACTCTCCTGATGGGGCTCAGAAGGGGACAGTGCTGCAGGACAATGTGAGTGCAAGGACTGGAGGTGGACAGAGCTGCCTGCACTGAGAGCGGGCATTGCGGCTTTCTTTGTCCAGAGGAGGGGCAGGGCTTCCCCTTGCATAGGGCTCAGTGCTGTGGAGAGGGTGGTGTACCAGCCCCTGACAGTGGAGTTCTGATTCCAGACAGCACTCCAATCTCCCCTGGCCTCCACGGTGGTCAGCTCCCCAACCTCTGCTGGCCTTCATAGAGGCCCAATCCCCAACCTCTGCTGGCCTTCATAGAGGTCCAATTCCCTACTTTCGCTGGCCTTCATGGAGATGAACTTCCCAACCTCCTCTGATTCTGGGGAAAAAAAAATCACCTCGCATCATTAACGATGAGTGAAATTCTAACATACATTTAAATATTTCCAATTTCATTTCACTCTTCACTGTAAACAAAAATATTAACCAATAATCATGTCCCCACTACCCTCATTTATCAGTTGTAGCCATGGATTGACTTTGGATACAAGGGCTGGGAAGGAAATCAATGAAAACATTATGCAAGAATCAATTAAGTCTATGGAATGTATAATAAAGAAGGAATGTAGATTTTATTGTTATTTGTAAATTTGTGTACAATACATCCTTAATAGCAGTCAAGTTTATAGCAAGGCTACAGTGCATGGATACATTCATTCCCTCTGGAGTGCTAGCTGTGTGTGAGTGCATTTATCCTGGCTGGCTAACGTGTGCCTTCATTTCTGTTTCTATCTCTGCTTCTTCCCCAGGTTCATATCCCCTATCGCATGCTCTTGGTGACCTTAGCTTTCCAGAGTCAGGAAAAAGGTGCCCTTTGTTTTTGTCTATACTCATCAGCTCTCCACACACTGAAAACCTCTGGACCATTTTGCTTGCCTTAACTATCAGAGTCTAGAATGTCCAGAATAAGTAAAGCTGCCTGTCTTCTGAGCATCGGGCAATGTGGTTTGTGCCAAGCTTGAAGTCCTTACTTCTGGAAGCCAGCCTTCACGCTGGAAGCAATGGAGGGGAGCATGATTCACTGGAGGATGGGAGAAGGTGTTTGGGAGAGGCAGATGGAGGTGGTTGGCATAGCTGGCTATTAAAAAAAATAGTGGATGTTAGCCATGTATCGAAGCCGTTCAGTTCTGCAGTCTTTTCTTAGATACGCATGGTTCCTAAACACAGGTAAAACGTGTGCCGCAAGAAGGTTGTGTGCATGGGTGACTTCCTCTGTTTCTGCTGATTGTCAGAAGATGTGGCAGAAGATTGTCGTAAGATGTGTCACTGCCTGCGTCTTAGACATGAGTGGAGCTGTCAGTGCACAGCCACCTGAGACTTAGGTTCCTAGAACAGAACGGTACTGAACCGCTGCAGCCCAACAAGACGTTTCAAAACGTAGATCTGGATTGTGTGCCCGAGCCTGCAATCTGGATAGGGCTCTCTGCCGAGGGCGCAGCCCTGCTCTGTGCAGCACTGGCTGGGGGGTGGGATGAGGGTCTCAGGATCTAGATCTAACATGGCTGGTGAGTTGCTGCTGGCTCCAGCAGGGAACCAGGGGTGGTGGAGGCCACGATTTGGGCTTCTCTCCATGTGGACTGCATTCCCTTCCACCACGGTGGCGGGGTTCCAGGAGCAAATGCGTCAAGCTTGGAGGAAGCCATATTGCTTTTTATGACCTAGGATCAGAAGACAGATGGCCTTACTTCTTCCAGATTCTTCATTAAGGCGGGTCAAGAAGTCCAAATGAATTTCCCAGGGAGGCAGGTTGGCGTCACATCTTGATGGAGGAGTGGCCCTTTCTGGAAGTGCGTGGGGAACAGATATATAATTGTGACCCTTTCTAGAAGTTACAACCAGTAAGAGCTGGAAAGGAAGAGACTAGCGCTTCCCAAAGTACTGTGCGTCCCCTGGCTTCTTGTTCCCAGTGCAGAACGTGGGCAGGACGGGTTCCAGGGCTGGCTCAGAATGTGAGCCCCTGAGTAACAGTTCAACTGAGGTGAAGACTCCCCTCCCCTCCCCACTGAAAAATCTAAAGAGTTCCTGACACCTTGGTCATTTTACAAAAGTCTATAGATGTGAAACATTAGAAGCATTCCATCAGAGGAAGTTCTAGAAACAACCAGGGACCTACTGGAAAGTAAGAGTCACAACAGTGCATTTCCAGAGGAAGAGTTCTAGGTCACCCTGGAACTCCTGTGTGATGCGTTTCTACAAGGCCTGAACTCTACCAACTGCCAGGGACATCTTCCTACCCTCTCCTTTGGCATGGTGGAAGACAAGCTTTGCTATAAAATCCAAATGCGGTCCCCCAAATAAACTCAGTTCTCACAGTAAGCAGGATGAAAGTCTAACTGCAAAGCAATGTTTGGATATACTAAAAACAAAGCAAAGCAAAACAAACAAGGAGAGATCAAATATTGAGTTGACTCTGAGATGAAGGAATTCTTTTCCCAATGATAATGATTCAAGTGTGCTTATGTTATTTGAGTCTGAATGTTATTCCAGTTGTATCCGGTAGGATAACATCAGCGGGATGGAGGGGTTCCAGGTGTCTGTGGTTGTACCTTGCTGGTCCTCCGAGGCCACCTGGGCCTGGGCTCGCCTAGGGACACACATAAAGCACCTTCAATTTTGGCTACATTGCCCATTGTTTTTTTTTTTTTTTGGTCACTTGTGGGGCTTGAACTCTGGGCCTGGGCTCTGTTCCTCAGCTCTTCAGTTCAAAGTGAGCTCTCTACCATTGAGCCATAGTGCCACTTCCATTTTTCTGGTGGTTTATGGGAGATAAGAGTCTCATGGGGACTTTCCTGCCTGGGCTGGCTTTGAACCGTGATCCTCAGATCTCAGCCTCCTGAGTAGCTAAGATGACAGGCGTGAGTCGCCGCTCCTGGCATACGCTGCCCGTTCTTATGGTGAACCAGATTTAAGGACCCAAGGGAAGAGTGGATACCTGTTAAACAATATCTGCTCAAGTAGGGGGTGGAGGCTTTCAGATTCTAGTGTGGGGAGGCGTGTAAGGCAACGACATTATAGCAACTGAAGATGGAAAAGGGAAGCCAAGTCTAACCGCTGGAGGGAATGAGGAAATTAAGTACTGATGGCACTGACCAGGCAGCAAACTGCATCCATTGATTATTTTAATTTTCTCTCCTTTGCACTCAGTTAAACACCCATAGCAGCAGAATTCAAGGGAACTACGAGGCTGTTCAGCACATTTTTAACCATCGTGAATTAAGTAGAACAAAGAGATCCGTCAGCCAAAAGGAGGCCACTGGTCTCACGCACATGTGGCCTGAGAGGGTGTGCATGGCTGAATATGTGTGTCTGTGTTTGTTAGGACAGGGACACATACAAGGGAAGAGAGAAAAAATTGACAAATGGAACATTTGAAAAAACCAAGAGAAGTAGCCTATTAAGACAGATTCTAGCCTGGGACACAGTTAAAAACATGTGGTAGTGGGTGGTAGGAAAAATGAAAACTGTAGATGACTCTCTAAAGTTTCATTTGCTGAAATAAGTGTTCAGTGTACTTTTTTTCTTTTGGGTCAGTTGTGGGGCTTGAACTCTGGGCCTGGGCGCTGTCCCTCAGCTCTTCAGCTCAAGGCGAGCACTCTACCACTTGAGCTACAGTGCCATTCCAGTTTTCTGATAGTTTATTGGAGATAAGAGTCTCATGGACTTTTCCTGCCCGGGCAGGCTTTGAACCGTGATCCTCAGATCTCAGCCTCCTGAGTAGCCAGGATTACAGGTGTGAGCCACCAGTGCCCGTTGTTCAGTGCATTTATCTGCAGAAGGAACTCAGTCTGCTTTAGAAAATTTTATCCTTTTATTTTTTTAAGAAGTCAGTTACAACAGACAGTTGAAAGACACTTTCAAAGTGACTAGCCAGTTGTTGGCTTTGCAAGAGCAATTTTGTTTCATTAAGACATCACTGTGAGCATCAGGATTAATTTCTTAGGTTTGCTGTACAAAAAAAGAAAAAAAACTTAGGGGAAAAACAAAGGAGGGGGTAACAGTACTCAATAGGAAATGTACTCATTACCTTCCTCATGAAACTGTAATCCCTCTGCACAGTATCTTTACAATAAAAACATTTAATAATAAAAAAGAATAATAATAAAAACAAAAGTATCACACAGTGTGTAGCTTAAACAGCAGAAGCTGATCCAGGGCTGGTTCTTGATTGGGGAGGATGGATGAGAAAGCGGCAGGGCAAGGTGACATCTGAGCTGGACAGCATCTGTCCTGGCATCTTCTCAACATCTGGTGTCTGTCTGTCTGCCTTGTGTCTTGGTGCTGTGGCCCTGCAGACTCTGCCTCCATCCTCTGCATCTCCTCTGTGGCACAGTCTGCTGGTGGCATTGCTCTCTTCTTACCAGGGCACGGCGGTGTTATCCTGGATGCCACCTTCCTAACCTCATCTGGACTGGTGGGCATTTCTCAGCAAGGTTGCAGTGGGAGGGATATGCATTTTCCCCCACAGCAGACAAACATTCCAGGGACTACGTTGCCCCTCCATACTGTAATTTATTTTATTTACTTAGTTTTTAAAACAAATTGTTGTTATAAAGGCAATATACAGAGGGGTTGTAGTTACATAAGTCGAGTAAAGTGTACATTTCTTTTTAAATCCTGTCACCCCTTCCCAGTGTTTCCTTCCCAGTCCCCACCCACCTGTTGTATAGTTCATTTTCTTTTTCTTTCTCTCTCTTTTTAAATTGTAGAGGTGATGTACAGAGGGGTTACAGTTACACAAGTAAGGCAATGAGTACTTTTTTTTTTTTTGCTCTTCCTCAGCTCTTCAGCTCAAGGCTAGCACTCTACCATTTGAGCCACGGCGCCACTTCTGGTTTTTTGGTGCTTTATCAGAGATAAGAGTCTCATGGACTTTCCTGCCCAGACTGGCTTTGAACCTCGATCCTCAGATCTCAGCCTCCTGAGTAGTTAGGATGACAAGCATGAGCCACCAGCGCCCGGTGAGTACATTTATTTTTGAACAGTGTTACCGCCTCCCTCATTTTTTCCTGCTTTCCCTCTGCTCCTTCCCCTCAAGTTGTAAAGTTCATTTCCTCATTTCCAACATAGTGTCTAGCTGCTGCATTGGTTCACTCTTTGTCCCACCATTTCTGTGATCCTCCTACCTGCCCCCAAGTCAGATAAACTTATAGACAAGACAAAGCGTGTACAGTTCATTTTCAGCCCCGGTGAGTGGCCCCGTTTATCACTAGTATGTGTGATGAGTGATGATGATATTTTACCTCCTCACCTCAGCTTTCTGAGGCAGGACCCTCTTCATTTCCCCTCCCCTCTTTCTGTCCCATTTCACAGGCAACAAAGTTGTGGCCTAGAAAGCTGAAGTCAGTTTTGGACGGGTTACACAGTTAGAAAGGATGGCTCCAGAACGGAAACCAAGATTCTTTCTGAAGCTCTTGTACTTTCCTTCAGCTCATTGTCAGGTGAGCTTGCTTGTTATTTTTAAGTGAACTGACTCATGAAGCTGCCAGATAACAGGCTGCCAACTAGAAGATTACCCTGGAACATTCTTTCTCTCTTTCACATGGGGCCAACCCTTCCCCCTTTCCTCTACCACTGTCCTCACTGAGCTGAGGGCTTGTCTCCCATCATGCTTTGCAAGCCTTTCCCCTCTTTCCGCCTCCCTCCCCAATGCTCCCACCCCAGCCTTTGAGGTTGATTTACTGATATCTACTTGTCTAAATGATAAAACTGAGAAAGCTTTTACCAAGTAAGTTTATCATAGAAATGTAACTATTACATGTATTGTGCAAAATGGTTCTCTTTTTTTTAACACAAAAAAATCAGGCAAATACATTGGAGTCATTAATTTGAATACTAAGTACAAGGTTCTGTTTAAAAATCCACAAGATGAATAACAAATCATAATTGTGGCAAGGCAAAGCCATTCCTCAAAGCCGTCGTTTGTATAATCCTTTGAAGATGCTCTGAGGGTAGCTCATTGATGGCTGATTTAGAGCCAGTGCGTGTGCCATTACCTTTCTGGTAGGATATATTTCACGCAGCTTCGCATTACAAGCAGTTCCTGCCTCTGAAATGGATTGGGTTACAAGAGTTCACAGGGATGATACTCTTTGGAACACAGAGTGTTTAGCATACCTTTTCCAACAAACCACCTACCCAGTGCCTAGCCTGTGCTTGGCTGTGAATATCAAGCCAAGGAAAGAGTCAAAAGGGCTCCTAGTATTTAGAGCTGAAATGTGATCCACGTGGCCCAATGAATGACTAGTCTCAGTTCTTCAGCTTTTCAACTCCTTCCTGGGGAGCTCTGACTTTTGCCACCTGACTTTTTTAGTTCCGCCTCCACAGGTTGTACTAGCATGTTCATTGGCTTTGGGGTCAAGTGGTGTGACTTCTTAGCCAATGAGATGTAAGCAGATGTTGCAAGCTGGAGTTTTGGAAAGTTCCTGTGCTTTGGCCACGAGGATCTCCCTCCAGGGGCTGCTGCCCCTTGTCTGGACACCTGGAATTCACATGCCATCCCAGGGCCAACCTGCATGACTACAGCTGCCTTCGAATGAAGGTAGATAAGGCTATAGCTATGGGGCCTGGTCCAGCAGAACTGGTGTCTTCACTTCCAACGTGACAGGGTAGCTTTGCGCTTGTGTCTCCAGCAGATCTGGTCTCCTTATTGGTCAGGCTGGAACCAGTCCTCCTCCATCACCTCTGGCTGCCTTTCTTTCCTGACTTGGTTCTTTGCCCCAGACCAGCAGTCCCCAGGAGCAAACTAACATTCCCAAAAAGTGACTGGCACCCACATCTGAGAGTTTGTTGTTGGGAGAACTCAACCTGAGGAAGCCGTATCATTAGACAGTGTCTGTTGATTTCCAATGTAAGTGACAGGAAGCCCAATTCAACTGGCACAAGCAGAAAAAAGGAATGCATTGGCTTGTGTAATTGAACAGTCCAGGCTAATAGCTGTAACTTCAGGAACAACTGAATCTATTTCTTCCAGTGATGTTTAGAGCACTTGATTTCTCTCTCTTCATCTCTCTGCTCTATGTTCCTCTGTGTCGAGTTCTTTCTCAGGAAGGCTTTCTTTCCAGAAGCTCAGGTTTAAGTCCACGGGAAAGACAGCATCTTTTTCCAGCCAATTCCAATTAAGTCCTTTAATTCCTTCTGATTGGCTCAGAGTGGGGGTTGTGCCCATCTTTGACTCAATCAGCATGCCTAGGAAGTTCTGAGTAGAAAGACTTGGCCACAGGAGCCCCAGGAACTTGGATAGCAGATTGAGACCCACCAGGGCAAAGACACTCGGTCTCACAGCTTTTGTAGAAGCATAAATAGAAGGATTGTAGCCTACACTGGTCTTGGCAAGAAAAAAAATTCATGATCCTATTTGAAAAATAACTGAAGCACAAAAAGGCTGGAGTCATGGCTCAAGTAATAGACTGTTTAGCAAGCACAGGCGCTGAGTTCAAACTCCAGGTCTGAAAAACAAAAAGAAGTAGGCAATCTCCAAAATGAGCTAATTCAGAGCTCCATTTTCATTTCATTTTGTTTCATTTCACGTTATATCATAGCTCTGCCTTCTTTCCTGGGCTAGTTTTACTTTAGTCTGGATTCCTTCAGCTTAAGGAACTAGAATTGTGTTTTTCTTATTCTCCAAGAAAGGAGAGAGAGAGAGAGAGAGAGAGAGAGAGAGAGAGAGAGAGAGAGAGAGTCATTTCTAAGAGCCACTGAACAAACCTTTCCTTTGGCATAAACACATTTTTCAACTCTCACCCAAGGAAGTGGAACTGTTGCGGAAGTGCTTTGGGTTTCCATCTGATAGCTGCTCTGCGCAGAAGGTGCCTAAAGTGGAGGTGGGGGGGAGAGAGTGTTCTAAAGATTCCCATATCTCTGAGGAACAAGCTATGAGAGAGTGGATGGGAAGTTTTTACACTGTGAACCCTTGTCTCTATGTGAGATCTTGTTGTTCTGGAATATTTCCATCATGCTTTCCAAAAAGAGGCAGCAGGCATCGTTCAACAACTGCCACAGCAGTATTTAATGGAGGTCCTGTCCTGGAACCTGCACAGTCTTGGCACCTGCATTGATTTCCCATTAGCAAGCTGAGCAACTGTTCTCCTGAGAGATGTTCTGTCCTGAGAGATGTTACGTCATCTAAATCTTAGGTAAGACCTAGGTATGCCCACTCTTTCCTCCAAGGGATCTCTGAGAAGATGTTTCTGTGGCCTTCCAAGGATGGTTGAGGTAGACATTTAGTATTTTACCTTTTCAGAACAGAAGAAGTCTTATTTCCCTTGTGTTCAGATTCATCCCAGAAGCTTCAGGAATGAAAGAGGGAGGGGTTTGTTTCTTTCTTGTCTTCAGTGTGTTCTAATAGACTTGTAGTACTATGCTAGGTAGTTTAGAGGAACAGCAGAGAAGTAGGAGCAATTATTGTACAGCAAAACAAACACGAGAACCATCCAGGGTAGAGACCAGCTGATTGTCACCTCCAGGCCAATTTCAGCTCATGGTTTTTGTACTCAAAGTACACAGCCGCACACTGTGATATATGAATTGTCTGTGGCCTTGTTGGGACTGAGATCAGGTAGTTGAGAAATTGTGACAGAGATCATCTGGTTGGCAAGGCTGACTCTATTTACTGTGTGATCTCTTTGGCGAAAAGTTTTGCTGACCCCACATGTAGCGGATCCCTAAAATTTTCTTCTATTAAATGTAGCACCCAAATGAAAGGTAAGCTATTTCTCCTGGAAGTCCGGGTTTGCCCAAGCCCTGGCTTGGTTCCATCATGAATCTGGGTTTCTTCCCACACACTGGTGGTTCTCTCATCAGGTTTTGGCAATCTGGCAGCCCCATTTCTGGGGGCTAAGTGTGCATTCTCGATGAGCAGGAAGAGGAGGACAATGGGCACCACTTACACATCAGCTGATTGGTTCCTCTTTTATAGGGATTCTGGGAAGTCCCCACCCAATGCCTTCCAAACGCATTTTCTCAGGCAGAATTGTCCCATAGTCCTAGGTGGCCACAAAAGTGCCCCAAATAATCACCTCTCACTTCTGGCTTCTCACATTACTCTTTTTTTTTTAAATTGTGATTAAGTGATTACATAATTTCCCAAATTTCACACTATTGTGGGATAGTGATGCTCAGTTAAAGTCACAAACACATTCTAACTTTCCTGGAGCAATTTGTCTATCACAGTCTATAACATTTATGAGTTCTATGAGCTTTGTGATAGTTATTTCTTCCACATTGGGTGGTATGTACATGTCTTTTGTTTTGCATAGCATCAGCTGTTACCTCTTTCCCACCTGTTCCCTCCCTCCCATCGCTGCCATTGACTTGCTTAGTTCATTTTGGTCAATGTCCTGTGTAGCTAATGGGTCCTGCTGTTGTATGTTTTCCCCTGATTCCCTCTAGTTCTGTGTTGTCTTCTTGGTTCCCCTCTAGAGTACACATATATACCATACATGTGATCAGCAGCATGGGGTTATTTAGTAGTGATTCGACCAGATGAATGGAAGCTCTTTGTTTCTTAAGTCCTGTTAATTTTGTTGTTTCACCTAACATTTTGGAGTTAACATCCACTTATCAGGGAGACCATGTACCGTTTGTCTCTTTGCTCTTGGCCTACCTCGCTCAACATGATTTCTTCTAGCTCCATCCATTTCCCTGCAAATGCCATTATTTTGTCATTTCTAATGGCTACATAATATTCCATTGTGTATAGATACCACAATTTTTGGATCCATTTATCTGTGGTGGGACATCTGGGTTGTTTCCAAATCCTGGCTATTGTGAACAGTGCCGCAATAAACATGGAGGTGTATGTGTCCTTGTATACTGGTTCCTGTTGTTCAGGATAGATGCCTAGAAGTGGTATGACTGGGTGATAAGGGAGGTCAATATTTAGCTTTCTTTTTTTTTTTTTGTCATGGGGCTTGAACTCTGGGCCTGGGCACTGTCTCTCAGCTCTTCAGCTCAAGGCGAGCGCCCTACCACTTGTGCTACAGCGCCACTTCCAATATTTAGCTTTCTGAGGACCCTCCAGACTGCTTTCCAAAGTGGTTGTATAAGTGTACATTCCCACCAGCAGGGTAATAGGGTTCCTCTTTCTCCACATCTCCTCCAGCATTTGTCGTTGGCTGACTTGAGGATGTGGGCCATTCTGACTGGGGTAAGGTGGTATCTCAGGGTTGTCTTTATTTGCATTTCCTTCACAATCAGGGATGGCAAACATTTCCTCATGTGTTTCTTTGCCATTTTTATCTCTTCATCTGAGAAGTCTCTCTTTAGTTCCCTTGCCCATTTAGTAATTGGTTTGTTAGGTTTGGGAGGGATTAGTTTCTTGAGTTCCCTGTATATACTGGATATTAACCCCT
>NW_012267291.1:4843749-4935727 GCF_000151885.1 Dipodomys ordii | reverse complement strand
TTAGTTTCTTGAGTTCCCTGTATATACTGGATATTAACCCCTTGTCTGATATATTGCTGGTAAATTTTTTTTCCCAATTAGTTGATTGTCTTTCTAGCTTGGTTGTGATAGATTTAGCTGTGCAGAAGCTTTTTATTTTAAGGTAGTCCCATTTGTCGAGTCTCTCTCCAATTTGTTGTGACCCTGGGACTCTCTGTTCAGGAAGTTCCTTCCTGTGCCTATAAGTTCAAGTGTCTCTCCTACTCTGTCCTGCAGTAGTTTCAGAGATTCAGGTTTAATGTTAAGGTCTATAATCCATTTTGAGTTGATGTTGGTGCATGGTGATAGGCTGGGGTCCACTTTTAGTCTTCTGCATGTGGCCGCCCAGTTTTCCCAGCACCAGTGGTTGAAGTGGCTGTGTTTCTTCCATTGTATGTCTTTGGCTCCTTTATCAAATATTAGATGATTGTAGGCATGTGGATTTATTTCTGGATCTTCTGTTCCATTGGTCTTCGGGTCTGTTTTTGTGCCAGTACCATGCTGTCTTTGTTATTATGGCTCTATAGTAGAGTTTGAAGTTCGGCATGGATATCCCTCCCACGTTGTCTTTATTCCCTAGGATTGTTTTGGCTATTCTAGGTCTTTTGTTCTTCCATATGAATTTTTGGACTGTTTTCTGTATTTCAGAGATGTCCATCATTGGGATTTTAAAATGAATTGCATTGAATTTGTATATTAATTTTGGCAGTATTGCCATTTTCACTATTTTAAGTCTGCCTATCCAAGAGCATGGGAGGTCTTTCCATTTCTTAGTGTCTTCTGTAATTTCTTTCTTTTACTTTTTATAGTTTTCATTAAGTAGTTCTTTTACATCTTTGGTTAGGTTAATTCCTAAATATTTTATTTTTTTGGTAGGTTATTGTGAATGGGGTTGTTTCCTTTATTTCTTTCTCTGCTTGTACATTGTCAATGTACAGGAAGGCAACTGATTTTTGTGGGTTGATTTTGTATCCTGCTACTTTGCTGAAGTGATTTATGATTTCTTTTTCTTTCTTTTTGTTTGGCCCGGTCATGGGGCCTGAACTCTGGGCTTGGGCGCTGTCCCTCAGCTCTTCAGCTCAAGGCTAGTGCTCTACCACTTGAGTCACAGCACCACTTCCAGCTTTTTTCTTTTCGCTTATGTGGTGCTGAGGAATCGAACCCAGGGCCTCATACATGCAAGGTAAGTGCTCTACCACTAAGCCACCTTCACAGCCCCATGATTTATGATTTCTAAGAGTTTGGGGATGGAGTTTTTGGGATTGTGAAGGTATAGTATCATGTCATCTGCAAAAAGGGATAGTTTAACTTCTTCTTTCCCTATGTGGATCCCTTTAATGTCTTTTTCTTGCCTTGTTGCCCTGGCTAAGGATTCCAGGACTATATTGAAGAGGAGTGGAGACAGTGGGCATCCTTGCCTTGTTCCTGATTTTAAGAGAATTGGTTGTAGCTTTTCCCCATTAAGTATAATATTGACTATTGGTCTGTCTAAATGGCTTTTATTGTTTTAAGAAATGTTCCTTCTATTCCTATTTTCTCCAGAGCTTTTAGCATGAATGGATGTTGAATTTTATCAAGGGCCTTTTCTGCATCTGTGGAGATAATCTTGTGATTCTTGACCTCGGCTCTGTTGATGTGTTGGATTACATTTGTTGACTTACGTATCACATTACTCTTTTTAAGTTAGATACTAAAGAGGCAATTATGAAGATTATCCACAACCAGGAAGTCAGGAATCAAAATCTCCTCAAGGGTAGCAGAGAACAGAAATCTGTGTTCCTGCCATCTGAGGCTGTAGACTCTGACAAGAGTTGTGATGAAGCTGAGGGTCGGCGACCAGGCCACAGTGGGCCGACTCTAGATTTTTCTCTAGAAACAATCACCTGTGTGCACTGAGATTTCAGCATTCTCCTCAGACAACTTCTTACAGGAGTCAGTTTTTGGAGTGTGTTCTAGAGGCCCGGCCATCCAGTCATCCTTTCTACTATATTCCATGAAGATTTATTTTCTTTCCGGTGTCCCTGGCTGTGGTCCGTGGCTCTTGCTATGCAGTTATTCAATTCAGACAGCACAAACCCATGCACAGACAGACGTGTGTCTAGGCTAAATAGCTAATACTTTATAGATGACTCTTTCAATATGTAGATGGAGGCTTTTGTGAGTCATAGATAGAAATTCACTCGTAAAGAAAACGGTCCCAAGTTTCAGAGATAGCTTTTGAGATAGATTTCCTTGCTAAACAGATAATTTAAAAGCAAAAGCATCACTTGTGCTAAGTGTGTGTGGACCAAATTGGTGGGAAAACATTGGACCAGGTACAAACAGGACCAGGTGACTGTCGCGGGGTCTCAGTGCTGAGAAATTCATGACACAGTAGAGCTAAACTCACTGGGAATCCCTCGTGTGTGAGTGACAGAAGTTTAATTCAAGCTGACTACAGAGCATGCTGGGTCATGTTGGCCAAAGTTCACAATCCAGTGTGGGCTCAGAGCATCTTTAACATCCAGATTCTACTTTTCCACTCCACTGTCCTCTGTGTCAGCTCTACTCTCACGATTTCTTTCCACTCCTGGCGAAACAAACTGCCCAGGATTAGCTCATAGATATCCTAAATGCCTAATAATTCTGGCGGAAAGAGACATTTGAATGAGCCCTTCATTGGGTCACCTTTACTGAGAAGTGTTTGTCATAGCAAGAGGGAGATGTACGATGGAGAGGTGTGTGGCCGCTGTGTATCTCGTGTAAGTCCTGGGCGATCATTCGGTCCGTGGCAGGATCCAATAGGTTTGTCTGGTGCTTCTTATCCACTGCCTGAGGTCATCTGCCTGCATTCATAGTTCCTTGTGGCCTGTGAATGATGTCATAAATACCCAAAGAGACCTTGGTGGGAGAAAGGTTTCCCCACTCTTGAAAGTTAGCACCCATCTAACTACATGGGCTGACAGAGCCCATGGGCCCCGAGGAAGAAACGAGATGCTAGGATGAGAATAATAATAAATGCCAGGGGCTGGGAAGGTGGCTCAGTGGTAGAGCACTTGCCTTGCATGCATGAGGCCCTGGATTCGATTCCTCAGCACCACATAAGCAGAAAAAGCCGGAAGTGGTGCTGTGGCTCAAGTGGTAGCGTGCTAGCCTTGAGCTGAAGAGCTGAGGGACAGTGCCCAGGCCCAGAGTTCAGACCCCACGCCCAACAAACAAACAAACAAACAAATAAATAGATCAATGCCAGAAAGGCAGACAATCATCATTTACTAGGAAAAAAGTAAATCAAAATAAAAAAAAACATCAGATTCCCAAGAAATAAAATAGCAGCACAAGAGGGGCTATGGTCCTTCAGTGTTTTCTTCAGTAGCTATTTAGTGCCTTCTTCCTTTTAGTAGAGCTGTCAATGGGCAAGATCTACTCCTGCCTTCCATTCTCCTTCCCGTTGGAAGCTCTGGCTTGGTCCCACTCTTCCCCTTGTGTTGGGTGCGGAGTTGAGGGAAGCCATTTATAGACCCAGGAATGAGTCCAGATGGTCTCCATGAGCCTCTGCTGGTTTGCTATTGCTTTGTCCTAGACATGTACAGAAGCAACATTTGGGACAATAACATGTGAAGCAAAAAGCCCTGGGAAGCTTCTGGGTTAGCTTTCCTTGCTCTCAGGAAAATATACTATTACCAGATTTCAAAGGGAACCAACTGGAACATGGAGCCTAAGAGAAATAAATAATGCATAGAAATTACATGGGTTCTTGGATGATGTTGCTGAGGAAATTAATGACCACCTCTGGATTTCTAGCTACATGACAAAATCACTTTCATTACTTAGGGTTATGTTGGAATTTTATGTTTCTTCTAGCAAATATACCTCATCTATACCATGGTTCTGGGTCGGGCTTTGAAAAATAGGAATAAATAGGTTATACAAAGTGTACCTTATCTGAGAAGACTGAAACAGAAGTGTTTGGATTTTATACTTCTTTTTTTTGGGGGGGGGTAGAGGGAGAGAGTCTATACCATATACAAATATATCACGAAATATCTTAGGAAATGAGATCCAAATCCCAATACAAAACTCATCTAGGGAACTGGAGGTGTGGCTCAAGTGGTAGAGTGCCCCAGGTTCAAGCCCTATTATTTGTATCAAAACATATCAAAACAGAATAATATAAAGAACTTACTTTGATTTCATGTTTTTGTAGCCTGAAGGTCATTAGATATGGACCTTTCAATGAATTTTCACAAGTTTCCCATTCCCGCTGCCGTGTTGGTGCTTAAAGGTTTGGGATTTTGGAGCCTTGCAGATTTTGTATTTGGGGACCTGGGATGCTCAGCTTGTGCCTTAAGATTCTTGCTGTGGAGTTTCCCACGTGACTCACCTTTCTAGGTCGCAGTACCTAAGGGAAAGGGATGAAGACAAGCAGGCAGGCCGGCTGAACTGTTACTCTCCAGCTTGTCCTTGATGAGGTGTGAAGGCATGGCCGCCAGCAAGGCGAGCTTCTCTTCCTTCCAGAAACAAAACCCCCAGGGCCTCACCTCCCGTGGATGGGTCAGGACAAAGGAAAAGCCACACTTTTCGATTCCCACTTTCCAAACTCCAATTACGGGCACAATGATGATCTGTGGAACCCCACCAGCTCCGACAGAAGACAGGCACTTAGCTCATGCAATCTTGTCGGTTTTTATTTTCACCATCACTAACCGCGTACGCTCTTTTACAAAATCAAATCCTTTCAATGATACGATTGTCCCTGAAAGGCCTTTGAAGTACCCTGCCGCTAGCACTTCTGTACACAAACATTAGCGGAGCCCCCCACGAGGCAGGAGGACAAAAATAATTGTTCAGCCTTCATTTTAACTTAACCTTTTGCAAAATCCTACTTTAAAAAAGTTCCCCTTGACTCCCTGGCATCATACAGAGATAATTTATGAGGCAGTCCATTCTCCTGGAGACGGCAAATTGCCATGAATCCTCTCCCCCGACCCCCCCACTCAGCGCTGTCCTGGACCCATCACCCCTTTTAATTTAGGCTTCTCCCTTTCTCTTCACTATTTACAGGGGTCCCCTTGTCACCTTAACACTCCTGTCTAATGGTTTCTGTACAATTAAGGCATGATGGAGGTGAACGTTAATAACGTCTCAGAGAATTTATAGAGGCCATGGAGTATCTTGCTGGTTGCCACGGGAAAAGCAGGAGCTCAGCTCAGCTCTCGGCAATCCTCGCGAGAACAGAGTCCATGATCGCTCACATGGGTAGTGGGCTAAGAGGAGACCTCAGGTAGATAGTTTGGGGTGAGTTGGGAAGAGGACACAGGGTTAAGCCATTGGACCATTTAGGTTTGGTAGAGCAGTGGGTGAGAGTGTGGCATCAGTATTCAAATGGCCCTGTTTCAGATCTTGAGTGTAACATATCTTGGCTATTGGGCTTCGCTCCTAGCCTCCTACCCTTGTGTGTCTCCTTCGCATCATAGCCTTGCTTCCTGGACGTAGCCTGGCAGGTGCACTTGAACTCCCTGCCTAGGCCTCTGCCCCAAACCATGCTGCCCACTGGGATTGGGCCACATGTGCTCCTTTCTGACTCTCTGGGGGCCATGACAGCTGCTGTCTACCTCGGGACCTTGGCCCCGGACGACCACTTTCTCTCCCATGGAATGCTTTTCCCCAGATGGTAACAGCATTTCTCCTCCTTGGAGTTCAGTTGTACCGTTTCCCATAGTTCTTTATCTTGGCAAAGATCCCAAAGACAGACCCAAGATGCTCATCCTGGGAGCCATCTCGGGAGTCTAAGGGGTAGAGAGACAGGAGGATGCTCAAGGCTCAGGGACAAGAGGATACTGGGAAACTGACTGCTAGAGCCCCTTCGACTCCATCCTGCTGGTGAACACGTGCCAGACCTCCTCAGAGCTGCCCGCATAAGGGCTCAGAGCCAGGATGGAACCTGCCCACTCTCAACCTTCACAGGTAGAAGCCAACGCTGATGTGCTGGCTGCTGGGCACTGCTCACCTCTGCTCCGCACCTTTCCCTCCTCTGCCCTCTCCACTGCATACTGAAGCTGAGGAGAGTCTAGGGTGCACATGGAAACTGCTCAAAGAGAGACCTAGGGAGATGCACAGGGCTCTCGCTGTCTCCTACCATTTTTCTATATCTCTATCCTGTTCATGGGCCTGCAGACACGTACTATCATTAGCAATCATTCCCTCCATTTCATGTGTGTTCAATGTGCAAAAAATGTCACTGGAGCCGGGTGACGGTGGCTTACACCTGTCATCCTAGCTACTCAGGAGGCTGAGATCTGAGGATCACGGTTCAAAGCCAGCCTGGGCAGGAAAGTCCATGAGATTCTTACCTTCCTATTAGCTACCAGAAAATTGGAAGTGGTGCTGTGGCTCAAGTGGTAGAGTGCTTGTCTTGAGCTGAAGAGCTGAGGGACAGTGCCCAGGCTCAGAGTTCAAGCCCCATGACCGACAAAAAAACGAAATATGTCATTGGGTCCTAGAGCACAGTGCCATGTTTGCTGTTTCATGAATGCCTATTGTTCAGAGAAAGGGTGATCTTGGAGGAATTTCAGTACCAGGAGGGCAGGGGTGCCACACACTCAAAGGCTAGTTTACTGAATTTCACAGCTTAATACAGGGCCTGGGTCTAAGTGCAGGAACAGAAGCACCCAAGGATCTCAGATAGACACCCCTTAGTAATTGTCATGAAAATCTATACTTCTGAGAGCTGCATAGATAGGCAAGGTGATTTTGATTGTTGAAAAGTAAGTGTACATGTGCTAAACACGTGGGGTTTGGGCTCCACTAAAAGCCCATGGAAAGCCTGCCTGAGTGCCTTCTCATTTGCCCTCTAAGTATTCTGAACAGTAGGATGAGAATCTCAAGTAGAGGCCAGACTCCACCCGCTGAGCCGAGGCCCCATGACTAAAGCGTCAGAACGGGAACATTTCCCTCTGACAATGCAACACCTGCATGGGAGTATGCAGATGAGCCTCTCCCTAAAAGGTTAACTGGAGACAATAATTACTTTCTCCAGGGATCACTCAAGTGACACGCTGCTGTCTTGATTTCCTGCCTGCTCTAAGATGTGCATTTCTTGCCACTTATAAATGAAACAAATGAGGGTAGATGGCAAAGATTAGCAATAATGAGCCTGTAACAAAAAAAAACATTATTATGGAAAATTGAGTTGACCTTCGTTTCATAATTATTCACCTTAATTGTTTTTTTAGTGTAATTTGAATGAAATTAAATAATACTATGGCTCGTTCTGTCACTGAAGAGGAATTTCATGTGAAGATGAATAACTTTCAGAACTAAGAGAGGCTATGGTTGCTGTTCTGGGAAACTTGATGGCCTCAGCATGAGTGGGAGCCACCAGGTTTAAGACTGTGATTGACTCCCACCCAAAACACTTGGGTTGTGTTCTTTGTGGAAGAGGAAATAGGGGTACTCACTTCCTGGGGTTCACTTATTTCCTGATCTTGGATTTTCACTCTTCCTAATCTTCCTCCCAGAATGTTCTCAGCTCATCCTCCAGAGCCACACTTAAGTGTGGCTCTGGTGGCATGAGGCCTCAGCTACTTTGGTAGGAATGTGACATCTATAGACATCGTCTGTGATTTTGGACACCAGTGCCATCACCAGGAGAGCTGCCTAATCAATACATTTATTCTATACCGGGGGGTGAGAGGTTGACTCAGTTTTCTGTGCTACAGGGCCTGTCTTCCTCCTCCCTCTGACCCTGTGCTATAAGTTCTAGTGTCATCTCTGTTCTGCAGATAAGGAAGCTGGGATTTAAAAAATTAAATAGCTGGGAACCACCCGTTCATCTGTCACCCTAGCTATTCAGGAGGCTGAGATCTGAGGATCGTGGTTTGAAGCCAATCCAGGCAGGAAAGTCTGGGAGACTCTTATCTCCAATTAACCACCTGAAAACCAGAAGTGGAGCTGTGGCTCAAAATGGTAGAGTGTTAGCCTCGAGCAAAAAGAGCTCAGGGAAAGCACCCAGGCCCTGAGTTCAAGCCCCATAACTGATCAAAAAAAGTTAAATAAATTTCCCAAGGCTCAAGTGAGGCTGAGACAGCACGTGAACTCTTTCCCCCAACCAAGCTCGCAGTCAGTAGGATGGGGTCAAAGAGAGTCTGTTGGCAGAAATCCCGCCTGGCATGGGTCATCTGGGGCCGATCTTTGTTCTCTCTTAGCATCTTGGAAGTTGCCTTTCTCTGCTTAAGTCTACACTTAAGAAGTCAGAATGATGATACCTAACATGAACTTGTGCTGAATATTAAATAAATCATAATCATGAGGAAGTACTGTGAATACTCACATTACAGTGGTGCTCAGTGAATGGTCACTTTCCCATCAATTATGGGCTGTTTCTCCTCCAGGGCTGAGAAGCAACAGTACAATGCCTGGTAGTAGAATTGGCTGACATTTGTTGAGTGACTACTGTGTGCTGTACTCCCATTTGCCATGTCTTGTGGGCCATGGTTCTCTAACGTCACCATTGCTTGATGCCATAGGTCCTATAATTTCTGGGAAGATCAACTGGGTGGTTCTCAAATGGTGGGTCTAGAGCTCAGTCTTAAAAATCCAGCTCTCAGTCAATCAGCACCTGCTACTGTGTCTCAAAGTACATTTATTGTCACACTTTGTGAGTCTGTGATTGGCTTGTAATGTCTTCCTTTGAGGAATCGCTCTCTGGTTCTTGAGAGATCAACCTTCACTGCCTATCAAAATCAGTAGGTGACAAGTCATGTCCTCCAGTCCATGAGGGCTGATCTGGGCTTCTGAAGTGTTTGCCCCTTTATGCATCTTTCCCCACCCTGAACTCTAAGCCCCTTGATAGCAGAGAATAATTTATAGTTCCGCAATCTCTGGCATAAGTGAGACCACCCTCCAGCAGAAGTTTTGAATTTAAGAGAGTAATTTAACAAAACAGTCATCACAATGAAGAACCATGGAAACTCTATTTGCAATAGAAGGCTGGACCAGGCTTGGGGTTCCACACTCAGGTTAGTAATTGCATTTGGTCACCAACTCTGGAATTAATGAGGGCAGGGATCACAGAGAAATGAAATCTAAAGTACAGGCAGGTGGGGGTGGGGGAGATACAGCAGTGAAGCAGTGTTGTTGTAAACACTCGGAATATTGGCCAAGTGACCCTGAACACCAGGGTGCGTTGGCCAGGTGATTCTCCATCCCAGGGTGCATTGGCCATGTAATCTTCAACCTTAGGGGTCTGTGGCAACATTTGGAGCCATTTTAGGTTATCACACTAGGCTTGGGGAATGTTCCTGGCAACTTACGCTATATAGTCTAGGCCCCCAACAGAGAAATACCCCCTAAGATGACAAGAGGCGTTTACACCCTGTAGAGGATGAATCAGAGAAACAAGCCTGTACTAAGTAGTTACCTAAACAAAGATTCTGGTAACCAACCAATGTACAGGTAATATGGATCTCTTTGACTGAATTGACTAAAACAAAAACCCTTCCTAATTAGTAGCTCATCAATTTGGGGTGAGAAAAGCTTGTATGTTTGGCTATAGAAACGAACCAACCTTTATGCGTGCGTGTGTGTGTGTGTGTATGTGTATGTGTGTATATGTGTGTGTGTGTGTGTGTGTGTGTGTAGGGAATATTTTATTTTAAAGTTTCCTGCAGGTTCATCCATGGGATCCGTTTACTGTTCAACACAAATCTAAGAGGAGTGAGTAACCCCATTCAAAGCTGGCAACCCAGGATTTAGAGAGCAGTAACTTGTCAGGCCCTCTGAGCCTGACTTAGCCCCCACGGCCCCCTGCTCTTAGTTGAGGTCTCCAAAATACCACTGGCTCCACACACCCGTTAGTGATTTCTGCTGTATTCACAAGACACTCATTTGCTTTATTATTTTCCCAGTTCTGCTCTTTACAAATTGAAATAAACTCAACCTTCCCCCCAGCAATAAAGGCCAGGAATTTTAGGGTTAGTTGATTGCCTGTGTTATTTTTCTAATGAATGTGAAGAATCACTGTTTTTAAGCGGCTCCATACCTGCATCAATATGAGCTTGTAATTTTCAAGCAGTATCCAAGTGGAAATTATTGTACTAATTGATTAGTTAATCCATGGGAAGGCCACAGAGCACGCTGCTGAAGGAGTTCTGAGTGGCCAAATGAAGGTGAGATCAGGAAAACCAAGAGTGACAATAACAAAGACAATGCAAAGAAATGCTTTCAAGGGATGTCGGTGATTAAGTGCATCACAGGAGAGCTAATGGGTTAACTCATTTCTGCCGAGCGTGGTGTGCTCAATTTGATAAAGGACCCCGCAGTAACTCTCAAACCAAGAAGCGGGAATTAAGCAACATTTCCCTCTCCAATTACTAATTTTACAGAGATGCAAACAGCTCTGCAAAGGGACATATTGTCTGCACCACGGCTTCCCGGGAACAAATGTGTCTCATAGTCGAGACGGCACTCTGAGTGAAATAAGCAGGATTTTCAATGTGCCCTGGAATTCTTTTATTTTGCTATCAATAGTTCTATTAATTGATTGTGAGGGGAGACACAATGCAGCGAGAACAATGCTAGGGTTACCTTGCGAGTTTGAGAGAAGTGCTGTGTGTCAAATTAGGGGGAAAAAAAGAATTATAGACAGTGTTGTTCATAAGCTGGCTTAACCCATCCTGCCACCCCTCTGCTCAGCTGGGATACACCTTGGTGGTCAGGCTTCCATGAGAAAAAATGGTCAGCCTCTCCTTGGAGCCAGATGATGGGTGCCTATTGTAGACTTCAATATATATATATATATATATATATATTGGCCCAGTTCCACCTTCTCACAACTCACACTTTCTGAAGTCTTTCCAGGCCAAAGTTTGAAAATACTGACCGTTGGGTTAGTTGGGGAGTTTCTTGCAGTGCCTTGAATGTGATTATCTCTTAGGAAGCTGGGATAGGCCATGCCACAGGGAGACAGAGGCAGAGTCCTCCCGAGAGGTAGTCTCAAACCTGATCCCTTTGACTGATCGTCCACACAATAGCCCTGTGGACCAGGGAAGGGGTGGCTTGGGTCCCAGGGTCATCTGGCACAGCTTTGTAATGGTCCTTGTTGACCACCTTCCTTCTTAGCTGCCCTGTGGCCCTGCACAAAACGACCCTCCCTGGGCTTTAACACTCACTAAATAAAAGAATTCTCTCCCTGAACCATTTCCAGATCAATGGTTTCCACATGGGGACAAATGCCCCCTTGGGGGACATTTGGCAATGTCTTAAGACATTTTAAGTCACCATTAGGGTAGGGAAAGAGGGTACAGTTGCCATCTGGTAGTTAGAACCTGGGGGTACAAGGAAGAGATTTGAATAGAGGATGGAGCAAAGGAAAGGTACCATTTCATAGGAAATAATTTTTGTTTTTCCAGAAGAAACCATGGCCAGAAAAACTGTGAGATAGGAACCACTTTGACTTGCTTAAGTCATTGCTAGAAGGCCTACAATACCAGACCTTAGTGAAGGTATTGCATGATTTGGTGCACGTTGGTTTATCTTTATTGTACTTTCTTTGGAAATACAGCCCATGTAAATTACTACAGTGTTCCTTTTACCCTATTAGTAACTCGGCCTTAGGTTTTGCTTGTCCGTTAGTAGCATTAACTTGCTTTTCTGGTCTTATATCTCTGTCCTTACCTTTAGTTCCAATCTAAAAAAAATCACTTTGTTTAAATTGTGTTTCTTATAAATAATAGATGTCTAAGATAAATTATCCCCTATCTCTCGTATTTGAGAAGACAGAAGCATGTGAATTCCATTTAGAAAGATTTCCATCAACGTTCCTAATATATAATATCTTGGTGCTAAGGAGACACTTCCATTATGTGAGCATAATTTACATATACAAAATAACTCATTTCCTGATGAGTTTAAGTAATTGAGGTTCTAGCACACATGCCAGTCAACATCTTGAAATTTTAGCATCTCTCTTCATCTACTCGAGTTAAAAAAAAATATAGTTCCAGCTCCATGGAGCCATAAAAGGCTGCATTTAAAATTTATAGAATGTAAGCAAAATTTGTTAATTTATTCAACTAATAACAATGTTGGATTTTATGTATGTGTGCAGTTGACTGCCAGCAAGGCTTGTACTCTTCTGGGACCACTGTGAGGGTGGAGTGACTGTGGAGCAGGGTCCCATGGTCAGCATGAGGCCCTCGGGAGGGGTCCAGCTGTGGTCCAGGCCACAGCCTGTGACCGAGGGAAGGAAGCATTAAATTCAGCCCCCAAGGGATGTGAACCCCTGACCCTGGCCTCATTAGTACCGTGTTCTCTCCAAGTGTGCTAATTGGTCACACATGGCAAAAAATTTGGAGTCGTGGAAAAGATGTTGAAGGAACAGGCCCCTTGGTTGTCATGTGCGTGGTTTGACTCCGGGGTCAGATCTAGTTTTGTTGGACTCTCGGCTCCTTCCTGTGCTGGCTGAGTTTCCTTGGCTGGCTCTCTCAAATCGTGAAGACGATGGTGCCAATCTTGGGAAGAATTAAAAAAAATATGTCAGCATAAGTAAAAGAACTTACTGGGGAGGCTGGGCACGCAGAGCACCGTGGAGTTGTTATTCTATAAGTATTTGTCATGGGTTGGCTTAAATCAGAACGGTTTTCTGATGATGTGGAAGATCACGGCGCCTCTCCTCTTAGCTCTCTTCCTCTCTCCATCCCTAACATGAACCTTTGGCTAATGCATCAGGGGCGCCATTCGGCTGCCAAGGGAGGAAGTGAAGGAGTGCCATCCCGATGGGGGTCACGTGGTACACGTGTTCCTAAGTTGTTTACCTTGGTGTGAGCCCAGGGGGTTGGGGACACCCCAGTCCTCCCACGTGGCAGGACCCTTAGGAAAGCACAGCCCAGGAGCCAAAAGGGCCAATCTGTGAGATTGATGGGGCGGTGCGGGAGGTTCAATCCTCACAGAGCTTCTGTGGGGCCTCGGGGGAAACATTCAACCTCATAACTTACAGGTTCCCCATCTGTGAAGCAGGGATTGCAGGTAGGGCTACCTCAGAAAGCTGTTAGGATGACATAGGAGATAAGGCTTAGGAATCACTGTGGAAAGTGCTTGGCAAACTCACACAATGTCTAGAGGAGGCATCTCTGTCCCTCCCAGCCAAGGACAGGGTCACATAGCCCTTCCCTGGCCGGGCATGCAGCCTTCCTGGAAAGGTGTGTGCATTCGCGAATGGGCTCCAGGAAGCTGACTCAGTTTGTGGACCAGCACAGGTTGAACTTGAGGCATCCTAGGACAGACAGGAACTTCCCAGGACTGGTAAACCAAAAGGAACAGATCTAACTAATAAAACCTGAAGAAACAGACAACCGTGGGGGCCCGATTCCTGGAAGGAACGACCTTACGCACTCACCGTCCTTGGCGTGTGGTGATGTCGCAAGACGGAGCTTTCCTCGCGTCACTGGGACTGTCCTCTGTGGCCGGCACGGTCCTCGAATCCATGGCTCGCTTAGCACCCGGGTGTGTATATTTACCTATCCGCGTTAATGTCTTCCATCTGGCCCAGCTTTGTGAGTTTGTGAATGGCACGGGTGCATCCTTACATTGTCTAAGAGGTTCTGGCTGCCTTGATTGTCACCTGAGCTGTGATCGTCTGTGAGCTCCCATTTCCTCACTGCTCATTTTTTTTCCAGTTGTAGATGTTGCTGTCTTTCCCACTTTTCAAGCCCTCATGCTTCTTCTTTGCATTTTCTTCCCTCATGTATTGGCTGAGATCTTCAGAAGAGCGTTTACAAAGAGTTTGTTTAGTAGCGGTTCTTCTAATTTTTTAAAGATTATCTTTAAGTAGTTGTACAAAGGGATTTCAGTTCATCATGTATCATCATGTACCATGTATCTTGATGACTGTCACACCTCCATTGTTCCTTTCCCCACCAACCCTTTCAGGTTACCTTGCTGCATTTTTACACATATGCGTTAAATATTATGACTCCTTTTGCCCACCCTTCCTCTCTCTGTCTGCTCCTCTTAACCTCACCCCCTCTGACAACACATCTTTATACATCTTTCATTTTTTTTTTGTAGGTTGTGGGGCTTAAACTCAGGGGCCTGGGTGCTGTCCCTGAGCTATTTTGTGCAAGGCTAGCGCTCTACCACTTTGAATCACAGCCCCACTTTCAGTGTTGGAGTGGTTAATTGGAGATTAAGAGTCTCATGGAGACTTTTGGCCCAGGGTTGGCTTTGAACCCCAATCGATCCTCAGATCGCAGCCTCCTGAGTAGCTAGGATGTCAGGTGT
Organism: Dipodomys ordii; assembly: GCF_000151885.1. Lineage (NCBI taxonomy): Eukaryota > Metazoa > Chordata > Mammalia > Rodentia > Heteromyidae > Dipodomys > Dipodomys ordii. The sequence continues at coordinate 4,921,453 of NW_012267291.1, read as the reverse complement.
GAGCTCCCAGCTCCCGGCCCTGTATTCATTTTGTTAAATCATAGGAACTAGTTGTTCAAAGGAGTTACAGCATTGGGATCCTTGCTTGCGATTGCCATACGTTATTCCATTTATGTGTGTCTATCTGGGTATGACCCTGTGTATGTTTTCATATATGTTCATTGTTTAGGTCCAACTTCCACAGAGGAGAGAAAACATTATACCTGTTGTCTCTCCAAACCAAATTTTTACAATGGTTGCAGACTGCCTAGTTGAATCTTCCCGAATCCCCGCATTGTACGTGTGGGAGACACCAGGATGCGGGCAGCTTGGCAGGTGGTCAGGGCATGAGGGCAGAGACTTCGAGAATGAGATTTCTAGATGGGCTACACAAAGTTTGAAATTCTTCACATCAACGCAAGAATCTGGGTGTGGTGGCACTCTCCTACCTCAAGAAGTTGTCAATAGGAAAATGGAGGCCCAGGGTCTGGACATAAAGCAAGACTCTACTGCAAAATAACTATTGCAAAAGAAGGTTGGAGGTGTGGCTTAGCAACAGAGCCTCTGCCCAGACTGTACAAGGCCCTGAGCTCAAAAACCCATTACCACAAATGAAAAGATTCATGTCTTTATGAAAGAGTCTCAGAGAGTCCCTCAGCCTGTTCTACCATCTGAGGATAAACAGGATGGCCCTGACAAGTCATCAAATCTTTGAAAATCAAGACCTTTGATTTTGCAGCCTCCAGAATTATGTGAAACAAGTATGTGTTACTTAGAAGTCACTCACTCGGTGGCAGTTTTTGTATTATTTGCTCCTTTGCTTGTTTGTTTGTTTCAGACAGGGTCTCCTTATGTAGCCAGGCTGTCTTCAAACTCACAATCTTCCTGCCTCAGCTTACCCAGTACCATGATTCCATGATTATAGTGGTGTGCTACCATGACCCATCTCTATGGTAGATTGTGTTAGTAACCTCAACAGAATTATTACGTAATCATTAAGGTGATGTTGGTGGTATGTGTGTCCTAGTAAGGATTTTCTTTCTAAAGCAATGGTGTTAATTTTCTATTATTAAAGAAAAATATTTCAGACTATGGAGACTTACCTGTTTGCATCTGCTAGGGAGATCAGGAGTCTTTCAAATATTTGGTCTAAGTTGACTTTGCATGTCTCTGCTTTGATCCAGCATGCTCTAGATTCTCAGAGAACAATCAAATGTACAGGACTTTGATGTGGGGTCATTCACACCCAGACCCACGTGGGTCCCAGGATCCTTTGTCAAGCTCCTGAAAACACCTAGGCTTACATGTAATAATAACTCAAAATATCACCAATATGACCTACTTAGACATAAGGTAGGAGAGAAAAAAATTTTAGCATTTTCCATAAATATATGTGTCTCCAGATGTACCTGCTCACAGGGAGCCAGAACAAAATAGCACTACAGAATGTTCCCTGAGGTCTCCAGGGCTATAAATCAAGTGAACTCTGCCAGCCTGGACTTCTCTGGCAGTCTATCTTTAGTCTCTGAGTCAGCCTACCACCACAGCGGGGAGAACCAAGAGATGATATTACTTTATGATGAGTTTGTTTTCCAAACGTGAAGTACCATTGCTTCACGCGGTCCCAAGATGGGCAAATGTTAGTTGCTGTATTCTCATTAAGTCACTGTAGCTCCAACAATGTGGGTCACTGTCCAGTACCATGCGATGTTCAATGTGTGTAACGACACCAAGAGTGAACTCTCACCCTCGCCGGTGAGCCGTCCATCCCACTGTAAGTTTCAGGTGCACGTTGTGGTCTGTGGCCAATCGTGTCCTTTCTTCAGAGTCAGTGTTTCTCCTAGGAGCAATGGGGAGTTCTGTTCACACAGAGACAGCAGAGCCGCGACCAACTGTCTCACAGAAGTTATGCTGCATGATGTTTTACCCAAACCGATCATTCAAAGAGAAAGTTGGCCCAAGGGAAAGAGTTTCAGGAACCGAGGGACAGTAGCAAGTGAGTGAGGTGCACGTGGACTGTGAGTCTGTTGGAGTTAGCAAGGAAATTACTGGCCGTGGAATATGGAGGCTTCTGTGGTTGTGGGAATTTTGGAGAGGTAGCAAGAGGAACTTTGTGGCGTGAGCGTGAGGAAGTTTCTGGAAACCTATGATGGGAGCATTTGTAACAAAAAAGAAGAAGTTGAGGTGTCCAGGAGTGAAAATGTTCATAGGAGAGAAACCCAAAGAGAAACTTCCCAACATTGAAAGTCCTCAAGTAAAAACATGTTGGTAGCAGATTCAAGGCTAGGAGTAAGCGAGACAGCTCACTCCTGTGATCCTAGCTAGTCAAGAGGCTGAGATCAGGAGCTGGGAAGGTGGCTAGAGTGCTTGCCTCGCATGCATGAGGCCCTGGGTTCCATTCCTCAGCATCACATAAGCAGAAAAAGCCGGAAGTGGCGCTGTGGCTCAAGTGGTAGAGCGCTAGCCTTGAGCTGAAGAGCTGAGGGACAGCACCCAGGCCCAGAGTTCAAGCCCCATGATCAACCAATAAAATAAAATAAAATAAAAAGAAGAGGTTGAGATCTAGAGGTTTGTAGTTTGAAGCCAGCCAGAATAGGATTGTCCATGAGATTTCATCTAAAAAAAAACAGAGAAAAACGCAGGACTGGAGGTGTGGCTCAAGGGGTAGAACACCAGCCAAGCAAGCTTGAAGTACTGAGTTCAAACTCTGGTGCTAGTGATAAAAGGTAGGACAATTCACAGTGGATTCTGTCTGTAATTTGCACAGTAAGAAGAAGACGAACACTAGTCAAGCCCATCATCATGGGATTTTTACAAAGAAGCAAGCACTTGAATTCTCCTTGTTTCTTAAACTGTAGTGTACTAGGTAACTATTGGTCTGTTTTTTTTCTATTTCCCCATGCTTGATGGGACAAGAGAACTGTTGTTAACATGGTGACAAACATTTCACAAATCAAATGAATCTTTAACTGATAAGTCATAGAAATTATACACTTGTTGGTGTGGGGTAGTATGGGATGATTGTATCTGTCTACTCAGACCATTCTTGTTTTTCATGGTGGAAATCTTCAATGCATTTCTCCTAACTTTTAATGATGGATGGTGTGCTCCTGTGCCCTGCAGCTGCCCACTGGGCTCCAGGAACTTCTTGCTCCTGACTCCAGACCCACCCACCCACCTGTCTCATCCCTCCATCCTTGAGCAACGTTTCTAAAGGCTACAGAACAATTGGAGTCATTGCTGCCCATAAAGTTGGCTGGGTGCAGCAGCAGTTGCCTGTCAGTGCGTGGCGCCCTATGCTATCCTTCAAGTGAGAACAACCTGTCTGTTTTGCCCCTTGAAGAAGACAGAAAAAACTGGCACTAACCTACCCCCAAAAGGTTCTTGTTAGTGCACAAATGTATTCTCCCCATAGCCACACACATATATACATGTACATGTATCTATCTCTATATTTATTTTATAGCTTTATCTATATTTGTGGTTATAACTGCTTAAAGGATTTTGTTTCCTGTTTTCAGTACCTTATTTTTATATAAGGCTTTATTTTTAGAGTTGTTTTACATTTATGGCAAAATGGAGTGAAGAGTGCTGAGGTCCTGTAAGTTTCCTTGCCCTTGCTTGGACACAGCCTCCTCCCTATCAGCATCCTGGGCTGTGTCTGGTGACATATTCCTGGACTCTTAGCACTTGGGAGAGTGAGGCCAGAGGATCACTAGGGGTCAGCCTGAGGCACACAGTGAGACCCTGTCTCAAAAACACAAAACCAGTCTGGTGCTGGTGGCTCAAGCCTGTAATCCTAGCTACTCAGGAGGCTGAGGGCTAGAGGATTGTAGTGTGAGGCCAGCCAGAGCAGGATTGTCCATGAGACTCTTGTGTCCAGTGAACCACCAAAATGACGGAGATGAAACTGTGGCTTAGGTGGATATATTTTCCTTAAAAAAGAGAGAGAAATGAGGGAAGGGGTAACAAGTTTGACGAGAAATGTACTTATTACCTTCTTTTGGAACTGCAACCCCTCTGTACATCACCTTGACAATAAAAAGAGAGAAAGAGAGGCATGTATTGATGGTGGGTGATAGCAGGGTGAACAGGAAGTTGGCAAGTGGGTGATTTAAAGGGTAGCAGCCTCCCCCCTGCCCTTCCCTTCCCCCCTCCCCCCCAGCATTTGATTGGTACCAGATGTGATTAACAAATGATTTCATTTTATTATCTGTAAGTCCGTGTACAAAGGAGTTTCCATTCAAAATGCCAGTCTGTGAGTACAGTATCCTAGTCCATGTCACCCCTTCTGTCATTTTTCCTCCATCTTATCCAAATGATTTGAAAAGAAGGACAAACCTGTTTAATAGGCTGCTTTACATTTTTATTAACAAGTGTTTCAATCTGCATAACAATCCATGGAATAAATACACTGCAGCTTATTTAACTTCTTATGTGTATTAAACTTCATAAACTTAAGTTTATTATGATCACAGCATGGATGCTTCAGCACCAATCTCCCTAATACATTCAAGGTACAAATAAAAAAGAGGGATGATTTACTTTGGTAAATTGCCTCTGTGCTCTCCCCCTCTCTTTCCCCTTCCTTTTTGTCTTTCTGTTTGCTGGTATAAGGGTTTGAATTTAGAATCTCACATTTCCCTGGTTTGCTTGCATAACTGGTGCTCTACCTGAACTCCAGGTCTGCCTTTTGCTGGTTAATTGGAGATGGAGTCTTTCAGAGTTTTCTGGAGAGTATCTAGGATTGCAGGTGTGAGCCATAGGTACCTAGCTGTAAAAAAACAGGACTGTACTATAAAAACAAGCCATTGTTCATGATGCATGAAATACAAAGGGAATGGTGTTTAAATGGGTACCAGCAGATAATGCTTTCCTTTCCTGCTGGGGTTGGTTTTGAGCCATGATCCTCAAATTTCAGCTTTCTGAGCAGCTGGGATTATAGGTGTGAGCTACGTGCATCCAGCTCACCAGCCTCCTGGTCATAGCCCTCACACTATGGAGAGGGTTTCCTAGCAAAGAGCCACCAACACCACCATGGGTCAGTGGTCCCTCTGATCTAGAGTAATGACAGCAGTCAGACCTAAGCTCTTTCCTTTCTCATCACAAATGAAAATGAGCGATTCTCAAGTTCTGAGAGATACAGCAGCGTGGCTTGGGCCGCAGGTGATGATGAGGGATATCCATGTGAGACCGTGCATCCAGGAGCCCGAAGACTCCGTGACATGAGTCTCTGTGTCTAAATCTGTGTTCAGGTCCACTAGTGTCCGTTTGGTCATGCAAGTGTTATGTCTATATTTTTTCAGTTTACGGCATCTGAAGGCATGGCATGGTGACTCATGACACATCACAGGCGTCAGAGTCAGGGAAAGGTGACCCGGGAACAGATTACTCTGGTGGCAAGCTAGCACTAGACGCTGCCACAAATCACTATTATCACTCAGCCACATGCAAAGCATATGCAAATTCCCCGACCACATGCAAATTTCCTCCTGAGATAGCCCCTCCACTCACAGCTCAGGAAGTGCTGTGACTGCTTCCTCCTCAGCTCCAGGGGTGAGTGGGCCCTGTATTCATTTGAACTAATCTGCATATTTAATTACTTTGAGTGATGGGCAGCTTTTGATATGGCTGACTCCTGTGATCTCCGACTCCTGAGATCTCCAACTGCTGGCATGTAAGGTGGACTTGACACTAGCTGTTAATGAATCCAAGATGGCAAAAGTGATAAGATGTCACTTCCAAGATTAGGTTATTAAAAATGAATCCCTCTTCCTGTCCCTGCCCCTTTTCCTGTCCCTATCCTTCTTCTTCCTCCTTTCCTCTTCCCTCCCTCCTTCCCTCTCCCTTTCCCCTCTCTGCATTTGTTGACTCTGACCAGGCCAGCTGCCCTGCTGTGAACTGACCCCCAAGGCATGGCCCATGTGGTAATAAAGTGGGCGTGGCCCCTGCCCAACAGCCAATGAGGAGCTGAGGCTCTCAGTCCAACTTCCCACCAGGAACTGAACCCTGCCAGCAAGCACTGGGCAGGGTTGGAAAAGGATTCTGCAGCTGGGTGAACCTAAAATGGCAGAGACCCTGGCCACACGTTTGATTGCAACCTTTATAAGTCCCCAAGTTGGAGCACCTAGGAAGCCCAATTGCATTTCCCACTCACAGAAACTGTTAGGTCATACACATCTGCTCTAGGTTTAGGGGTCAACTTGTTATGTAGTGATGGGTAACTGGTTCACTCTTGATTACAACAGTGGGCCCCAGGGCTATTGCCCCAGTTTGGATGAGAGCCTGTGGTAAAACAAAGCAAAGATGAAGCAGAAAGCAATGCCGAGAGATAGGCACATGGTGAACCTGTTTGTGTATCTCAATCTCCCTGGAACTGAGGCTACTCCTCCCCTGGAGGAAGCTGGTTCCCTCCTTAAAAAGGGTTTCTTCCTAAGCCAGCTTCCATTTGTGTGTGTGTGCTTGAACTGAGCTTTATTTGTTTAAGGCTAGTGCTCTACCACTTGAGCCACAGCTCCACGTCCAGCTTTTTGGTGGTTAATTGGAGATAAAGAGTCTCAAGGACTTTCCTGCCCAGGGTGGCTTTGAACCATGATCTTCAGGTTTTAGCCTCCCGAATAGCTAGGATTACAGATGAGATCCATCACAATCACCCGGCCACTTTCCATTTTTTAAACATTTATTTGCAACGGTAGACTTTGATCTGGTATATATTGTAAGTAGCTAGTGACCAGAGCCTCAGCTATTTCAAGAAGGACTTTGTTCCAAATCATGCCTGGAACAACACAGTTTGGAACATGTTTATAGCTTGAAGGAAGGGAGAAAAGATACTTTAAAGTTTGTGAGCACAGGTTAAATTGGAAACTAAGTAAGTACAAAAACATCTTCAATCAGAGACACATTTTGTAAGCTGAAATATTGTTGGTTTTTATGATGGTACATGTATATCTTCATATATTAAAACTTCACTATCATTAGGAAATGTCACCCAGAATAACAAACACACCTTTTTTCAATCTGGTTATAAATATGCAGAATGGAGTTTATTTCACTAAAGCATTACACGCTTCCAACTGATACTATATCAATAAAAGCCCTCACTCCAAGATGTCATTAAAGCCACATTTGTTCATTTCTATTTATTATGGGGGGGAAACAAAATGAAAAAAAAGTGGATTTGAGTCATATTTCCTGTGAGTTCATCATTTGCTGGCATATAACACTTGTGAATTTTATTCAATTCATTTAAAATGATTTCTAACATGCAGCCAGGAAGTTAAGGGCGTCAAGGAATTCAAAATGATCAGCAAGCATCCAAGATTTCTCAGGAGACATATTCAGAATCACAAGTAAGGTATGCTTTCCGTAAAGAACCATATCTTAGAAAAACTAGCTCTAATGAACCAGAATCTTTCCTAATAAATTCAGCTCATTTGTGTTTTGATATCAGCACACCCCAATAACCTTTCTTAAAAATAGGTCAGACACAGGCTGAGATCTACGATGCTCCCATGCTGACACCTTCACAACACATTCTTTTTTCCTGTAACAGTGGGATTACAGAGAAGTCAGTTGACCAAAGGTATTGTGAACTGACATAAATCTTCACCTAGAAATCTGAACAAAACCTCTTAGAGGTTGAGAATACCCAGACATTCAGAGGAAGTAGGATTTTTTTTTTAAAAAGGCAAATCCAATAAGCATTAAAGCAAAACAAGGTGAATAAAGCCTTTTATTCCCTCTATTTAAAAATTTCCCAGCTGTCCTTGGGAGAGTTGAATGCTACAGAAAAAATTTTTTCTTTTGGTTTTCTTTTCTTTACAGTGCCTGCATCCTTTTTGAGGGAAGACTTTTAGTATTAGATAACAAAAAAGTCAACCTGGCCCACCTGTAAGCTGGCTAAGCCCCGGGAGAGGTTGCCATCCTGTGGGACTGAGTGTAGAAAGCAGTGGATCAGAGTTCTGCCACCAATGAGCTCCATGAGATAGATGTCCCTGTTTGGGCGTCAGCTACATGGGTCTTTATCGAACTGTGGCTGTCTTCTCTTTGAACAGGTCAGAAAGCTCAACACGTATACCCCGGGTTACCTTATGGGCGAGGTGAGAGTCAGGCTCTGCCCCCAGAGGTGTCAGGGAGATGGGAGTCGGAGGCCCGGATGTCTCTTTGTGCTGAGGAACAAATATGCACAGGAGGACGCCATGTTCCAAGTGCTCACAGGGTGACACCGCATCCCAGGGGCTGGTTGAGTGGCGTGGGAGAGGGGCCCGGGTGACTCCTGATGGATGCACAGCGTTACACACATTTGCTCACCACTGGTGGATGAGGTGAGCGATGTTGCTGTGTGTCCCCATGGTGCCGATGTGGTTGTTGGACAGAGACAGAATCATCCAAGTCTGCACAAAGTGAATCCACACTCTCAATCACTGGATCCCCAACTACTGGCTGGATTTCCACATTTAGTGGAAAACAAACAGGTCCTCCTTGAAAGATTCTAAGAGGAGACAGGTTTGCGCTGTATATGGGATTGGAGGCCTGAGGTTCATGGTGGGAATCTGAAGTGCTAAGGATGCTTGCACAGGCTAGAGCTGAACTCTGGAAGGGTCCTGAAAGCACCTCACCTGAGACCGTTGGACCTGGCGCCAGCGCCACATTTGCTCCTTTCTTTCAAGACAGTGTATGAAATGGCAATCTCAGATAAAGACCCACTCATCAGAGCAAAGGAAAGCCGCCTCCAGCCAGCCTTTCTGTGATTTATCACCGATTCTCTCTGAACACATGGATCCAACAAGCCGGAGATGGCTCAGTAGCTAGAACAATGAACTTGTTAGTTAACAGAATTAGCAGTGTGTTGTTCCACAGGATGACAGTAATAAAACAGGAGACGTGACGCTGATACAATCACAACTGAATCGTAATGGATGAGATATTTACAGCAAAGCTGTTAAAACATTGAATAAAATATGGGGAGAGCCAAAAAGCAGATGTGTTTTTATTCTTCTGAGTTGAAGCTTGTAAGGTAAAAAGATAGTTTGAGTAATAATCGCGGGTTGTGATTCACAATGCATTAATAAATATTCATACGGTACCAGCCGCTGAAACTTTGCAGATACAGAAATAAAGCGAGAAAGCCTTACACTTTGCTAAGTTTAGATCTCCAGACACACGTGTCAGTATATCCATTAGGCCCCTGTAAAAGTTGTTTTTTTATTTCTCAGGGTGTACCAGTGAGACATTTCTACATTCCTTTCCCATTTTTTTTCTCCTGTGTTACAGTATTTCTCCACTCCAAGCACCAGAAAGTAGAAAAAAAAAGATGGCCTATTAATATAGAAGAGAAATATAATTTAAGAAGATAGAGATGAATTAGGCACAGGTAAATGGGTCTGGTATCTCACCATAAATCCAAATCCCTGGAGAATCTGAACTGCGGGGCTTCTTGAGTTTTGTACCTGTGAGCAAAACATAGTTGATGTGTCTTTCCCTTTTCTGTTCTTGAGTGTGCTTCCAGGGGGCAGGGAGAGTTTCTGAGGGCACAGGGAAGGCTCTGCTTTACCCAGATCAGCACCCACAGGGCAGGCATCATCTGGGAGAGCAGAGGGCCTGGAGATGTCTGCTTCGCTGCATTTCAGAAAAGAAGGTGTTGGACAAAGGAGGGAGTGGTCTGAAAGGCACAGGTGTGGCTTGGACTTAAGGGAAAGAAGGAAGGAAAAAAGAAGGGAAGAAGGAAAGAAGGAAGGGAAAAAGAAGGGAAGAAGGAAAGAAGGAAGGAAAAAGAAGGAAAGAATAGAAGGAAGGAAAGGAAAGAAGGAAAGGAAGGAAAGAATGAAGGAAAGAAAGAAAAAAGGAAGGAAGGAAAGAAAGAAGGAAAGAGTAGAAGGCAGGAAAGGAAAGCCAGAAAGAATAGAAGAACAGAAAGGAAAGAAGAAAAGGAAGGAAAGAAAGAAGGAAAGAATAGAAGGGAGGAAAGGAAGGAAAGAATAGAAGGAAGGAAAGAATAAAAGGAAAGAAAGAAAGAAATGGAAGGAAGGAATGAAAAAAGAAAAGGAAGAAAGGAAAGAATTAAAGAAGAAAAGGAAGCAAGGAAAGAAGGGAAGAATAGAAGGAAGGAAAGAATAGAATGAAGAATAGAAGGAAAGAAAGAAAAGGAAGGAAAGGAGAAAAGAATAGGAGGAAAGAAAGGAAAGAAGAAATGGAAGGGAGGAAGGGAGGAAGATAAGAAGGAAGGGAAGGAAGGAGGGAGGGAGGGAAAGAAGAAGGGAAGGAAGGAAGGGAGGGAAGGAAGGAAGAAAGGGATCCAGAGAGCATTTCAGGGCCTCAGCCCTGCCTGCACAGGGAGGCACAGAGAGCTCTGTAATGGCTGACCATGCACGCTGTAGCTCCAGCTCTGAGGGCTCACCCAGGTTGCCATGACATCCTTTGTTTCCTCTCCCCTGCTTGTATTGGTGTGTGTGTGTGTGTGTGTGTGTGTGTGTGTGTGTGTGTGTGTACCTTGGCTTGTACGTAGAACCAGGGCTTTGTATTGTGTCTGTGTCTTCATTTCTCTCTGTTTTACTAATGCCTGGGTCCTTTTGTCTCCGCGCTGCCCTTGCCTGCAATCTTTCCTTTGAAGTCCAGTCTTCGTGTTCCTGCCGAAGGTTTCTGTGGTTTTGTTGTTTATTTTTTACCCCAACCCCCTTACCCATTTTGACATTATGATGATTGTTGTTGCTGTTCACTTCAATTAATTCCATCCCCACAGACTTAAGTACATTTTTCGTTTGCTTGCTTTGAGCATCTTCTGCTCTGGAAATGAGCACAGCATTCTAGGAAGGGGGCGGTGGAGGAGGATGGCTCTGGGCTGTGCACCAGAGGACCAGTCAGGGAGGGGATGCCCAAAGATGGAGCTCCACCTGGACCCCCTTCCTCTGCCCCAGGCCCATGGCCACGTGAGGGCGTTTTCTTAGCTAACCTCCCCTGCACAAGGACCACAGAACAACCAGACCTCCCAGGGGACAAGAGTTCTAGGCCACTTCCATGGTGGGGGGTGGGGGTGTCACAAAGTGAATAAAAACCAAATGAGTTTGATTATTATTTACTTATTTGGTGCTGGTCCTGGGGCTTGAATTCAGGGCCTGGGCGCTCTTACTTAGCTTGTTTGCTCAAGCTGATGCTCTACCACTTAAGCTACCTATCCACTTTTGGGATTTTGCTGGTTCATTGGAGATAAGAATCTTTTGGATTTGTCTGCCCCAAGCTGATTTAGGACTGGGATCTTCAGATCTCAGTGTCCTGAGTCATATGATTATAGGAGTTGTCTGCCAGAGCTCAGCTAAAATAAGTGTAAAGTATTCACATTCAAGTTGTAATGTCCTGGTGCTCATCAACATGGATGTTAGCAGACCCAGCAATACAGTCAATATCTATTCACTCTTGGTAGCCTTGCAAACAAAACCTGATCTTAAGATCCAGTCTCATAGGGCATCTCGAAGCAGATCCCACATGGTGCTTGGAAATTAGTATTGCTGGGTTTTTTGTTTTTGTGTTTTTGGCTAAAGCCTGCAGGAGTTGGCTGATCTCTGATAACAGACCAATTTTCCTGTTTCTCTGTGCACAATGAACCAGGTGTTTCCCTCAAAGCAGGATGGGGAGGGTGTTTGAGTTTTAGATGACTTCTTCTTTGTGTGTATGTTTTTTCCCCCAGTAACTTTATCAGAGGAATTAATTATTACTATGCAATCATCTTTCTCAGAAGAATATTTGTAATGTGTTTCTTCTCTCTTTTCCCTTTAGATTTTTTTCCTTCTTCTTTGACTTGGACAGCTTAAATGTTAGCTTTACCCAAGCTGAACACCCTGTAACACTTCACACAGGTGAAAAATGACTGTTTGCCAATGACTTTCATGTCTATATTAAGACCGTGCTGGCTGCACCGCACAGTTAAACGTGGTGCCTTCCAATGCAGAGCATTGTAGGTGGAGATGGCAATAAAGAAGTGCTTCCTTTGAGCCCACAGAATTGTGGGAAGCGGGCCCTGTATGGTGTCTTAGAAATCTGTGTAAATAAGAAAAACAGTTCTCACTTCTTTCGGCATCTGTCTGTACCTGACTTTATGTTGACATTATTTATGCATTGGCTAGGGAAGATTTTCTTCAGCTATAGATAGGACTTGATTTTTTTCCCTCTATATGCAACTGGCAAATAAATAGAGCCAGACTAATAAGAAAAACATAGATCTGAAAAATTGAACACATAGATTCAATGCTATTGGCAGAACAGGACTATAATTTTGCTTGTCTTTAAACCTTCTCTGTGCTGGGCTCTCAGGACCTAGTTTTTAGGACAAAGCTCTTTGGCTGTGAATGAAATTTATTTACAGAAAGCAAAGCATTTGGCTGAGCTTATGACTTGACTCAAAATTACACATCAAGTCTGTATTAAATCTGGGTGGTAGGTTCTAAAACCAGGGCTCAACGATTGGACCACTCTCCTTGGGTTCTTTGAGGGTTAATTTCTCATTGTAAACAAATATACTCTGCACCAGGGGTCAAACATCCCAGTGCTAAGTGCATTTCCTTACAAATACTGTGAAGATGTCATTGAGTTTTTGCATCTCCTTAAAAGCAAAGGAGCTGAGCCTGGGTGGCTCACACCTGTAATCCTAGCTACTCAGGAGGCTGACATCTGTGGACTGTGGCTCAAAGCCAGCCAGGACAGGAATGTCTGACTCTTATCTTCAACTAATTACCAAAAAAAAAAAAATCAGCAGTGGCTCAAGTAGTAGATTGCTGGATTTGAGGCAAAAAAGAAAACAGACCCCTCCGGCCCCCCCCAAAGAAAACACCAAAAACTGCTTAGGGACAGCACCTAGGTCTTGAAGTCAAGTCCCAGAACAGGTACAAAAAACAAAAAACAAAAAAAAACAAAAAAAAAAGAGGAAATTAAAAAATGTCAAGTCCAGTTTGCTTTTCAGGTTGAGAAAGAGTCCCTTGGATAAACAGAGGGGGTGCAGCAGACATTCTGCTTAAGCAGGTTTTCCTGAGCAAGCTGGTCTGTGCAACTCTGGTTAACATGTGCATATATCCAGCACTCGGAACTGGGCCCCTGGCACTCACAAGGAGCCTGGCAGCCTGGCCAATCAGAGCCAAGTCGGCCATGTTGCCAGGGTAACTAATACACAGTCACAAAAACAGAACGATCACGGTAGGGGGAAACTCCCCTCTCCACTCCCTACTTCCCTGGAAATGCAGCATTTTCATACCCAGAGAGAAAAAGAGAAAATGCAGGCTGACCGCAGATAGCAGGAAATGGCACTTGCTCTTCCTTCAGAGCCAAATGTAGCATGGGCATGAGTCCCTGGTGCCAATCCACATGCACAGAGACTGTGTGCCCTCGCTCTGCAGCATCCTGCGTGAATTCAGGACGGGGGAAATATGGCAGATTACTGCTTGTAGTAGATAGGTGTGTATGTTCATGGAACACAAGCATCAGACATGTTTTCTGATCAGCCCTTTCTTCCAGTCTTGGACTCTTTAGGATGCTCTGAGCTCACTGAATGGGCTAATGGTCCCTCCTTTCTGCGTATTGACACGATGGCTACAAGGTAATTAAGTCACCCTGTGTTCTTAGGCAGCGGTCACTATCTCCAGGCCATGGTAGCCCACCTGCTTTGTCCTAGTGCTGACTGACTGCTTTGGGGAGGTGTGTACGGGACCGCATCCTTTCGCTGGTGAGTGTTCTCACCCCAGCTCCTCATTGCAATCTTTTCACCCTGGCTGAGCAGATCCTGCTCAACCTTTCCCTCACCCTCTGCCCTGTGGCCCTCTACCCTGCAGCCCACCACCTGCCTCCTCCCCTCTGTTCCCTGAATATGCAAAGCGGATTCCCACTTCTGCTTATTTCTTGGGCTGCATAGGTGTACACACGAGACAGCCAGCACAGTAGAAAGGCATTCTCTCGCTCTGATCCAGGATGAGCTCATCTTGAACCCTGAGGTCTCATGTCTGAGTAGGTTCACACCCCCAGGTCCTGGTAGGTGGAACTTCAGCATACCCGAAAGAGGACACAGTCTACCACGATGCCATCTCAGGGTTTCTACTCTCCATCCTTTCACAGCTGGCTCCTTCCTGTCTTTCTAGGCTCAGCTCCAAAGCCTCTTTCTCAGGAGGCTTCCCTGACCACATGCTTTGAACTCCCTGTCATCACAGTCCTCCAGTTCTTTCCTAACCCTTTTCACTACAGGACATACAATCCCCTCCCTCCTGCCATGGAGAAGGAAGCCCAGGAGCAGCTGTTTTTCCTGTCTTGTCACTTGCTCGGTTCCCAGAGGGTAGATGACTATCTGAAACTAAATCGGTGTGGGGCAGCTATTCATCAGATCTAAACCCCCCAGCCCAGACTTGAGGCAGCCCTGTGACACTGCAGAAGAGGAGTCAGAGCTGATATCAAGTTGATAGCATGCACTTGAACAAAGCATTGATAAGTATTTGGGATTTTAAATGGTACCTCAGACCTTTTGGGTAGCTGTAACAAAAATAATACCATAGATCGGGTGGTGTAAGCAACACATATTACCTACCAGTTCTAGAAGTTGGAAGTCCAAGGTCAAGAGGTAGCATGATGGCGTTCTGGCGGCATTCCCTCTCTTGGTTGTTGACTTCTTTCTTCTCAGTGTATTCCTATGTGGCAGAAGAGGCAGAGGTCTATCTGGGGTCACTTTTATGAGGACACCAATTCCAGTCATGAGAGCTCCCCCCTCCCCCGGTGGTGACCCCGTTAGCAACCCAAAGCCCCAGCTCCTGATGCCATCACCCTGGGAACAGGGATTTCAACATAAGGCTTTTGGGTGCACTCAGATAAACAATGCATTGTGAGTGGATATGATGAAATAGAAATGAGCGACTTGTAATCTACTTATACTCATTCGTATAATTCTGTTCTCACTGTACAGAATTAGCCATCAAAACCAGCAGCGTCTTAGTTTTCCATCTTCATGCCAACTGACAACTCTCCCGAGTCCTAAGATCTGTTTGGAATGTTAGATCATTGCTCCAGTAACCTGGCATCATGTTATGAATTATCCCTGAATTTGGTGGCTTAAATCCATGGCTTGGTTTGCTCATGGTTTCTGAGGAAGGATTAGGAAAGGGCTCAGCTGGCCAACAGTCCTGAAGTTTCTTGTGCACTTGTTCTGACAATGATGGAGATCGTTCTCATCCGAAGGCTCGACAGGCTCCATATAGCAAGTGTTTCATTTGCGTGGTTGGTAGCCCAAGAGCTTAGCCCATGGGGGCCTCCTGTGGCTGGATGTCTGACATAAGTAATGGGCTTCCCCAGAAACAGGCACACCAAGAAAAACAGGTGGGGTGAATGATATGGCTTTTCTGGATTTAATGTTAGAAGCTGCCTGGACTCCTTCTGGAGTTCTAGATTATGGAACCCATACCCTAGCACAGAAAATGTCAGCGCATGTACCCAAACATAAAACATAAATCATATTGATTGTCTCAATAGTTTCCTTTTTGTGTGTATTAAGTTTCCTGAGGGATTTGAGCTGGTCAGCGCCATCCTCCATATCACAACGTGGGAGGGGGTAAAAGACACATGGCTGCCCTTCCCTCAGGTGCCTTTGGAGTACCTTTGTGTCCAGGATTCCCTTTTGTGAGAACCGCTCTAGCTGAGTCTGGATAATATAGGCAGTAATCCAGATTACAGGGCATGTGTAGATTGGGAGCATGCCTGCCATTGTCTCCCCACCACACCCTTCATACCTATGCAGGACCCTCATCATCCTCAGCACGCTTGTCAGACAATGCACAACGGTTCTAACTGCCAATTAAATAGAACTCAGCATAATCTCTTCCTCATTTTTAGTGTAAAAATAAGCATAAATAGCACATCTGATTTTTTGCTAATTTCCCACTTTAGTTGACAACAAAACCCCCAGAAAACATCGCTTAGCGGGTCCCCAGTTAAGGAAGGTGAGGTGAGGTTTCTAGAAAAGACACTGTCCACATGATAGGACACGCCCACCCCTGGCCTTCTTTAGTGAGCAAAAGTAGCTGAAATGAGCTGTGTCTTGTAGGAAGTAGTCCGATGTTTGTTGCTGGTTGAATTCAAGTTGATACAGGAAAGGAAAGAAGCTCATTCTAGTGTAGAGGAAGGAGACCTTTTCTCCCTCAGTCACTTTTTTTTGTGGTGGAGTGGGAGGAGACTATGCTTGAAGAATCCCACAGATCTTTTGGTCTATATATTAGGGTATCTCGGGTTTCCTCTGGAAGCCTCTTGTCCCTGCTGTCTGAGGAATCTATGGACAGTGACAAGCCATCTTGTAAATGGAGCCCACATGTGGGACGGTCTTGTTTCCTCTTTGCCAGGGGCCACCGGCATTTATTCCTGAGTGGCTGCATCACTGCTCAGGGTTATTGCTCCCAGAATCCCCGGTAAGCTGCACAAACCACAGACACTTTCTCAGTTGTGTTGCTAGCTCAGCCCAGCCTTATTCAATTGTTGCTAAACAATCCAAATATGAGCATCCATACGGATATGAACAACAGTGCTCATGATAGTGTAGTTGCCCAGAGCGACTTGGTGCCTGCTCCTTATCAGGTGCTGTGCATGCTAGCCACACAGACTTACAGGAGACTCCTCCTGTAAGCACCCTGCAAAATGCACTGTCATGTATCTGATACCGTAGCAAGAAACAGCTCCAAGCTGCAGACAAATGAGACACCACTGGCTCAGCTCAGAGAGGATCCCAGTACCCCGACCCCAGGGTTGAAAGGTTAATTAATGACTTCCCTGTGTACATAATTTATTAGAAATTCCTGGGGACTGGTTGCACTGCTTTGTGATCATTGTACATCAGCACCTTAGGCCAAGCGCTGCCAGAACTGGAACAGAATTCTAAACTGACCCTCAGTGAGTGTGGGAATACATCGCTTATGTCCTGAGGTAAGACCTCCAGGAGAGGTCTTTGCCCATTGTAGTTCTGATTATTTTGGGGGTGGGCCTGACCCAAATAGGTGAGCCTTTGAAAAGGATTCAGAAATCAGAGGAATGGTCCCCTGTGCCTGCGAAGAGGGCAGGGGAACGTGGCAACATGGCAAGGGCACTTGGCAGACTCTACAAGTGCTGAGCGGCCCCGTCCTGACCCAGCCAGAAAGGAGATGGGGGCTTCAGCGTTACAAGCTCATG
Organism: Dipodomys ordii; assembly: GCF_000151885.1. Taxonomy (NCBI): domain Eukaryota; kingdom Metazoa; phylum Chordata; class Mammalia; order Rodentia; family Heteromyidae; genus Dipodomys; species Dipodomys ordii. The sequence goes on along the minus strand of NW_012267291.1, from coordinate 4,904,302 downwards.
ACTTCTGTCAACAATCGGAATACTATAGTGTGGATCCTTCTCTGGGTCTCCCACATAGGACTGATGAGAAACCAATGCTTTGCTTGTGGCTTTGTAAGATCCAGAGCTGAGAAGCCCACCACACCGCTTCCAGCCTCCGGATCTCCTCAACCCAGAGCTGTTGAATAGTGATCATGTTAAGATGCTGAGTTGCCAGCCATTTCTCACACCACGTGGCTTATCAAGGACGTATGCGTGCTCCGTGCCTGCCCCATCCTGTAGTCTCTGCTGTCCCAGTCTGGGCATGGCCAGGCGCTGGCTCTAGCAATGGCCATTCTGTTTTCCCCGCCTGTGCTGGGGCTGAGACTCATAGTGCCTCACCCAATGTGCCAGCTGTCTTGTGTGCCCCTGCGGACCCACTGGCTGTTCTTGGACACCTGCTCTCTGCCCACAGTCTGATCTTTCAAGGTGGTTTCAAGTGGCAGCCATTTCTCCAGCATTCAGGTTGCTGGATGAAGTAAGGGAGAAGTGCGAAGAGAGGATGCTGGGAAATGTAGTTCTCAGCCTCCCTTCTGGTGGGGTAACTAGGACTAGTTGTCTCCTTCCTGGCCCCTATTCATCCCCAGGTGATCTTGTCCTCCTTCTCCTTCTCCTTGTTACTGATTCTGGAAATTACTCCCTGACTGCCTTGTCTCTTCAGACCTAGGGATGTCAACTGCTCCTCTGCCTTCAACTGCTCTGTTTGCTTCTTTCTATGTGGTGCTTGCCCTATCCAATATCCTGGAGTGGTGCTGTGTGCCCCCTGTCCTCAGAGGCGGGGAGGTGGGGAGGGAGGTGCCTCAGAGGGACCCACGGGGAGGATGAAGTTTACATGGACGGCTGAGGATGTCTCCTTACACAGTGGTCTGGTTGGATCACACCCACTGTCCCTTTGCTCCTCGTGGGTCTGGGGTAGATTCTAAGCTGATGGAAGTGGTCGGGGAAGGGGCTGCTGAGGAGGGAGGCCTGTGGGGCTGTTTTGTTCCCAGGACTTTTCACTCTGAAGCAAGCCCGGGTCTGAACCCAGGGGAACAGGAACTATTCGACCTCCAGGAAGGCGAATGGCAAAGGCTGTGTGTGCACACCGCTGGAGAAACCCAATTGCTCCCTGGATTCCATTTTCTGCTGATTGTTTTGAGAACTTCTAGAAATGGAGGGTGCGTGCGTTCAGTTCTGATGAGAAACGCATCTATTTTGCATACTGACATGCGTTTCAGCAAGGAAAAGGTCAGAGACGGGGACGGCGTTTCTTGTTGGTGTGACAGCCGACATTTACCCGAGCCTTGTGGAGATGCTGCCGTTTAAAATAGTTTAGTAAAATAATTGTCATGATTGATTTTTATTTTCTTTTTTGGACCCAGAGTTCACCTGCATCACTCTTGGGCTTAGTAACTCTCAGAAGCTTAGATTTCCTTCGGATGGAAATCAACTTCCTAAGTTCTGGGTGGATGACAAACTTTGATTAAAATCTCCAACTCTCTTATGAGCTGTTGGCAAAAGCCGGTGAACCCAATTGCCGCTGACATATTCTCCGCCCAGCATGTGTTCACCGGTGACATTACAATGGGAGAAAATGAGTGGTGGGGGAGATGTTCTGAGCTTAATATTCCTGCATCCTCTGAGTAACTCTTCCATGGAATGAAATGAAAATATGCATTTAGACACATAGCCACTGCAATCTCAGCAGCTGGGTACAGCTTTACCTACCAACAGCATGGCTATATGTTAGGGAGAGGAAAAAGACATTTGTGTTTAGAATTGCTTTTGGCACTCACTGAGGAGAGAGGACAGTACACAGGGAGAGCAATGTGGATTTGATGCCTGGAGCTCCAGCTGCCAGCTTCCAGAGCCCAGTGAATAGTGGACAGAATCACAGATGCCTCAGAAGTGAGCTTGGTAGAATGCCTTACCTGATGAACACACGTGACAAAGGGAACATTCTGGAAGGGGGGAGATAAGGTCTTGAGATGGAGAGGCTCTTTCAGGAGGGTCATCAGAAGAGGGAACTATGTCCGTCTGAGAGTGAATAAGAAGGTGTGAGGATGTAAGCAGAGGCTGCAAGGAGGAGCTGATAAAACGGGAGGCAGGGCCGTGACTCCAGGGGCACAAGAGGCCTGTGGAAGCTAAAAATGCCAAGGACTTTTTCCTCTAGAGCCTCCAGAAGAAATACCATTGTCCCAGCAACATTCTTAGGCCTCTGAGGCCTCTTTTGGATTGTGGTCTTCAGAATGGTACAACAATAGATTTTGTTGATCTCAGCCAGTAAGGGAGGGATCATTTGTGATGGCAGCCAGAGGAAGCTGATACACACTGATCTCGACACAGGAACTCTGAGCTGAGATGGTGGTTCAGAAAGACAGGGCCATTGGTATTCTGAGTTTTCTCAGGTTTGGTATTTGTCTGCTTGGCATCAACACCCCACAATCCTCGCCTTCACATGACTCTCCTAGTGATTCAGTGTTTCCTCTCCCTAAGTCAGCCTAGGACCAGAGACCAGGCAACTAGGGACAGGCTGCATGCTCCAGAATCTATCAGACTTATTCACACAAGCGAGTTCTAAACGTCTCACTTTGCCCTTCTTGTCTTTCTTGTGCAAACTCCAATAAAGACTGAACTCTACGCCTTCTACTTGCTCTTCAGCTTCCTGACGGACTGAATCTTCTCCCTGTGCTCCTCCCTTAAATTTCCCTCCCAATGACATTGACCTCTTTGTTTATAAATCAAAAGCTGACACAAATCAGCCAACAGACCCAAGTCTGAGCAATGCAAGGAAAAGAAGCCATAATAATATAAAAGAATAGAGTTATCAATTCAAAGCATGACAATAACTTGAGGAAAGTAAACAGGGTGATATAATAAGACAGCCAGTTAAAAGTGGGGTTGAGGATTTGTGTGTGTGTGTGTGTGTGTGTGTGTGTGTGTGTGTGTGTGTGTGAGTGATCTGTAAGCTGAACCCTGTTGATGAGAGCTGATTTGTGTGATGGGTGGGGCCTAGTTATTTGAGGAAGGAGGGAAAGCTACCAAATGGGAACTTGCTGAGTTCCCAGGTGATGGGAGCATCGGGAGGAGGGGACAGATCGGATGGTACTGGACTAAGTAAGAGACCTTTTCTGCCTTTTCTTCTGGGTGCTGTGAGAAGTCACCAGAGGGTTTGAAGTGGAAGTCATTGGTTTCAGCATGTGTGATAAAGAGATGGCTCAGATATTGCGGTCTCCAACATGGGGGGAACAGGCCCATCCTATGGCATGGTCCAGTTCTCTCATGCCAACATTTACAGGTCTCTCCTGGCGCTTTAACATTCATTCTGTAGAGGACTGCTGCTGTTCATAAGAATTGTGATGTAGGAGACCAGAGGGATGGGTACCACTTTACTTTGTGTATGTGTGTGTGTGTGTGTGTGTGTGTGTATGTATATGTGTGTGTGTGTTCCAGATCAGATGTAGATTACAAAGAGCACAAATGTTAGTCACATCCCACTAATTTCACGATGGGGATGGAGATGGGAATAGGTTAGGGAATCAGATCCTCTTACAAGCTTGTGGAAATCAGGGACTAGCTTGATCTCATCTTTCTATTCCAACCTCACCAAGCCTGGAAAATGGCAGATAGTAAATATTTGTGAGGTGGAGGTATAAAGTCAATAGGGAAGCTTAGCAATTATATGTTGGGTGACCCATCCAAATTCCAGGATTGGTCGAAGGGATCCAGGTGGTTGGTTGGTTTGTTTTTTTAATACCCACTCTCAGGCTTTCTCTCCCTATATTTCGTTGACCTGCTAACATGGGCAGAAATGAGGTAATCAAGGAGGCTGGAACATAAAGGGGGGAGAGGAATGTAGGGGCTTAGTTTCAGCTGGAGGAAGCTAACCAATCAGTGTAAACAGCCAAGAGCCTGTTTTCTAGATTCAAGAAGGCTCTCTCATCAGTCCTAATCCAAGAGCCTGGCTGGCAATGAGAAATTGTAAAGACAAAATATTCCCTTTGAAGAATGAAGCCTATTAATTTCAGGCAGTGTAGTTCCTCCTTGTGAGACTGTGGTCCCAGCGATTAAATTCTATTGTGAGTCTACAGTCCTCGTTACTCACGTTATTAACAGGGATTCTAAGGATCTCAGCTCTCCATAGGAAAGTGCTCTCCTGCTCCTCACGTGACACAATTTGCCTACATCTTGGTTTTATCTCTGATTTTCCTCTTGTTTTCTGCATCCATTCTGGAGCCAATCTTGTGGGTGCCCAGAATTTTCTGTGCATGCTCATTTCTCTGTGCCTGTGGTCCACAGCCTGGGCCAAGACTGGAAGTTTCTGAACTGCTCTGTCTGCTACTACTCAGTCTCTACATAACAGGGAAATTGTTTTCCTCCCTCCCTCCCTCCCTCCTTCCCTCCCTCCCTCTCTCCCTTCCCCTTCCTTCTTTCTTTCCTCCCTTCCTTCCTTCCTCCCTCCCTTCCTCCCTCCCTTCCTTCCTTCCTTCCTTCCTTCCTTCCTTCCTTCCTTCCTTCCTTCCTTCTTTCTTTCCTCCCTTCCTTCCTTCCTCCCTCCCTTCCTCCCTCCCTTCCTTCCTTCCTTCCTTCCTTCCTTCCTTCCTTCCTTCCTTCCTTCCTTCCTTCCTCTCTCTTTCTCTCTTCTTTATGCAGAAATCTAGGGGTTTGAACTCATGGCTTTGCATTCTCATTTCCCTTGCTTGTCCCCAGCTGGTGCTCTACCACTTCAGATTTGGCTGGAGCCAAGGCTTGGTGGGAAGATAATGCAGTATCACTTATATGGAGAAAAATGAGGCTGTGAATTAAAACAAATCTTATTGCATGCGAAGGGGAAACCGCCTAGGTACCAGGAAGAGGAGTCCAGAAATGTGGAAGGGGAGAAGAGAAGAGGAGAGGAGACTGACAAGAATGCTCTGACTCCAGGTGTTTGGTTCTGTAGAGCACTTGGTGTGGAATGCAGCCTTTCAGTTTAAAGGGAAGGTGAGCCCCGTGGAGATGTTGCCGCCTCGGGCCTAGCGTGCTTCTGTCATGCTTGAGGCAGGAGAACAGGGCTGTGCCTGGGCATCCTTGCAGAACCCCACGTATCCCAGCATGGAAAGAACCACACAACCACTTGCTCCAGAGGTAGCAGTGGCTACTAGTTTGGAGGAACCATCAGCCTAGAGGACTGGGTCTGGAAAAAGGGAGCTTAGGGGACCGGGACTGTGTTCAGAGGCAGATATCTAGCGAGAGTGGGGATCATTAGCTCAGTGGCAACTGGTACACACTGCTCTGGACCTTCTATCTCAGGGAGCCCATACTGCATGCCTGTAGGCTCAGCAAGTATGGTTTCTGTCTGCAGAAGAAATTGATGGGAAAGGACACCAGGGTGGGACCTGGCCTCAAGGTATGAAGAGGAACCACCCTCGCCTGGTACCCGGATGTACCTGAGAAGGAGAAAGATCCCAGAGATTAGAGAGAATCTCTGACAGGTGCAATTGTGGAGCGCCTGGCAGGTCATGGCCAGGGCATCTGGACTTCGTGTCAAGGACCCACAACCCCTCTGCGATTTGTGCCTTCGAGGGCTAATTATGGCCTTTTAGGCACAAAAGGAAAACACAGGGATCAGGAAAGAAGCAATTGTGGAATAATCAGAGATGGCATTAAGTGGGAGGATCCAGGAAGTAATTTGGAGTTAAAACTGCTAGTACTTGCTGATGGATTGGCTTTGGGAAAGAAGGAAAGAGAGGATGTCATGATAATTCCTCAAGTTCTGACTTGAATAAGTGAGTGGTGATAGAATGGTGGGGGTGGCAGAGCTTTTGACAAAAATAGGAAGACTAGGGAAGAAAAGACTGGGGTGGGCTGGGGTTGCTAATTCTATTGCTAATGCCTGGTGCTTACAGATTTGGCAATTAGTGCCATGAATCCCTAATCTCCCCCTCTGATATCAAGGCTGATGGCAGTGTTTACAGTGAAGCTGAATGGGACCCTGTCTAAAACCACATGCCTTAGCTTAAGGATTTTATTTAGTTAGTATATATTAATGGCCCTGTTCACATTTGTACTGAGGTGCTTTGCTATAATTGAAATAACTCCTGAATTTATCAGCTGGGTCCTAAGTTAAAGACCCACAGTGAAATAAACCTCCGGGCTCTGTGCCTTTAGATATAGATACCTATATACATTTTCTTGACACTTAAAATGTGTAAAATCAGTCAGAAAAGGATTCTAGTCCATGCTTAAAGGAGAGCTGAGGGGAAAAAAAAGGCTAAAAAATTCCATATTGCATAAAAGAAAGAGTCAGATTGTCCCCCGAGTGAAAGGAAATCAATGAAACGACTTTGGAGATCCATTTCAATCTCTTGTTGACATTGTTTTCTGGTAGTAATTTTCTCAAAATGTTAACAGTATTGAGTTTACCTATCGATCCTATTATTTTTGACCTTGCATTAAGTGTGGTCTAATCTTACACGCCATAAAATTTCCTTTCACAGCTAAAAAAAAAATAATATTGTATGACTCTGGAGGAAACTTCCAATCAGGCCAGACACCACTCCCTCCCTTCCCCACCTCAGGATTTTGATGAGCGTATAAGCAACAGTAATGACTTATGTTGACTTCCAGTGGACTTCCATATTGTGTACATTTTATTAAATGCTTTAAGCAGGGTCATCGTACAAATAATCCACGTATTGACTGCAATGTTCAAGCCTGGATGAATTGAAGGCCATGGTGAGCTAGCCAGATTGGTCAGCTTGAATCCCAGTCAATACCATAAATAGATATTTGGCTACAAAATCGAAGGCGACTTTATATTCATGATTCCGAAGCCCGCGGTAAATAAATAGCCCTAAATTGTCCCACTGGAAGATGCATATCCTCCTTACCCAGGGATCTCCCCAACCTACCCCCCTCCACAACCAGTAGTCCAAGTTGAATGAATTTAGCAAGATGGAAGGCTGCTGAGAGTACTAATGAATGAAAACCCAAGAGCTCTTGCCTGGTTTCCTGAGAAAAGAACAGATGGATGCCTGGCTTGTGCTACAAGGAAAATCTGGCTGCTCTCCTTTCCTAGGGTCTATGAAGCCTAGTGACAACACGCCATTAGCATCCCAACCCTTCCCCACCCTGGTCCTCCCATAAACCTCCATAGGAGGTCAGCCTGCCAGGCCAGCACGCTCCTCACACAGCCCTTGCCCTTACTCAGACTGCAGGCGGAGACGTTGTAGGAGGAGCTTCACTAATGGATTTGCCCACAAATCCTTCCAACATTACTAGAGGAGTTAATTTGCCTCTTAATGGTTTAATTATATGCTACTGCTCTGCTCTAGGAGAGTAACAACGGAATAACAACAATTCTTTGCTTTACTGCGGCTGGCAGAGGCAACTGATTTTGGAGATGTTTGGAACAGGATGTCATTGGTGATCCTTTAGAGATGAGGCAGTGAATCATTCAGGGAGGGCTAGCATCCCTGGGGCCACAGATACCCAGTGCTCTCCTTCTGTAGTCAGGTGTCAGGCTTTGATGGCATTGTCCCACTGGAGTCCAGGGAGTGCTTTTAGTTTTCATTTTTATGTAAAGTTTGTTAGCTCCCCTGGCTTGCCCAGCATGCAGATAGAAAGCAGGTACTTTGAGAAGGCAATTGAGGTCTTCCAATGCCCAATCCCAGCTTGTTTTCCACGACTTGGGGACCTAAGGGGCCTGAGCAACCTGGTTGGTTCTAGTGGGAGTGGCCTTGGACTCCCTTGGGATTTGAACCGGTGCTGGCCAGGCTGGGCCTCACTCGTAGTAATAGTTGGATTCTCTGGAAGTAGATTCTAAACCATGCTCTGTCACTGTGGAGGCAGTGCCTGGGCTCAGCGGGCGTTTTTGCCCCTGGTAAGCCCTGCGTTTTAAGAGGAAGTCTAGGGGTAGACTGCTGAGCACTGTCCTCAGCTGGGCAGCAAGGCCTTTCCTCCCTGGAGAGCCAAGAGCATGGTCCGGGTTGGCCACACCCCGTGATCAGCCACGTCTACAGAGGCACTAATTCCCCGGGAAGACGTGGAGGGAGAGGAAGGACTGTGGAGCTGTGGCCAGCATGTAGGACGTGATCTTACCATCGCGGGGCAGCCAGGACATGGTGAGGCATCAGCGGGGCTGGAGCTCAGCCCAGTCTATGAAATGGGCTGACGGCATACCGTGTCACGGAATCATTTCTGTGAAGAGGCGATGGTTTTACCTTTTCTGCCAGCACCAGGAATTAAAATCAAGCCCTTTCCATGTTAGATAAGCATTCTACTATATAAGCGACTGCCACCCTCCTCTGGGCTCCCCCCTCCCCCAGTCTTTTTTGTTTTAAATTTGTTTGCTTTATAGATAGAGCCTCACATGTCTGCATAGGCCTGTATCAGTCGTGCAACTTCTGGCCTCTGTGTGGCTGTTCTTACAGGTATGCGCCACCACACCCAGTCCACAGGGTCATTTCTGTAAACCTCTGGAGAATGAGTTCTGTGCCTCTCTGTGGGCTTCCACTGTGTCTGGGTCCCCTCAAGGCTGAACACAGCACCTTTTTGCTTGCTCAGCACACTCCGAAGCACCCCAAGACTCCATGAACGCACAGTGAAATCAACCTCTGTGCCCTTCATGGCGCCATTCTATCCCAGAGGGGCTGCAAACCAAGAGACAGCTCTGCCCCTGGCGGCCTGTGAGTGACTGGATCATCCTCGAAGGATTCCCTTGGCTTACAAGGGAAGCTTCTGGAGAGAGAGCTGTAGGCCACAGCTGCCCTGCGCTCCTAGGACACAGGTGAAGGCAGAAAGAGAGGCTAGAATATTTCTCAGGTCTCATTATGGGCTATCTGTGGGGCCTGTCTTTTAAGTGCATTTCTCCAACAGTGTGAGGGGAGAAGGATTGGCTGGGACCTTGTTGGCTTTACAAAGGGTAAGGGAACTCCTATTGCTCCCACTGCTAGTGAGGGTTGTTGCTCGGAGCTGAAGCAGGGCAGTCTGACACCAGGATCGACTGTGAGGTAGACGGGGCTGCCCGGGGAGATTCACACACCTCGTGGAGGAGCTGGAAGATTCACACACACCATGGAGGAGCTTCAAGGGAGATTCACACACCTCGTGGAGGAGCTGGGAGATTCACACACACCATGGAGGAGCTTCAAGGTTTGTCAACCATTGTGTGAGGCTCAGCACAGTACAGTGTGTATCTCTCTCTCCCTCCTTCTCGAGTGAGGGTAGACACATTTCCTAGTTTCTTTTATCTACCAGCTCAATTACTCTTGGCTTTAATTTCATTTTCTTGCACATTTGATCTCTCAATCATTGTGTGGCAGGTGCATGTATGTTTGACATATATACGAGGAATAAAATTGTAAATGACAGAAACTTCGGGAGAAACCTTCGGAGCCATCTGCAGCCACCCTTTCTTGTTCATTGGTCTTGTCTCTCAGATGACTGTGAGCTTTTGAGGGTCCCTGTGTTCACATCTGATATGAAAACAGGATCTGCCATGATACTTCAATTCCATGAACAGTAACCATTGAACCTAAAATTCCCAACTCAAAAATCCCAAGCTACAACAAGCTACGACACATGACCGTAGTCATTTTGTAAAGCTCTGCTTTATATATCATGTTACTTACTGCTAAGATTTGTTAAGTAAAGGGATAAATTTAAATGATCAGCACATAGTAAGTGTTCAATAAACTCATCAATAAACTTGACCACTGTTTCCTTCAAAGGCCAAATGGATAGATTTGAGGTTATGTGTTCATTACACAGCAGGGTGGATTCTTAGTGCTATTTGGTCCTTCCTTCCTTCCTTCCTTGCTTCTTTCCTTCCTTCCTTCCTTCTTTTCTCCTCCTCCTCCTCCTTGTCCTCCTTTTCCTCTCTTTTTCTTCTTTAGGGCAGGGTAGCTGTTGGCTAATATGCTGACTCTAAATATAATTTCCAGTGATGATCTATATTCAGCGATCATCAGACAAGAGGACAGTTGAAGAATTCTCGAACCTTCCCTCACGTCCAGGTTGACTGGACTTGATTTCTCCATGGAAACAGAGATTTCCTTCCTCAATGGGAAAGAGACACCAAGGGCTTAACCAAACTTCTTTGAAGATTTCTTGGCATATTTGTCCCTAGAGGAGTCCCTCAGGGAGAGTTATTGTTGGAGGCTCTTCGCCTCGAGCTTAATTTCTAGAAGTATGTATTTCCCTAGCAACAGAATAGCTTCATTGGAAAGTCACAGGTGCCCTGAAGCTCAGCTCAGAAGATTATCTCAAGTTTCATTTAATACCAGCCTTAGACCTGGAACTGGATTATTTATACCATCAATCTAAGACTGGATTTTCTTTTTACTTCCCATTGCCATCTTCCTTGGCATTTGTGGATGGAGATATAGCCTCCCTCCTTCTCCTCCCCCGCCCAGGAAAAACATCAACAGGAAGAAGTCTGAGAAGAAGAGATCCATGGGTGTGTTTGCTCCTCTCCCACTAGTGCGTGAGATTTATGTTGGGGGCATCGCCATTCTGGAAAATGTGGTCCTGATTATCTGCTATACTGCTTGCAGTGGGCACAGGGGCCAACTCGGAGACCAGGATCTGAGTAACTTGGGATGATGGGTTCTGTCACTGGAACAGCCTTCTCTGGGCTCAGCCCGTGTTTCACAGCTGTGACACCCCCTGCCTCGGAGAACAGATTGGTTCCCCAGCCCTGAGAATACCAAAACCGAAAGATGCTGAAGCCCCTTCTAGGAAATGGTGCAGTGGTTACGTGCAACCAAGGCACTTCCTGACACAATCCAGGTGCTGTGGAAATAGATGCTACATTTTATTTTTTAAGGGGAAAATGACAAGTCTGAACATGTTCACTGGAGATACATTTGATTTCTAGTAGTTTTGGCTCAGTGATTGCTTGAATCCACAGATACAGAGGGCTGCCAGGATTTTCTGGGAGAGGTAGAGTCCTAAAAACATTGGTGGAGGATTGAAAAAGTCAGACTCAGACAGGAAGGTAGTTAATACGGGATATGTTATCAGGCATGGGAGCACCCTGGGAAGCCATGTGATCATACTGGGCAGTCATGTGACCACCTGAGGCAGTCATGGCTGACTCCTGCCAGTGTCCACGGAGTCAGTGAAGGAACACTCAACCAGAGTGGCCCACATGGGCGAAAGCAGCCAGGGTGCCGGTACTGCATCTCCAGTAGTTATTGGGTGAGGACTGCTCCCTGGGGGAAGTGGCTCCCTGACATGTCAGCCTGCTGTGCTGTGGACCGGGGAGACGGAAGGGGACTGGTGGTCGTAGAACGTGAATAAGCAGGTGGTACAGCACGCCACCCTGCCGTCCCCGGGCAGGGGCTGAGCCATCGGGAGGCTCCAGTGATGATGGCTACAAAGGGGTCTCCGGGATGCAGTCTGGCTTTGTCTTCCTGCCGCATCTATTTCTGCCCCAGGGCTTGGTGTGGAGGTGGGGTCCAGCTCTGTCCTGAGGGTGTCTCCAGTATTGTGAGCAATGACAATGTGTTTAACAGTATCTGCACAGTTTTGGAGGCATGTGTTGTGATCCTGTTGTGCTCTAGGGACGTATCTAAATTAACTTACTGTGTAGGGTGGGTCATTTTGTTTTCTGTGTTAGAGAGAAGGAACTATTAAGGGCGTTCTCTTTATTTGTCTCTTTTTGTATTTCCTACAACCAAAATACCCTGTAAGTCAGTCATCTTCAGTTTGGGCTTTGTACTTCATCTATGTGATCAGAAAAGTTTCATTTTAGTGTTGGCAAGTCATAAGAACTCATATTTTCAGTGAGCCATGGAAGTACAATTCTATGACGTGCAAGTCAACATTGTGACAAAGTTTTCTGTGTGCCATTGGATGCACAGGTCTGTTGAACATACTTTGTAGATGGGCCTAGAGATCTCTATGACTAGTGTTGGTGATGGTCTTTGTCCATCTCATGAAAGAGTTGCCTTGATGTCTTAAGTTTTGTTTGTATGCTATTTGTGGGAGGTGATTGCCACCGAGGTTGAGTCTCAGCTCTGGGGAGAGATGAGGCAGAGAAAATTCAATTTCTGCCATGGCTACATGAGAGCGAGAGTCAGCGAGTTTGGTAAACTTCCCACAGAGGCTCCCACATCTTACCCTTGGTCCCTGAACATTTACTACCTCATCTGGGTAAAGGCCTTGCAATTGTGATTATTAAATGAAATATCTTGAGGTAGGATTATGTATGCAGGCACAATATCATCACAAGGAAAAGGTCTAAGTCAGATAGTGGGAAATGAAGGAAGTGCCCACAAGCCAAGGAGAACAAGCAACCTCTAGAAACTGGAAAAAGTCCTGTCCTTGTCACAGATTCTCCTCCCCAGAAGCATACAAGCCTGTCATGAACTTGATTCTAACCTGGAAAGACTAAGTTTTGGTCTCCAGAATAGCAACCCAATTTGTATTATTATTTGTATTATTTTAACCCACAAGATTTTTACTAGTTTGTTATAGCAGCAAGGAGAAACCGGTGTGGCAGGTGCCGCAGTTTAAGCCATTGTTGGGTCATGTACAGACTGTGAAGGGCAGAGGTGCTTGGCACTAAGTACATGTCCAAAGATACTACATTAGTCTTGAGTTCTAAGTTCTGCAACTTATTTGCAGGCCCATTGTCCTGTCTACTAAGAAGTTTTTGAAATACCCATCTGTCATGGTCAATTATTTTTTGGCATCAACTTTGAATTGGCAGTGATGTCAAGTTATTTTTCAAATACTGATCTTGAGGTTCCTGTGAAAGCAATGCTTATCCCTTCCAATCAGTAAAACAGAGCACCTTCCCACCAGCAGCCTTCATCCAGTCAGTTGCAGACAAGGATTTAATACTGCATTTTTTTTTCTTGTCTGTTGTGGGGCTTGAATTCAAGGCCTGAGCACTGTCCCTGAGCTTCTTTGTGCTCAAGGCTAGCACTCCACCACTTGAGCCATAGCGTCACATCCAATTTTGCAGTGGTTAATTGGAGATAAGAGTCTCACAGGGACTTTTCTGTCTGGGCTGACTTTGAACCACCACCTTCAGCCTCCTGAGTAGGTAGGATTATGGGCGTGAGCCACCAGTGCCTGGCTCAGACCATAGTTTTGCCAGAAGAAAGATGCTATTCTCTCTCAAGAAAAGAAAATAGCAATCTTGCCTGAGTTCTCTGCCTGCTACTCTGCCCTGTAGATTCAAACTCAAAGAGACTACGGAATCAAGTCCCCTGCATTTCCTGACTGCTGATCTTCCCTACAAACTCTGAACTTTGCACTCCTCAACAACTGAACAAATCTCTTAACTACATCACCTTGTATTGGTTCTCTCTCCTGTGAATGCTGAACAAATCATTATACAAACTACATACGTGCTGCATGTGAAAACACTCAAGATCTTAAAAAAAGAAGAGGTGTCAATGACAAACATATGATATTAAACCATTTTCTTATTGACCTTTAAAAGCATAGTATCTCAGTTGTTTACCTTACATTTATTACAACAATGTGCAGTGATGATTATGGTAATACTAGAGGCACAAAATGTATCAGAAATCAGGAAGGCTCTGTGATATTCTTTGTAATGGGGTTTGACCTTGAGCTGGAAATGGTTATTCTTCAACAAGGATCATTCTATTGCCTTTCTAGTTACCCTCTGACACTCTCCACTTCTCTCTGAATGTCTTCTATCTGTCCTTGTCACACCAGGCCTGACCCTCAGACATTTTTGTGGATGGACAGTTAAGGTGTTAATATATGTGTGAATAACAGCTTATTCAGATTGGTCGGTCCTTGATGATATTGTATGGTTTGTGTATTTTGGTTTGTTCTTGCTTAAAAGTAGTCATGCATAATCAAAATTCCATAAAGGATTATTCAGTTGTCCAGTTGGTAAATGTCTAACAATGTGTGATAGGTAAAAAAATCTTCCTACTCCATTTCTTTTCTTAGGTAAAATGTGCAATCCTTGTTTTAATCCACCCTTCTTAGGATGCATGTGCTGTGTCTCTTGTTTACTGGTCCTCCCAAGTGTGACTATTTTCAGTGAGACAAAAGTTTAGAGTTCCTCCTCTGAAGACAATTCCTAGTGTCTTCCTCGGTGATTCACATATAATTCCTCTCTATAAATTATCTTGCTATTGGCCTTGGAAGAAAAGATCATCTTATTTCTTCTACTGGACTTTCTTCAGCCAGTTTCATAGAGGAATTCATTTGCCAAACATGAGGATTTGATCAATAAACAGCCTGCAATCCCTAGGAAGCCTTTATAGGGATTTGAGTTGTCAAACACTGACTCAGGATTTGTTCTAGTAGTTGTTAAAAATTACATAAACATAGTGGTTTTTTTTTTAACCTCAATCAACCAAAGAGTCAGCAGTAGGAGTTTGGGAGACTTGGACTTGCTATTGATTAGTTGCTGCACATGTTCTCTGGAAGAAGTTAATCAACAAGGTGTTGACATTGTCAGTAATGTCTCGCATCTCTCTTGGAAATTATTGCTTACAGTCAGGGAGTTACTGCTACATACCTCTTCCCTCCAGGAAGACGGAATTCATTTGCTCCACAGGGAACTCTCTAAGGGACTGTGGACCTTTCCTGTCCCTGAACTAAATGTTACAGTGCAGGTAGGAATGTGAGAGAGGAAAGTCATTTCCTAATGCACTTTCCAAGAAAGTTTCCAGATAGCAAAGGTCATAGCCGTCTTGCCAACCCAAATCCCTAGCACCTAGAACAATACTGGCTCAGAGTACTTAACTTTTAACTAGAGAAGATCGCAATCTAGGCCAAGGTTACATCCTAGAAAAATAGGGAGGGAGTAATTCCGTCTCTCTTATGTGTTAGCATGTTATAGGGAAATGCAATTTCTACTGAAGAAAAATTCACTCCTCTGTTATTAGTTGGTTGTGGATACATGCTGACATACTTATGAAAAGAACCTGTAACACAAGAATTATTTTCAGGGGAAATTAATATAAAATAAAGTAAGATGAGCTGCATTCCCAGATTCTGAACATGTAACACATTAAATCTGTTTACATTGCTCCATGCATACTAAGTTATACTTAAGATAAATTACATAAATAAGAGCAAATTATATACAGTCATTCCTTCTCATCAAGGTCAACTCTAGCTCCTAGCTGGGAGCCTGTTACACTCCAGCATCAAAGACGGAAACCCTGGCAGCCTCCTGTGGGGACTCAATGTCTAGAATCTTTATGTTGAGTTTGCCTTTTAGGTCTCGTTATTTCTTCTTAGGACTGGCTGTCCTACCCCGACAGCTCTCCTTACCTTTATTCTCAAAACGAGGAGGATCTGGGCTCTCTAGGCAGAGCTGTATCTGTGAGACAGGAAACCACCCTACAAAGACCTGGACTTGTCCCAGCTTGCCCAGACCGTCCCCTTACAACATAGAAAGTACCTGCATTACCCCTCGAGCCTGGGCAAACTGGGACCACTGGTCACTCCTGGCCATAGGAACTTAAACAAAGATCCCCTTGTACCCGCCCTCCAGTGCATTCATTATGTGGGGCTGCTAAGTCCAAGTATGGCAAACTGGAGGGGGCAAATCTATCATAATTCTGAGAGCCCGCTTGTGGAATTCAGGTTTCAGTAGGGACAGAGCCTCTCTGATGGCTTCCAGAGGAAAGCTATTTCCGATGCCAAGGCCCACAACATTTTGTGTTCCTTGGCTCAGTCCCATTCTTTGCCCCAGTCTTCGCCACATGGCGTCTTCCTGAATGTTTTTGCAGTCTTCCCTCCCCTCCCCCGCCATGCTATGCCTTCCCTTCTTTTAGTGAGGACAGCAGACATATTGAATTAAAGCCTACAATAGCAACCTCAGCTTGGTTAAATTTGCAAGGACACTATTTTCAAATAAGGCTCGATTCTGAGGAAACTGAGCTTGGGATTTCTACAGATTATATTATTATTATTATTATCTTGTGCCGGTCCTGGGGCTTGAACTCAAGGCCTGAGCTTCTTTTTCTCAAAGTGAGTGCTATACCACTTTCTCTACTTCTGACTTTTCTGGTAGTTTAGTAGAGATAAGAGTCTCACAGTCTCTCCTACCGGGACTGGCTTTGAACCACGCTCCTCAGATCCCAGTTTCTCGAGTAGCTAGGATTACAGGTGTGAGCCACTGGTCTCTGGTGCTCCAGAACACTGTTACTCCATGGTACACAGTCACTGCAGCCTCTGGTTCTCATTCAATGAACTTTTTAGCATAAATCATGGAGGATTGTAAGTGCCGGCTGGAGATGTCTGTACATCATCCACTAGGCACCAAGGAGTCGCTGATGGCTTCAGGACAAAGGAGTGACATGCTATTAGTGTCATTTTAGTCACATTAACATGGAAATGGTGGACATGACAGATTGGGCCCTGATGGGAAAGGACCATGAGAAATCTCCCGGGCTCAATGCCAGGCTACAAGGTACATAAGACTGAGCAGCATGTAAACCCCTTCACGGTGACCAGAGTTCAAACCTGAGCCCTGGGAGGAAGAGATAAGCGTCAAACATACCATAGAAGGATATTTATATCTATGGGTAGTGAAAACCGAATGTGGTTAAGGGAAAGAGAAGTCCTCAACTGAGCAAGATTTTGCCTTTCAGGGAACATTTGACAATGTCTGGAAAAGTTTTTTTTTTTAATTGGGGGGCAAGGTGCTACTGGCATCTAGCAGGTGTCCAGCGGGCCACCTAGCAGCCAAGGGTGCCTTTGAGCATCCTGTATCCCGCAGGACAAACATCACCACAAAGAGGATCCACACGAACAGGGCTGCGTAGACACAGAGAGGCCGAGGGAGGAGCATGAAGGCACAAGGTGTCTGTGCCTCTGATCATAAAAAATAAGATTTATAGAAAAGAGCTCCAGGAAATGGGAACAAGAGGTGTTTTTTCTTTGCTTTCTCTTCTTTGTCTGGTTTGTTTGTTTTGCTGTCTTGGGAGAGGTTAAGGGGGCCACAGACATGGAGGGTCAAAAGGTGAACAAACACAGCAGTGGTACTCACTAGACACCATGTTGAAAAGGAATTATACCACTTGTGGGTGGGGGTTAGAGGGAAAAATGAGAGAGAACAAAGGACATTTGTAACTGTAACCCCTATGTAAATCACCTTTATAATAGCAATAAAATGCAAAAA
The DNA here is from genome assembly GCF_000151885.1 of Dipodomys ordii. Classification (NCBI taxonomy): domain Eukaryota; kingdom Metazoa; phylum Chordata; class Mammalia; order Rodentia; family Heteromyidae; genus Dipodomys; species Dipodomys ordii. Next base: position 4,887,189 of record NW_012267291.1, on the reverse strand, counting down.
TGCAAAAAAATAGTGCTATGTCAAGAAACACTTCTGAAGAGTTGTGGAAAGACATAGATGAGCTCTTTTTTTTTTTTTTTATTGGTCGTGGGACTTGAACTCTGGGCCTGGGCGCTGTCCCTTGGCTCTTCAGCTCAAGGCTAGCACTCTACCACTTGAGCCACAGCGCCACTTCCTGGTTTTCTGGTGGTTTATTGGAGATTCGAGTCCTGGGAGGAGTTCCTAGACCTTCAGTGTTTCTTGTCTGAGGTGAAGGAAGGATCACCAAAGATCCACTTCCCCCTTTAGCTATGTGGCTGTCTAGCAGTGTCAGCAGAGGTAGCCCCATGGCTTGGCTTGGTGACTTTTAGGCAGCAGTGGCTCATCCTATAAGAAGGTCTGTATTTTTGTTTTATTTCCAGGATTGAGATGGACCCACTTAGAGGCAGATAATATATTTTGACAACGAACATCTTGCAGACAAACCACTTTTTAGTCGTATCCCTTGCTATCGTTCTGAACACGAGCATCAAACATCGCCCAATCACCACCAGTGGTTTTCACAGAAGATATGTGAAACTAGAAAACAATCAGATCAGTGCCCAGTGTTTATCATTAATCTTCACAAATGAGTGGAAGAAAAACTCTTCACAAAATTAACTAACTTTAAATGTTTCCCTCTCTTCCCATTGAAGCCTTAACGTCCTTGCAAATGCAGTTCAGTAAAGAAATGTTGGTTGAATTAAATTGTGGATCTATCCAGTTGGTGAAGGAGGGAGGGAGGGAGGGAGGGAGGGAGGGAGGGATAGACTGGGTTTCAGGGTAGGTTTCAGGTGTAGAGGACTTCGGAAGATAGACAAAGCTGGCATTGGCAGAGGCTCCTGTGCAGGCAGAGTTCTGAGCTAGACACTTGACTCAAGCACACGCGTTTGGGATGATGATACTATCAGCGGGTCAGTGAAGGAAGGAAGACGGTGGAGGCATGGGGGGTGGATGGGGTGGGAAGCACAATGCTGTCTCGGGTGATCAGGGAGGGTTGCAGTGACGGTGATCTTGAGGAAAGACCCAAGGAAGGGGAACACATGCTCCGAGCTTGTCTAGGAAAGGTAAGTTCCAGAAGGATGGACCAGTACACATTCATTCTTTGGCGAAGGAGCCACAGATGGATTTTGGGAAGCCGTGTGTCCAATTGCCATGCCTGGAATGAATAAAGGAGTATTAAGTAAATAAGGGGAGGTCCCAGTAATGCAGGTTTCTGTAGGGATGTTGGGTTCTTCCTTTTCTTTCCCTCTCCTCCTCCCCTCCTCCTCCTCATTCCTCTTGGTGGTACTGGGGTCTGAACTCAGGACCTCACGCTCACTTGGCTTTCTTATTCACAGCTGGTGCCCAACTACTGGAACCATGCCTCCAGCCCTGCTTTTTGCACTTTATTTTGTAGATGAAGTCTCACAAGCTTTTCCGCACAGGCTGGTTTGGAAGTAGGATCCTCTAGATCTCAGCCTCTTGAGTCACTAGGTTTACCAGTGTGCGCCACCAGTGCCTGGCCAGGATGTTGGCTTTTAGGACAAGCAAATAGACCTCCCTCTGGAAGATGGGGACTGGAGGGCTTCTTTGTTGTGCCTGGTGTTTGCAGGAGAATCCTGGCAGCTGTAGGGATAGTGGGAAGGGGATCGCCACCATTCTGAAAGACTCTTGGTGGCTCTGACCCAGGAGGGTCAAGGTAAGGCTGCATCCAGCCATGCTCTTCCTTTGTCCGCTTACTCGCATCTCTCCATTTGGAGCAAGCGTTGCTAATTCACCATTATGACTGACATTTCCTGCACGTTCCCCCGGTTTCATTATTATCCCGCAGCTCAGCTGTGAGAGACTGCTGATCTTCATCTTCATATTGATTAATTTCATTTTCGCATGCATCGCCCGCATTTCCAACAACTTCAGCGCAGTTTTCACATGATGAGTCATTTGCAAAAACGACAGATTTTCATTACAGGAGTCATCTTTGAAGCAGGGAGGGTTGGACCAGACCCAGGTAAAAGGTTTGCTCAATTCTGCTTAGCGTTCCCTCTCACAAAATGGGAGTTGATGGGTTTCTTTGAGCCCGACCACTGTCGCAATCATTACAAAGCTGTTTCCTGTTATTTATTTGCTGATCAACTGGCAATTGTGTTATTGTTGTACATGGGAAATGTAATTCCAACAGTCACTACTTTTAAATGACATGATAACAGCGCTACCTTGTGAATTTGTAACACACCCATTGCAGGCTGGGCATGTAGATCCCTGGATCCCTGGGTGGGGAGGAGGACTTCCCTCTATGGGACCTGAATTAGCTTCCTGTTTGCAGGAGGAGTTTCAAATACAAGTGCCCCATGGACTCAGCGGATATGGCTGGTGAACCAGGCTGGCAGAAGCACCCCATTCAGCATGAAGGGGTCCCAGTGATGGGCATAGCCACCACCATCTGCTTGTTCACCTCCTGGCATAGGGTCTTATATCCACAAATTTCTTTCAGAAAAGATGGAAATCTTCTCTCAATGACTATCCTAAGTTTCCATTTCTTTTCACTTTCAGAGCCACAACGTAAGTCTTTGAATCAGACCATACTGACTGTTGCCTATTCTGGAACTTGTGCATTACAAAGACAACCTTGTACTTTCTGGGTTTGTGTTTGCTGTTCCTACATCTTCTCTGTGAGAACAACTATGCGGGATTCTGTCTAGCTAAAGCCTGTCAGATACTTAGGGTGTGGCTTAGTCTGTTTAGATGGCTCTACAGTAACCAAACATCACAGGCTAGGTAGCTCCTCGACCACAAATGTGTTTGGGAGGTGGAAAGTCCAAGACCACATGGCTGGCGGATTCAGTATCTAGCCAGGGATGGTTCCTGGAGCATAGATGGCCCCTTCTCCTTTTGTCTTACATGGTAATAGACATCTATTTTACTAGGGCATGAATTCCATTTATAGGACCTCTGCACTCCTGGCCAAACTACTACCTAAAGGGCCCACCTCCTGTCACCAGGGTGGATGTAGTATCTGTATAAACGCTTGGAGGGAGGATACATTTTTGAACAGCTGGCTTTCAGGTGGGCTGTGCATTGAACCAAGTCGTATATTCTTGATTTTGTGCTACACTGTCTACCAGCTAGTAGATGGTGTTAGCTAGTAGAGACTGAACTCTGCCTGCTAACTCCAAGCCCAGTCTTGCTGTGGAGGGGTTGGAGCCTTAGAACCAAGTGAGTTGTGAGTCTAGACTTGGTCCTCAGGCCTACCCATGCCCACTAACATTCTGTGCCAGCTTACATAATTTCTTTAGCTTCCAGAAGCTCTGGGGCCTTGTTTACGTAATAGGCTGATAGTAAGACCAATCTCTGAAGTTATCGTGAACCCTCAATGAGATAATATATTCACAGTGCCTAAACAGTGCCTGGTATAGAGTTCATGCTCACGACTTCAAAGGTCTTTAGCAGCAATACCTCTCAGAAAAGCACAGCAAAGTGCCCATCCCATGCAGACAGCTTCTTTGAAAACTTGGCCTTTCCCCTCAGATTCACTTCTTACAACAAGACCCACAGAAGAAATTGGCTAAGGATTGTATTCCTGGTTCTGCTGTATTTCAAAGTCCAATAAAAATAATCTAGCCAAGTCAGGCAAGCAGCATTCTCTGATTTATAAGGAATCCAATTTCTTGGATCATCTTTTTCTTAAATGTATGGAAATTGGCAACAAGGGATTTAGAGGAAACAAATCAGGATCTGGATTAAAACCAGTCTGGTCCAAAAAAGAAAAATCAGCTCAAGACCTTAATCCTTCTGTATCTATCTCTCTTATCTGTAAGACATTTTTTCCCCCAGATGCACCCTGAGTTGATCAGCATTTTCAATGGTATAGAAATTTTATAATTTTCTACTTACTTAGGTATAAATTTCATCTGTCTGTCTATCTCTGTCTGCCTGACTACTTGTCTTCCTCCTTCCTTCCCTACTATGCAGTGATTGCCAGTCCAGAATCTCGCTAAAATATTTAGATAATGATTTTAATATTTCAGTGTTTGATCAGTCCAAACTATAATGACCATCTGCCTTCTTCAGAAGCATTTATCTCTTGCCTATGGAGGTCTTGAAGGCGAGGCAAATCATTCTCTCTCTTTCTCTCTTTCAGTCCTAGGGCTTGAACTCTGGGCCTGGGAGCTACACTTGGGCTCCTTTTGCTCAAGGCTAGCGCCCTTGACAGCACCACGGCTGGCTTTTTCTGTGATTAATTGGAAATAAGAGTCTCACTGACATTCCTGCCCAGGCTGGCTTCGAACCATGATCCTCAGACCCCAGTTTCCTGAGTAGCTAGGATTCCAGGCGTAAGCCACCCGCGCCTGGCTCATTTTCTTTTTTCATTGAGTTGTAAAGTTTTATTTTTAACGTATTCTTTATTGTATATATCACAAGTGTATAGCAGAGTATTTTAATCACATAGTAAAATAACTCCTACAGATAAGCTAATTAACATGTAGATTATTTTCCATATGTTGTCCTTGCTATGTGTGGTAAGAGTAACTGAAATGCCCTCTCTTAGAAAATTACTGTTGCAAAACACAATGAAAGAATTAATAACCATACACGAAATACAGTAATTCAATAACCATAACATGATAAGTAATACTGATAGGCATAGTCACTCTGCAATGCAGGTTTCCAGGCTTTCCCTCTTCTCCTTCCCACTCTCCCCTACTCTGTGTATCTGAACACTGCTATTCTACTCGCTTCCTTACCTTCTACTCACAGTCTGGCTCTGGGTGTGCTACACTAGCTCCCTGATTCCCAGGCTCAGAGCTCCTGGGATTTCCTATGGGATCTCTTCCAGTCTTTCAAAGAGAAGCCATGACAGCTGAGGTTTCTGATTTATTACATGTCAGAGAAAAGATCGACGTGCTTGCTGGATTAGGTGAAATTTCTAAGTTTGTAACGATTGTGCTGCTAGATTCCCTGTCTTCTAACTCATGCTGTTATCAGTGAGGTCTAAGGACAATCAGAATTTTAGTCCTTTTTTTCCCCACAACCTATTTTAGCTCTCTGGCATATTTATTTTGTAGGTTTTTGTCATTTAGGTTTTTGTTGTGCAATTTCACCATAGCCCTGTCTCAGCGTGGGTCTTTAAGTCTTCGTTACTGTCTTGTTCAAACAGCTTATTCTAATGAAGGATAGTTTTCATTCTTCAACCTGAATAATGAAATCTGAAGAATACCATTAACATTATCGATTCCATATTATGTATTGTATAACATATTATATAGCATATAAGATACTAATTCATATTATATTGTTGATATTATTATGAATATTGTTTCTTTCACAGTTTCCTTCTCTTCCAGAATTCCTTATTTGAGAATGATGGGAATTTTGGATTCATGCTCCATACCTTGTTTCAGGTCATCCTGAGGTGAGATCATCTCCCCACATCTTAAGATCCTTCACTATGTCTGCGTACCCGCAGGCTGCCGGAGGGAGAGCCTTTCCCAGCCATCCACAAGGCCCAGCTCCTTGTGGCTTCAGGAATGGAGGGAACGCCCACCCGTGGCCGCACCTTGTCAGGGTGTGGGCAGGGCCTGTGCTGGGCAGTCCGCTTGGCTGGCCTCGCTCCTGCGGCCCTCCCCCACTTTCCAGCCCTCTCCACCTCTCCCAGCACCTGCCTCTTTCTCTGTTTTCCCCTCCTTCCTCTCTTCCTTGCTGTCTCTTACCTCTCTCCTTCTCTTCACCCTTTCCTCTTTCCCTCCCCTTCTTTCTTCCACCCTTCCCCTCCCCTTTGCTTCTCTTCCTTCTTCCTTTGTCTTTCCTCCCATCAGCTCCCCTCTTCCCCTTCCCGTATGCCACATGCTTGTTCTTTAAGTCTTCCTCCCAGATCTCATGTTCGCATAGCTCCTCTCTTGTCATATTTCTTGACCTCCCCCTACCCCACCCCCATATCAATAATCTTTAGCATTTCTGTTGGTGTGTGCTCGTGTGTGTGCGTATGTGTGTGTGTGTGTGTGTGTATGTGTGTGTGTGAGAGAGAGAGAGTGTGTGTGTGTGTGTGTGTGTGTGTGTGTGCGTGCACCAATACTGGGGTTTGAACTCAGGGCCTGGGTGCTGTCCCTGAGCTTTTTCACTCAAGACTATCACTCTACCCCTTGAGCCACAGCTCCACTTCTGGCTTTTGGCTGGTTAATTAGAGACAAGAGTCTCTTACATCTGTTTGCCTGGGCTGGCTCTGAACTTCTATCCTCAGAGCTCAGTCTCTTGTGTACTCAGATTATAGGTGTGAGCCATGCGGGTGGCCTGTTAGCTCTGTGTTTTTTTCTTCTTGCTTTCTGGCTCTTGATTTCTTAAGGAGATTTCTGAGATTTCATTAAAAGTTTGGAGAAAGGTGTAATGTCTTTCAGATCATTAATAGCTATAGTTAGCTCTTTACCTACCACGTTTCTTCAGACTGTGAGCTCCCAGCGGCAAATTTCTGCCATATTTATTTTATTTTTCTTCATGCCCAGCACATGCTGTTGCCCTTACATGTTTATAAAATGCATGCCATTGTAGAACTTATAAGAATCAATTGCATACGGTTGTTTGTAACTGATTAGGCAAATTGATTCGATAGCCATAACGCAGCCCAAGAGGGTGCCCCGAAGGCTGGTCAGTGCCTGGGAAATGACCTGCAGGTCTCTGTTGGTTGTAGTGGGAAGAACTTGAGCGTACCATTAACCCTTCCTCAGAGGAGCAGGCTGGAGGCCCACGGTGGCCACAGGCAGACATTCACATTCCCAAGCTCAATTTACAACAATAATTTTTAAAATGTGCCTCAAAACTATTTTGTTGCCCTATTTCTTTAGTCTGGTTTACTCTCAATGTGTCGCACATCACAGGGCTGTATCAGAGTTCCACCAGCACCTGTATTTTGTAGGGGAAATAAACAAGACCTCGCTCATCAGATGAGTTAATTACGCTGCCATGTTCCCTCCTCCCTGGAGATGCCATAAACCAAAACGTGGCAGGGCTTTCATTGCAACAAGCAGGCTGGAAACAAGAGCTGGGCGCGGGTGTCATTTTCTTTGCAAGAATCAAAAGACCCAGCAACAGGGGCAAAATCGCTTGGATTTATCACACCCAGCCTCGTGGAGGGTGGGGGGGGGCAAATTGGGAGGTGATTTGAGCTTGAACTCATTTCTCAGTCCTTTGGCATTATTTCCCAACCTTTGTGCATCTGAGGACCGTGCGGGCATTTTCCAGTGCTGCTTCCTCCAGTGACTCCTCCCTCCACTTGTGCATCTGCCTGGCAGTGGCTGTGTCCAGAGAACCACTCCCCCCCCCAGAAGCTCCTCGAGGTCTCCTGGGGGAGAGGGTTGCAGAGCAAGCCCTCAGTCCTCAAGAACTTGGACACACTGGGAGGAAGAGGCTGCCAGGGGCACCCTAGGTCAGTGTCTCTGAGGCAGAGCCTGGGACAAGGGGCTGCTGTACAAGGGAACTTCTGTACCCCCCTCCCCCCCGCCCCCCCGCCCCAAGAGCTGTGTGAGGAGTTGGGAGAAGTAGGCCAGAGATAAGCAAGTGTAACCTGACGCCAAGTCAAGCAATGTGTGGTCCAGCAGAATTCCCCCGGAAGAGGGGGTGAGGAGAAGACACAGGACCTCAGGAGGGGGTGGCGGGGGTGTGAGGGCATCTCTGGGTGAGTCTGCAGGACCCCCTCCCCCCCCACCCACATACTTGGGGCCACTGCATGCGGTAGGCTGCAGCCTGCGGTTTGCACAGTGTTTGAGGCCCTCCCCAAGATTTGAAACCTGAGCTTTTTTTGACATAGAAGGACAAAATTAATTTGAGGTGAATCTGTTTGCTCAACTAATAGTGATTATTAAATGCCTTATAGGTTCCATTCTGTCCTAGGAGCTGGGCTTACCGTGGCAGACAGGACACAAAGAAACATGTCCTTGTGCTAATGGAAAGGCGATGAACAAGGCAAATGAGAGGTATGGTATTTTAGGAAATCAAGGGAAAGCGAAGGAAGGCCCAGGGTCGTGTGGCCATTTGTGAGGTGTTGTTCTGCTAGACGGGGTGGTATGTGGTGCCTTCACCAAAAGGATAGCATTTGAACAACGGTCTGAAAGAGGTGAAGGAATTTTCCATTAGAGAAGGGTATTCACAGAGGAGTAGCAAGTGCAAGGGTCCTGGGGCAGGAAGAGGTGTCATGTGATGGCACACAAGGAGACCAGTGTGGCTCAGTGTGTGAGGCAGCCATGGGAAGTAGGGGACTGGGAGGAGAGCAGGTCAACTGCTCTGCTTAATCGTACTCATCAGATCTTCAAACTATCTCAAGGAAGGTGTATTTTTGTTTCCTCACATCCCACTGAATTCCTGTTCTCTGAGCACAGGACAAGCCCATGGAGCAGGGGCCCTCAGGAGGAAGGCTGCAGCAGCAGGGTGCACTGTCCCGGGCAAGGCAGCCGCTCTGCTCCTCAGGGCCATCACCCAGGAGCCCAGCTTCCTCCAGCTTCCTTGCTCTGCCAGCTCCTCAGCCTCACCATTGTCTGCATCAGGGATCTCCAGTCACCAGTTATGGCGGTTGCTTCAGCACCGCATAAGTAGGAAAAGCGGCAGAAGGCAGCAAGTAACTACACCCTGAGGATCCCGAGCCAAAGCTGCACACACTGCACCTATCCAGGTCCAACCCACCAGACTTAGTGTGGTGTGGTGGTTCATTTTGCTTATTGACTTGACTGGGCTAGGGGATGCCCAGATAGCTGGTCAGACAATATTTCTGAGTGTGAAGAGATGAGTGTTTGAATCAGTGGTCTGAGGAGAGAGTTGCCTGTCCAGGGTGGATGGGTGTCATTCAATCTACCAAGGGCCTGAAAAGAAGAAGAAAAAAAATAGGAGAAGGAGGAGAGGAGGAGGAAGAAAAGTGGGAGGGGAGAGGGGGACAGGGAAGAAGAGGGGGAGGGGAAAGGCAGGGAGGAGGGGTATGGGGAAGGAGAGGAGGAAAAGGGGGAGAAAAAGGAGGGGGAAGAAGGTGATGGGAATCAGTAGATTTGAGTATAATTAATGTGATAAGGGTGGCCATGCCTCAGAAAGTCTTTTAATAAAAAAAAGATGAATAAGGAAATGTGTGGTTGAGAATGTTGGAAAGGGGTCAAGAGGCATTGCATTCATCAACTGCTTTGTACAACCTCTCAGAGATAATAAGTATATCCAAGTGTACCCATTTATGGGATAGCGTGTTACTCAAGTCTTACAGAGCTCTGCCCATGCTAGTCCTGCGGTGTTGCAGGTGTCCAGGTCAAATGGCCACACACCCTAGGAAAAGCAGCATTTGCAAACAGAACTCCTGGGGAGTGGATTGATCAACCCACACACCAATTTGTTCGCGTACAGCAGGCAAGACAGCCGGGACAATAACTCAGCCAGTCTCTTTCCTGGTATTGACTTACCTACGAAAACAAATGAATGATCAGAAGGTTGCTGTGCTAAGTATGGAATTAGAGAGAAAGGAAATTGGATGTTCTTAAGGGATTGCTCTTCTAGGCTTGGCGAAGTCCTGATAAATTGCCTTGAAGGATAAAGGAATACATTGCATGCTGAGACTCTGCCTAAGCATCTTAGCCTTGAACTTGGATGTTGACCCAAGCTTGTCATCCAAGGCTTTTGATTTGAATGTGTCATTATCACATTACCTGATTAAAAAAAAATCTTAAATGCATTTTACAAGAATGAGATTTTAGGTGTGTTGTGTCTGGCGGTGTCTAGGGAAGTCTCTTAAGCTTGTGGATAAATGGTAATCTTTCATTGGAAAGGAATTCCTCTTTTTATTTCTTGGTTCATTTTACCTTAGATTTTTCTTCTTCTTCCCTTATCCATAGTGTAGGCCTCAAAAAAACTGGGAATTATACGTGGTTGTAAACTACTCAGACAATTCGTACCTTCTTTCATGACAGGGAATGAGAGTCTCTACTGCAGCCAAATTCTAGTTCTTGCTCTTTGTAGCTTTCTGATCTCAAGCAAACTAGCAGTTTTCTCACTTATAGAAGGGGGACAAAAATCCCACCCCTGTCATCATGGAGTCACTGTGCTAGCTAACTGAGCCCTGAGGGATTGTTGGGGATAGCAAATCCTCAAAGCAGATAGGGCCTGAAGACTCCTGAGGTTCACGGGGGCCTGCAGGGTTCCACATCAAATGCACCTTCATCGGGATATTAAAAAGGTCATTTGCTGTTTTGTGGTAGAGCTAGGCAGAGGCGCTGGTGTGCCAGTATGAACCAGGGTGAGCGTAGCACAAAGCAGCAGACACCATATGGCTGCCGTGACTTGATTTCCCGGAGGGAAACACCGGACAAACCCACTGCAGAGTGGCCTGGTCGGGGTGGCGTATCGGTCGATTATATTTTGTCTTCACATTCTTTATATTCTGTGATGAGATGTGGAAACATACACATGGGTGTATGCATGATCACCTAGGTGATCACATGATCTCATAATTGCAATGGTTGCATCTTGTGTAATTGGTTTGGGAGCTAAGTCACTACCGTCTCTATGAAATGCCGTTGTAATTTGGAAGTATGACAGACAAACCATGCTTATCGAGACCTCAAGGCCTGGCAGACTTTGAATTTGTGTTCCTTTGGAAAATGAGCAAAATGAAATATCACCGCAAAGAATATTTGTGATGTATTTGTTGCTATGGACCAAAATTCTGGTTGTCAGACAAAGGTTAGAATGTGGGAACACTTGAATCTGCCAATGTGTCATGGCGGTTTCTCCATACTGGAACACTTCTCTGATAAAAATGGTGGTGCTGTGAGCATCTACTGCTGTAGTTTGTATGCAGGACAGTGGTGTTGGGCTTAGTTCCTTAAATCACTGGGGATGCTCTTGAAGGAGATCAGAAAACCCTACTCACTCTCTTTCTCTCTCTTTCTTCCCCCTTCTTTCTCCCTCTCTGTCTCTATCTCCTTCACCTTGGATTTGGACCTTGGGTTTGGGTGTCGAATTATGCAAACCTTTTCTCCCTGTTAGTTGCTTCAGGCCGGGTGTTGGTGGCTCAGGCTGTCATCCTAGTTACTCAGGAGGCTGAGATCTGAGAATCATAGCTGGAAGCCAGTCCAGCCAGAGAGACTGTAAGACTCTTATCTCCAACCAACCACCAAAAAGCTAGAAGTAGAGTTGTGGTCCAAGTGGTAGAGCCCAGCCTTAGCAAAAATGCTCAGGGACAGTGCTCAGGCTGAGTTTAAGCCCCAGGGCTTGCTCACGAGCATGTGCACGCACGCACACACACACACGCACACACACACACACACACACACACACACGAGTTAATTGCTTTACGTAGTTGTACAAAATTCACAAATATATCCTCATGACTTGGTAAGTCAGTATGATAACCAAATAGACTTCAATATAGCAGAGTATGAAGAGTCAATGATGTAATACCAGATTTCATATTACAATCAATCTTTACATAATTATTACTTGTTGAGTTTTGGTGTAATATCAAAGGAGAAAAGTTTTTAATGCAATATCAAACTCATCTGAAAAGCCTTATATGATATTTTCTTTAAGTTTTATTTTATTGTAAAGATGCTGTACAGAGGGCTTACAGTTACAGGAGTAAGACAGTGAATACATTTCTTGTCAAATATTCTCACCCCCTCCTTTGTTTTTCTCCTGCTATCCCTTCCCTCTTCTAACTACGTAGATATGTGGGGCCTAGTTTTCCTCGTCTCTCTGTCTCTATCTGTCTGTCTATCTATCTGTCTGTCTGTCTATCTATCTATATCTGTTCATCTGTCTATCCTTCAACCTGAACAACTGAATACAGGACAAGATGCAAGAATATAGTTGTTTTCTTCAAGCAGGCATTAAAAAGGTATTTCTCATAAGCATGTACTTGGAAACATTAGTTGTGTTTATATAAGCATATGTTATTTATGTTAACATGGCATGGATTTGATAAGATTGATTACTATTAACCTATTATTTTAGCATGACTTTAGAAATGCATATTTGAGGATTTTCTCAGTTTTACTTTCTAAGATGGTAAATATTGATCAGCCGTAGCAATAAATACTCTTTGGGAAGTCCATTCATTTTGAAGATGTATAAGCATCCTGAGAACTTCAGTTTAAAAACTGTTGGTTTAGAACACTGTTTAACACAGAAAAAAAGATATATAATCCCTAACTCTTTTATTATCTAATTACTCACCTTACAAATATTTGTTCCCAAATTACATATAATTTTAACTGTTAACTCAAGTTAATTAGTTACCTCTTATTGAAAACTTGTATGCCAGACAGCATACCATTTGCTTCGCACACATTATCTAATACAGTTTTGACAAAACATGATAGGCTAGGTAAGAGCATTAGCTTTCTTTTAGAGAAGAGGAAAATGGGATACAGGAAGGTTAATATTTGACCAGGCTATGCAGTAGCCGGCATCAATCCACAGACAGTCTTCTTTTAGAGATTCTGTCCCTCATGACTTGTTTCCCTGTGTGACTTGTGTGACAATTGGTCCTATATTTCAAAGCTCTGAGTCCCTCATGAACTTGATAATAGGATCAGGGTTTGCTCTCCTCCGACCCCACTCTCCACTCAATACAAACATGCTTTTCCCGTATCTTCTAGGAGCATCTCAAAGAGTGTGTTTCATTGTCAACACTCAATTACACCATGAGCCATGCTCTAGATTCTTGTCTTTTTCTTTCCTCATTCATGCCTGTGTTGGCTCCCACATCATTTGGAGTATTTTGATGCCCTTTGTGAATGAAGCGCTTTGTAGATCCTATAACCGTTGGGGTGCCAACAAGTTCTAGGGGGCAATCAAGACAGGCTATGTAATTTTCAGAGACCCAGTGAGAAAAATGGAAAGGAAGGGTCTCCTCCTCAAACACCGTCCACATTTGAAGACTACAGTAGTAGAGTACTCCTTGAGTTTTGGTGCAGTATCAAAGAAGAAATGTCATCTGTGTGACTCTTGTGCTTGGCTGCCTGAGGAACTGAATCTGGGTTCTATTCAGAGAGGAGCCCATTCAACATCTATTGGAATCAGTTTCACGTGGTGTCCCTTGGGAGCACAAGTAGAGGCTGTGGACTCACCTGCTTTCCTGTCTCCTGTCAGCATCACTTTAACCAGGAACAATCAGTGTTTGTCCTGTGGGCGCTATGATGCTCTCTCAGCTATATTCTTTCTCTCCTTCCAGAAGCAGAACTACCCCCTTGTGCGTATCTGTGTGTGTAGCTACAAACACAGCTGAACAGCTCAAGAGGAGCCATACTCCCTCCACAGCTCCAGGGACCCACTATTCTATTCTAGAATTCCATCTGGAATTCTGCCAGTCGGTGGGTATAGCAATCTGATAGAGAGAGAGCATGAAGAACTTTTATCTTCCAACAAACATGAAGCCAAGACTCCTTACATGGTAGGAAACTGAACCATCATGAAGCTGAAGAGAGAGATTTGGTGCCTCTAGACCAAACCATGGGATGACTGGAGCAAACTGGTTTCAGCCATGCATGGATCCAGGGTCTCAGCCTGGACTCCCAGGGTCTCAGCCTGGACTCTCGTGGTTAGAGTCTCAGCCTTGGCTTTATACTCGAGCCACTCTGGACCCATGATGTCCAAGTGAGTGATACGGTGGGAGTGCTGATCCAGATTGTGTCCCCTGAGAAAGGGGAGGGATGTGGTGTCCTCCCATCCCCGCAGCAACATGGCGGTTGCCGCATGTTCCGGGAAAGAGTAACCACTCTGGAAAGAGCCTTTCTGCCAAGTCTCCCTTCGCAGAAATGTAAACCTGAGTACTGGCCAACATTGAGCACAGTGAGGGCAAGGGAATGGAGTGGAATTGTGATAGCAGGTGAGGGTTCATGTTGATGTCTCAGGGGTAAAACTGAGGGTAGCAGGCAGAGGAAGGGAACGTCGGGAGAACCCTGCTGCTCTCCCAAAGACGTGCGGGGAAATCGGGGGAGGGCATTCCTGCTTGCTTTAGGGCTTTGGAGTTCTTCCCAGTGGTTTTTAGTGCCGGGAGAGGCTAAGACAGTTTTTATTCCCAGCCTCCTGATTTCAGAACAAGTTCTTTTCTTTTAAATCAAAATGAAGATGAAAACAAACCATGACCTGGGAATTTTATGAGTCAGACCACTCTATCCCATGATTTATTTATTGCATAAACACGTCTTGCGACAGGGCAAGTGCACAAATACAGCTGATTAAAAAAAAATCAACTGTCCTCCCTGAACGGGTGGTGGCCTGCCAAAGATGAAGTGGATAACGGGTATTTATATATTCTTCATCACTGAGGGTGGTATTTCCACAGAGAGTTGCCATTGGCTCTTCCAATACTTGTGGTGGAGTGCAGCAGATGGCTTAATTGTATGCAGAGGAGATGTGACAAGGGTCGCTTTCTTAAGGGTGGGTGTGAGCAACCAGAGGCTGCCTGCGTTCCAGCAGCTCGCTGATTTCTTATAATTCTTTGCAAGGCTGACCTATTTCTAATTCCTTGGGCCTACCGTCTGAAAGGTCATTAATCTGGGCCTGGCTCATGATGTTGAAGCTTAAGGCCTCTATTTTCTTAAATGCCAATGGTGTGTCAGATTGCCTTTGGAAAGGCTGGTGTCTCTATCCAGGCATGCCGTGGGTCTTCGGGGGAGGTTCACAGCCATTTCCTTCCCCAGGGGACCTTGTGGAGCCCTCTGTGTTTTCTTTGGCCATTTGGATCTTTGCTGTGGATTTCGGAGACAAAATAATCTCTTCTTCCCCTTCTCTCTCCCCCTCCCCCCGCCAGCTTCTTGTTGTCACACTCAGGACAAATAGGTTTGTGTTTGTTGAAAAGTTGACAAGCATCAATGTACTTCCTGGGAGCAGAGCTAGAGAAAGACATGGAAGTATGTTTTTCTTGTCACTCTCTTCTCATTTTCAATGGGATGAAACAAGAGCCCTTTCTCGTCACCTCCAACGTTCTGTTTGGTCTTTTTTCTACTTCTTTCTCCAGTCTGACTTCTCGTCTCCCCTCGTGCTTACCCTTGACCTCCAAGAACAAGCCGTGCTTTGGTTCTTTCAGGGCCTCTGCCAATGCGGCAATGGATCCTTCCCCCTTGGCTGAGGTTGCAGCCTGGGCATTCCTTCCTTCAGTGGCCTGACTTCACTCTCTGTGATGGGGGGTGGGACTACCTGCTGCTGTTTCTATAGCAACTGGCTTGTGCCACAGGGGCACTTCCTCTGAACTCATTTACTTGTGTTCCTTTGCCTTTTCTTCTTCCTCCCCCATCACTCTCCTTCTCTTCCTTCACTTTCATGAATCCTTTTTTCCCTTTGTTTTCTTATTGTTACCTGTAAGTAGCTGCACAAAAGGATTTCAATTCAACGCATCAATTACAAGTACAGTGCATCTTGGTCAATGCTACCTCTTCCATCATTTTCCTCTGTGATTATCTCCAGCCACATCCATTCCCTCAGTTTACTTGAGGTTCACATGGGTTCCTTGGGTATTAGGTAATGCATTCTTTGTGGTTGTTGTTGTTGTTGTTGGTTGTGGTGCTTGAATTCTGGACCTGTGTGTTGTCCTTCAGCTCTTCAGCTCAAGGCGAGCTTGTGCTCTCTTGGTGAAATATTCCTCCCTCTTACAGTTTAGGTTTGCATCTTAGACCTGCAGACCGCCCTGCCCAATAGAGACCATCAATTCCAAGCCCAATTCCTGGCCCTTTCCCCGAGGGTCACCCCAGTTATAAATATGTTTTCTGTATCACGGAAACTCTGGAGCCCAGCACACAGCAGCACACATAGAGTCCCAGCTGAATGCGGTTGTTGAATCTTGAGCTCTTGGGAGAAGATGAGTCAGAAGTTGCTAATTCCAAGCAAGCACTACTTTCCTTTGCCTATCCAAAAGAGGAGACAGGCATGCACTTACTACACACTACTAGAGTGGAAGATTCCCTCATTGTCACGGCTGCATATAGCCATCACACGTTCTAATGAAAGACTGGGGAACGGGTAGGAAAAGAATCCACTGTACATCATCAGAAAAATTGAAAGCACATTCCATTCTTTCCTTTTGAAGTGAGATTGGCTCCTGGATGCTTTCAACGCCAACACCCATCCATCTAAAACTTCTCTCCGAGGACATGGGCAAAATGCAATTTGTTTCATAATAAGCCTCGGGAGTTTACTTTAAAGACATGATTACCCAGAAGGCACCAAGAAGCTGTCGACGGTTGCATCTGCTTCAAGAATATTTCTATCCTAAAGAGAGACAAGATAGCTCCAAAGTTTCACTGGGAAATTCCGGCTCATGAACAATGCAGACAATGGCATTATTGCATCTCTGTGATCTACCCTGGATTGGGTCTCCTTCCCCTGGTTAAGAGTACTTAAATATTCAGCCCACAGAAACTCTCTTTCAGGCAAGCTGTAAGTGACAACCTTTCTTCCATCTCGATTTCCTTGCTGGCTTCTGTGCTTATGTCACGGACTACTTGTTAGGGATGTCATTGCTGTGAATCTTGCCCTTTACATTCAGAGACAGACACACGGAGGCGTAGGGAGGTGGGTGAACAGCCGAGGGTAGAGACAGAACTTCTTTTGCAGCACAGATTCTTGTGTCTGCTGCCTGGGTCCTCTCTGGTCAGCGGTGTGAGATCGTCATCTAATTTTGGGGCTGCCTCTCTGGCATCCATTTCTACTTTTGTACTTACCTTCCTATGTTGTATTGGTTCATACTCCAAAGTTAAAACACTGGGCAGAAGCTATAATTGGCCTGCAACTTACCAACTCTGCTGAACTACACTGCTGTCATTTGGCTAAGTATCTCCTACAGGCTCATGGGCTAACAGTTTGGTTGCCAGCCTGTGGCACCCTTGGGAGGTGACAGAACATGGAAGAGGTATGGCTGATGGGAAGAAGTTAGGTCACTGGGGACCTGCCCTTCCAGGTGACCTTGAAACCTCACTCCTATTTTCTCCCTTTGCTTTCTGGCTGTGGTGATAGCACCTGCCATCCTGTATCACCTCCCCACAGGCCCAAAGGAAAGCTGGCACGCATCCACAGTCAGGAGTCTCATGGGTTAACAGAAACCTTTCTTCCTCACAAGTTCATTAGCTCAGCTGGTTTTGTCACAGTGGTGGAAAGCTGACAAACACACACTCTAGGATCATGGGCCACATATCTGTTTCATTTAATTCCATCTATTTGACAATGGAACACAGAGGGCTGGGACACTCTAAAAGTACCCCCTTTTTGCCTCTTCATGCAGGTTCATGGAGTAGACATTCGAGGGAGCAGAGATCTTCCCCCAGGTCCCCTCTCTCCACATCAGATTCTGCTTTTCCTTTCATCTGGCCTTGTTATTCTCACCCCCCACTAGCACACATTGAGTTACACATTCCACACATTTACTTGAACTGGCTCTGTGCGTGGTCTTCCGTCTGCCCCATTCACGTGCGCTCTGGCTCAGGCCCCGATGTGCTGTGGGATACACATCTCTGTGGCAGGTCCTTTGTGGGCATTGTGAGACGCTGAGCGGTCATCCTGGTGTCACTTTAGACATTCTGGGGTGCTGAGTGGTAGCCCCTGGTCTACTTAAGAGCCAGAAAAGCTTGATAGGGAGGAAGTCCCGTGACCATGGTAAGCTTGGTTTAGCAAACTTAGTTGTAAGGGTAGCAGCCAGGACACGGCCATGTCGTTACCTGAAGTATGTGTGTGCAGAGTTATCTGAATTACTTTGCCGCTGTATCCTCAGCCTGATAGCTCGCAGTGGGTCTTCACTGAATGAAGGACTCAGTGAACTTGTGGAAACATTCATCGTGAATAAGGACGGGTTTACTTGGATGGGCATGGCTCTTCTAAGATTTCTGTCCCATAAGCAGGAATTAGTGGCCGGTTTCAAGACAAACAAGCCTACTAGGGTTCTGGATGGCTGATGTAGAATTTTGAACACGTCCAATGGGGTAAATATGTGTCCTCAGAACCCATGGACCAGGACAGATACCACATGTTAGAAGATGAGACTCGGTTTGATGTGAGGCGTCATCGACAGCACTCCTAGTAGGAAAGTTTCACCATGGACTCTACTTGGTCTTTCTGCTTGGATTTGGTGTCGGTGGGTATCAGTTTGGTCATCTCTGGCATTCTTTGTCACTCATGACTCTCTCTTCTTCGCAAACCAAGAATAAAACTCTGGTTGTGCTGTGTTCCATGGAGGAGACTAGATAGGATTCATTGACATTTACCTTTTGTGCTCTCATAGCCCTGGGGACAGAACCCAGGGCATTGCTTATGCTAGGCCAGCACTGTCCCTCTACAATCACACCCCAGGCCTTTCTGTCTAGATGGCGATTTTGAGACCAGGCCTGGCTCATGTTATCCTGGATGATCTTGAACTTGGCATCCCTCTGCCTCTGCTTCCTCAATAGCTGGGATTACAGGCATATGACACCATAGGTAAAACCGAATAGCATTTTCAGATCTACACTGTGATGTTTTAAAGGTGATTATGTATTTAAGGCATACACTACTTGGTATTTATCCTTTCCTTATAATATTTCTATTCGGGTCAATTTATCTAAACAAAAAATAGAGCACGAATGGGAATAAAAAGATTCCGTATCTTTCTATTTATTCATATTTAGAGTCACTAGCCAAACATGAGTACACAAGCAAGTGGAGTTTGAGAAATGCTGTCCTGACAGTCAGGAACAGAAATGGAAATGTTTGAAATCTTGAACTGAGATGGCCTTCAGCAAGTTGTTTTACTTTTCCACATCTTGGTTCTCCCTGAATGGAAGCAAGGGTACTGTGTGCATGCTAACTCTGTCATGGCATTTTAATGAGATACTATTTGTGGACCACGTACTTTCTCACTGGGCCTGTAGGATGCATTCAAGAAATATGGTGAACATTTGTTGTTCTTAGTATATCCGGCTTTCCCATACAGGATGCCATTATTAGATAGGCTATGGACAAACTGTGGAGACAATATCAGAGAGCTGCCCACACAAGTCTTTTCTTATTCTCAGATGGTCTAGCTCCATTGTGCCAGCCCTGATATCAACGCTGAAGTACTCTGAGTAGACAGTAGAAACCATAGCACTTGCCAGGTAATTGTTGTTGAGAGATGGGCAGCTGACCAACGACTGGCGTGGGCTGTGAACATCTCCCGCCATGATACTTGCAAATGGTGGATCCTTCTGTCTCTCCTGCCTTTTCTGGGCCTTGGGGCAGGTGCAGAACAAGATTCTGGTTCACTGATGCTGGTTTTGTTTCCATGTCCTGTCCCCCCTGTGTCTGGTGCATTTTTGGATACAGCAGCTTTGCTTAACACAGCACACGTTAGCAAGGCCAACTTGGCCAGGTGACCCTCTGTCAAGCCCCACAGGATCCAGGCCGCAGTGAAAGTGGGGACATGGCCTCCCCTGCCTCTAGGGGGCGTCCCACAGGATCCCAGCCCAGGGTATCCTGGTAGTTTGCTGACTAACGTACAAAAGATCCAGTCTTTCCTAAGAAGCCAGCACACCTGTGCTTTTATACATCCTGGTTGTTCAAATTCCAGCAGTGATCCCCGATTTTAAACCATAGAGGAAATCATCACGTTTAGGGGTACTGAAATCGAGGAGATATTTGGAGGGGAACCCTCCTTATTATAAGAATGCCTGCCTTCTTTGGGGGGGCACACTGCCCTGTTCGGAGAATGGCAGGCAGGAAGTTCGATCTCTGTGCTCCCAGCACCCCACAATGCCCTATGTCCAACCTGTCACCTGCTCTAGCTCGCATCTCATTTGGGAGCTCTCACCTGGAAGTGTGGAGGGTGTGAAGCTGGGAGTGAGGCTGAGGAGGGCGGGGCTGCCGCCCGAGGAGCTCCTGCTGCCTGGAGACCTGACCCCCAGCCTCTCCAGCCCTGTGTGATGGGGAATCTGCCCACCCACCTCTCCTGAAGACCCCTGGGGCCCTCTCCTGATAGCTGGTCCTGTCTGTCTAAGGTGGTGATGCGGAGATCTGTTTTATGATACTATTCGGATAAGATATTTTCTGTAGAGAAATACGTTTGCTTTTGGCTAGGAAAAACAAAACATTTAATTAGCAAGGTGTTCTTTTCTATTGATACTCAGCCACAGC
Organism: Dipodomys ordii; assembly: GCF_000151885.1. Classification (NCBI taxonomy): domain Eukaryota; kingdom Metazoa; phylum Chordata; class Mammalia; order Rodentia; family Heteromyidae; genus Dipodomys; species Dipodomys ordii. The sequence continues at coordinate 4,867,098 of NW_012267291.1, read as the reverse complement.
TGGGTGTGCTTTCTTATCTGTGTATTTCTCCAGTGGCGATCACTTTGCCCTTGGGGATATTTGGGTTGTCATAGAAAGGACACAGGCATGGCTCAAAAACTGGGGAAAACAGGACAGTGTAGGTGCTGGATAGAGACCAGGATGCTGCCAAACACTTTACAAGCAACATCCTTGCTGAGACCCCAGTGAAGAACTATCCTACCCCCAACCTGCCAGTAATTAAGAGAGCCCAGCTCAGAGACCAGGATTCCCACTCCTCCCCAGTAGACAAAGATAAAGTCACACCCGCCGGGGTGTCCGATCCCCATGGATTATGACAGGTGTTTGCTGGGGGACCGTGGACGGCAAGGGGGTGTCACAAGCAAGAATTTACAAGTCACATCCTTCAGCCAGAGCGGGAATTTGTGACCACTCTTTTGGTTTTTATTAAAGAGCAAGACTCACCAGCAGAAGGGGAGATTTGTTATTCTAAAGACAGTTGCACACCAAAAGCATGTGATTGTATAATCTGGCATTCCTCCCCACTAGGGAGCTATGGAGCATTACTCACGAGTGGCAGAACCAACGAGCTTCATCTCCCAAGAGGCTTGTGCATCTGTTTAAAGGGAGCAGGACTGTGCAGATCTGCCCCTCGGCCCCTCCCCTGCCCCCTCTCCAGGCCCCCTCCCCCTCCCTTCCAAGCAGAGCCTGGGCTGGATGTAAGCAGCCAATCAGATGTAAGCAGGAAGCCAGGCACCCATCCAGCACCCCTCAGCACACACCACACTCCCCCAGACAAGGAGCAGGGCAAGTCTCATTGTATGCTAGTAGCAGGATGGCAAGACAGGAGGCTCCACCTTGATAAATGTCTCTGGTGCTGTCCTGGCTCTTTGTGTGCCTCTGTTTCTCAGGACTGCTGTGAGACCTGGTTTATCAGTGTGCGTTTGGGAAGGCAGGCCTTGGCATGGCTTCCGGAGTGTTTCCCCCTGTCCCCCCCAGGCCTGGACATCTCCGAGCCTCTGTCTGCTCATTCAACAGTGCCTCTTCAGCTCGCTGTCAAGGAGAAAGAGATGAGGATCTTAAAAGCCTCCCAACTTGCCCAGCTTGAAGACCAACTCTAATAGAATCTTCTAGAAGGATCAATGGTGGTCAGCAAGCTTCCTTTTGCAGCTCACAGAGCAGGTGTGAATTAACATGAGATTGTGGATCCAAAATAAAAATCACTTGGAAAAATTTAAAATACTCTATTGTCATGTAATGAAATCAACGTAAACATCAGTGGAAATGGTGTTTGCTGTGACGATCCTAAGAGAATAGAAGTATTATCCCACATTGAAATTATAGCTTGATAGATGTGGAAGCAAATGGGAAGGGTTTTAGTTCAACCCTTCCATTTTACAAACATAAAGGAGGAGGAGAATCTCACTTTAGTGAACGCATCTCTGTGAAGCCAGCCCACTGCTGCTGGCACTCCCTATGCACTGAACTTGCTGGGGTTTGGCAGCCCAATTAGCTGCATCCGATGGAACCTTCCAGGCACACAGTCACCAGCCTCGCTTTCTTTGTCTTTGAAGTGGGCATGATAGCCAAACCCACCTCCCACAGCACGTTGTGGAGTGACAGCAGACGGGTAAAATAGTGAGCAGAGCACCTGGCATCTGAGGAGTCCTGGTAGGACAGTAATCTTCATTAGTCTTATTAATGATCCTCGTTGAGATGATGTATGTGCAGATTCCTCCCAGAATCGGACATAAATGGAAGGTTTCGGACATAATGGAAGGTTTCTACGCATACCCTCATGCTGCTAAGTCAAATAACTCAGTGACCTGAGAATCACTGGTGAGGACTCAAAGTTTCCCCGAGGAATTCATCAGCGCCCTGTCTGGTTCTCAGACATCCCAGGGGGTCCTAGGCAGGTTAGTGACAGCCTTTTGTAAAACCAGGAAGGTCATCTTGATTTCTGAGAAGGGCTGCAACTCTGCAAGCCAAAGGCCCTGATGCTGATTTTGTTTCAGAGTGTGAAGATTTTTTTTTTTTTGGTGGGGGGTCCGGTTGTGGGGCCTGAACTCTGGGCCCAGGCGCTGTCCCTCAGCTCTTCAGCTCAAGGCTAGCGCTCTACCACTTGAGCCACAGCACCACATCCAGCTTTTTTCTTTTTTTGCTTATGTGGTGCTGAGGAATCGAACCCAGGGCCTCGAGCATGCAAGGCAAGCGCTCTACCACTGAGCCACCTTCCTAGCCCAAGAGTGTGAAGATTTTTGATTGGTGGGACGTGGCACACATGCTCCCATCCACCTAGACCTGTGGTTCTCAAACTCTGACATGCCTCAGAACCCCCTGGAGAACTCGTGAAACAGGTTGTTGGCCCATCTCTGCATTTCTAACAAGATGGCGGCCCCACAGTTGGGAATCCCTCACCTAGAGAGGCATTTCTTGACACAAGTATTGGGGCCACGTGGGACTGGGCAGCCTTTGGCTATTTGATCTGTTCTCATTTAATGCCCATTTCTGTTATAGTAGGACAAATGTCTTTAGTCTGTGTCCAGTGCTCTCTGCAAGGTGCAGTCACTGTTGGTTGAGAATCCCCAGGGTACGGTGGACTAGAATTCAAGTACCGGCACTCAGAGGGGTACAACCCCAGCCATATCACTGTATCTCTCTGAGTTCCCTCTTCGCTGAATCAGGTACAAGAACATCAAGAGGTCTAACTAGGGATTGTGCCATTTTGAGCCAGCACTGAATGTGATACACAGGAAATAGTTCTTGCTTTTAAGTCCTTCATGTCCCCCTGGACTTTGTGCAATGGTTTATCCCATCTTTACATGGACATGTCTTTACATAGAGCCACATGTAATCAGGCATGCCTTTATTCTCAGCACTCTGGAGGCTGAGGCAGGAGGATCCAAGTTTAAGGCTGGCGTGGACTCCATAGTAACATCTTATCCCAACAAAGTAAAGTACAGCACAGTAGAGACAAGCAAGACATAAGGAATTTACAATGTCTTTCCATAGAAAGAATCTTCCTGGCTGATGGCTGGAGAGTTTGAAAAGGCCTCAGCTCAAACCAGAAAACTTACAGAAAACTGTCCAAAAATAGCTGTCCCGCATCTTGAGCCAAGGTGCAGCCATTATGTAGCCTGGTAACCCCATCCTCAGCTTGGACCCACACACAGCTTTACACACATATCTTCCTTGACCGCTGTGGGCAGGAGACAGACCTCTTTCCATTTCTTTTTCTTTTTTCTTTTTTTCTGTCTTGGGACTTGAACTCCAGCCTGAGCTCTCCAGGCTAGTGCTCTACCACTCGGAGCCACAGTGCCACTTCTGATTTTCTGGTTGTTAAATGGAGATAAGAGTCTCACAGATTTTCAGATCTCAGCCCTCCTGAGTAGCTCAGATTACAGGCCTGAGGCACTGGCTCCCGGATTCCAGTTCTTTATATTTGAGACAATGATCTACTCACTGGCATTTCTTTTCCAACTTCCTCTGGAAGCGAACCTTCTATCCCAGTGCTATGAGCTCCAGAACACGCGTTGTTCTGGAACACGCACCACAAGGGATCGCAGATTTTTCTTTGCCTGTCAGGTCTTGAAATTACCCAGCAATCCCCAAACAAATTCCCACTAATCTGACAGTTTTGCCTCTCTTGACATAATGCACTGTATATTCAGTGGTCAGCGGGGACTATTTAATTGCAGTTAAGTCTGTGCTGTTCCTTGTGGCATTTAAAATAGAACCATGTGTGATGTGGTTAAGCTTTCTGGATCTCCAGGCCCAGATGGGTGGGCGGAACTCAATTTTTTTTTTAAATTTCTACCTGGGAACACTCCACTCACTTTCAAGATTTATAAATCAAGTCCCTCAGGAGGTAGAGGGGGGTAGAATATCAGACGGAATGGATGTGGAGTTAAACATGGAACACAGCATAAGGAAGGAAAGATCCAATGACAGCATACATAACATACATAACATTTGATGTGTGACTTTCAAGTGCTGCCTCACGCTTCCTAAGGAATTCCAGGCTGGGTATGGTCATTCATTCCTGTAGTCCTGGCTACTCAGGAGGTGCAGACAGGACGGTGGCAGCTGGAGGTCAGTCTGGGCAAAGTTAGTAAGACCCTGCCTCAAAAAAACCGAAAGTAAGACCAAGGGAGCTGAGGCAATCGCTCAAAGGGGACAGGGGAAAACCAGTGAGGCACGAGGTCCCCTGTTTGATAGAGGTAGGGACAGGCTTGGAGATTTAAAGTAATTTCCCAAGACCTGTGGATGTGTATGGGGATGAAAGTTTTGCGTGCAGGTCTGTGTTGTGGCTGTCTGTGCCTTTAAGCATCACACCAGAGACCCCCAAAGAAAGCACACACGGTGGGGCATCGGACGGGGAAACTGAGCTCTGCATACTTCAGAGTGACTCACTTAGAGTTAGGTTATCCCTGACGCCAGGATTTCAGCTTATTCCTGAGTTGGAGCTTAGTAATAATGAAGTGTTTGGTGGCTGAGAAAGGGCTAGAACAACCATTAGCTCATCTGTGATTTGAGGTTGCCGCAATGTGACCTGAAAACTCAAGAAGAGCCTTTGAAAAGCATTCTCTTTTTTCCTCCCCCGCCCCATTTATAAGATACGGCGTTATTTTGAGCTCTCCAGAGATAACACGCATATGTAGGGTTGAGACTTTAAGACTTCCTAAGGAGATACAAAATGCGATCCTTGGGACAATGATATTCAGGATGAGCAGATCCATTTGCTGTTTATTTGCATAACCCAGTTGGATCCAGTTATCAGGATGTAGATGGGGACACATTTGATATGGACAGACTGCATCTCCAGGTGAGCTGTGGAGAAGCACTGTCTGGTTCACAGCCGAGTGTCCCAATGCCTACAGTGCAGCTGCAGCCAAGCCACCGCCAGGTCCTCCAAACAGGTGAACAGGAAAGACTGGAGTGGATCAGGTACTCAGCAGACGCTGTGGAGCCTCTGGGATGACCCAGGCTTTATTCCAAGGCTGGAAACACACTAGGGATGAAATAAATCATCTCAGAATTCCTTGCTCTGTGAGAGCCTGCAGGCTGGTGGTGGAACAGGGGTTGGAGTGAGTGGATCTACCGCGTGTCAGGAACTGGTGTAGCAAAGACACTGCGGAAGAATACTTAGGGCAGAAGGAGCGTTTCCTGCTCAGCACCTGGCACCGTGAGCACCTGCTGGGTTGGTTGTGTTTGAGGCCCAGGAAGGAGGCCTGATGGATGAGACATTTGACTCTTCTTGTGTTATTGTTCTCATATGGTACATTTAAATAATCAAGACATACTAGACATTCCATCAGTTATACATATGAATGAACACACGTGGTTACGTTTTGGCGTGCGCGTCTTTACATACGTGTGATATCATCACCACAACCAGAATAACAAACACATTCATCAGGCTTAAATTTTTCCTTGTGATTGTTCCCTCCTCTCCTTCTCCTTTCTCCCTCCTGTCCCCTCCTTTCCCTCCGTCCCTACTCTGTGCCCAGCCCTACCTCCATCTGTCCCTGGCCTCTCCTCACTGAACCTTAGTGTTGAGATACCATTTTTTTGTTTGGCTGCTTTTCCTCATTGATAATCATTTCACCCATGTGATTTGCTTTGGCCATTCATTTCTCTTCACAGTGGAGTGTGTCTTGATGGTGTGGTTACTCTTCATTCTCTTCCATCCATCCCAGATGGATATCCGAGCCCATTTTGGACGGGGAGCCTACAAGCAGGGGTCCAGGAGCATCTTCCCACAGGGTCTGTGCGTGGATCTATGCTCTTCTCTCTCATGGAGAGAGCCTGGGGTTGGAATGATAGGCTGGTGCAGTAATGGTATATTAAACATGTGTATACATGCATGCATGCTTATATTTGTCGAGTGAATGAATGAATTCCTGTGAAACTTTGTGGGTGACGGGCTGATTTGGGAGGATTTCAGTGATGAGCATTGTCTTTCTTTACTGTACAGTGACTGGGGTGACATTTGTAGTTTTCTACTTCCTGATTCTCTCATCTATTTTTGACTTCATGGATGAGAACAGAATATTCTCTGTGTGAAACTCAGCCATTGTGTGTGTGTGTGTGTGTGTGTGTGTGTGTGTGTGTGTGTGCGCGCGCCAGTCCTGGGTCTTGAATTCAGAGCCTGTGTACTATCCTAGGCTTTTTTTTTTTGCTCAAGGCTAGTGCTACCACTTGAGCCACAGCTCCACTTCCAGCTGCTGGAGATAGAAGTATCAGAGACTTTCCTGTCAGGACTGGCTTCGAGCTGTGATCCTCAGCCCTCAGCCTCCCAAAGCTAAGATGACAGGTGTGAGCCTGTCATCTTACAGGTGTGAGCACCAAGTGAGTCACAGTCTTTTACTGTCTGTTAAGCTTTAATACATTATCACTTCCAAACTCACAGTGAGCATGAAAGGTCTCAGGATGGAGCTTCAACTGATGGTGAGGGGATTCTATCGTAACTGCCTTCCTATTTTACTTGCATGTCACTATCTCCGTGGAGTGATTGCACAACACCGATCCTTTGGCTTTAGGACAGGCTATTTCTCATCTATTGAGTGGCGTGGCATGATACACCATCATTGGTCATCATTTTGGCCATTTGCATCATTATTGGTCATTTTTACTTTCTCCTCCAGCCCAAGCTTCTCTCCTGATAATAAACTTTGATTCGATTCCGCACAGCCATGCACTTAGACCCAGGGAATCCTGGTGACGGTGACGCTAAAACCTGCGCACCTCTCGCCATGTCCAGGCACGGTCTAAGGCAGGCACGTGAGTTTCTCTGCTGTGAAGTATGTAGACAGCAGATTGGGATTCGAATCAGTCGCATAGCCACTCTCCCTGAGCTCCATCTGACCCAGGCAGCCATGTTGTCCCTGTGCCCAGCGGAGGCAGGAGGTGGGCTTTGGGGCCAACTTTGCCATGCTGGAGAAGTTACCTAACACTTGGGTGCCTAGCCTCTGATCGATGACAGAAAGATGTCCACCCATGGAGTTGGTATGAAGGCCAGACAGGAGATAATGCATGTGACACCTTAACCATGGCTGGTCATCTGAGGACAGCCTGCCTCTCCCCAGGGGGACACTGGCCGGGGTCTGGAGACCAGCAGGGTGAGGGAAGGGAGGTCCGGCCTCCAGTGTGTAGGGGCCAGAGGCGTCTGCTTCCTTTCCTGTCTGATTAGGGGAGCTCAGTTTCCGTGGGTGGAATGGGTGACTCGGGAAACTTTCGTGTGTGTGACTCTCCCTGGTAGACACAAAAAGCCACCCATTGTGGGATTCCACTACACAAAATGGGCAGAAAAGACAGAGACGTGCACATACAGGAAGAAGCTGAATGGCAGCTTAAATGAGGATGAGGAGAAAGGTTGTCTGTCAGGGATGTGGGGGATGAGCTGTGCTGCGTTTTGTACATTTGCTAGAAATCATTGAACGGAGCAAGTTTTATGTTAGGTAATATATACCTCCAAAGTGATTCACACAAGAAGCTTTCAGAGTTTAAATGAACCTACAGGCCTCTAAAATTTCACGGCAGGATGTGAATGCTTCCTTGGAGATATTGGGTTTGTAAAGACACAGTGTCGCTGGCCAAGTCTGATGGAATGTTCGCCATTCGGCCAACCTGAGGAGCGACCATGATGAATTTTCTGGGAACACCTGGCGCTTGAAAGGGATATTAGGAATTTTAAAGCCAGATCGAGTCCCAGTTCTCTGACTTCTGTCTCTTCTAGAGAGGGAAGCTCCATACCTTGTAAAAGGATTATTTCATTTACCTGCCCAAACTGTCTCTCTTATTATTACAAAGATGGCTCAAGCAAAAATCCTTGTTGCTGATATTTTTTTTTGTGTAGCATATTTGAAGATACCGGGTACCAAGTTGTGCAACGTCTCTAAAATCAAGCTTCATTAGGTATGCAGATATAGGTGCGAACATGAATTCTCAGCTGAAAAATTGGAGCAGCTAGCAAAAATTTGTGGCTAGATTTAAATCTCCGGAAACTGGTCTTTAAAAAGGACACATTACTGCAAAGTAAATTTTCCTAAGAAAAACGAAGCGATAATTCTTCTGTTATAAACCATGCAGCATTCTAAGACAGTTAAGTTGTGATTATTTTCTAATACTTGTGGTTAAGGTTCCACTGTTCAGATGCAGTTGTTTCTCTCAACAATGATCCCTCCTGACTTTTATATAACTTCAAGGGCATCTCAGGCCTAAAGAATCAGATCAAAAATGCCACTTGAAATGTCAAAATAGGGTCCTAAGGTAGACCCGTAGCCACCTGGCAGCAGATAGTACCTGTGAGTTTCCGTCTTTGAAAGCTGGTTTTGCCATCTCATCCAGCGCAGTGTGAAATTGAACTTACAATTAAAAAATAAGCTTCATTGCCCCCCTTCTCCCCCACCAACCTCTCGACATGACCAAATGGAGGGTCCATGAAGAGCAGGAGGGAAGGGATTCAGCCATGGCTCTGAGATGCCTGGCAGGAGGAGTTCTTAATTGAGCCACGATTTCAAGCTGCCTGGAATTGTTCTTATTACAAATTAAATAAGAACAGCAGAGAGGAACAGGGGAGGCTCTTTTGCTCAGAGCTTTGTGAGAGTCACTGAAAAGGCTTTCATTAGACACCGAGGGTTCTGTAACACCTTCCACCCTCACCTACGCAAAAGGTACGGTGTGTCCTGGCTGTCAGATCCCTTTCCTGAGACACACGCGACCTGGGGACGTAAATCAGGAGCAGGATGAGGAATTCTTTTCCCAGTGTTCTTTTAGAGGAAATCTCAAGCTCCATATTGCCGAATAATTCTTTTCATCTTTGCCCTCTCCCTCCCTTTCAAATCTCCTCCTTCCCTCCCCTTTCCTTTCCCTCTCTTCCCTCCCTCTTTCCTTCTTTTTCTTCTCCCTCCCTCCCGCCCTCCCTCTCCCCCTCTGTCCTTTGTCTTTGCTAGCGCAGGCTAGTACAGGTCCTGTCTGTGTTCCGGGCTCTTATTTTGCTATTATGATTCTGTCAACCAATTTTGGTTAACAACGAATGCAGGAGAGTGTGCAGTAGAGCATCTAAAATGTTGATGTGTTCATACATCCTCCTGGAGTTTTGTTACAATGTGACTTTGACTCAGTACATGTTGGTTGGAGCCTAAGACTACATTTCTAATGCTTTGAAGGCGACTGGACTAGGGCTTGCTTTAGAGGAGGCAAGAGTAGTGGTAGTCCCTAAATTAAGTTAGATTTCATATTTTTTAAGGACATTGAGGTAGGGGCTAGACTGAGGAGGAAGACTAGGGATACAATGAAATGGTGATGAGCAGACACGGCGTCACACCTCCATAATCCCAGCTACTTACAAGCAGAAATCAGGAAGAGTTTGGTTTGAGGCCAGCCCAAGGTAAGTGTTAGTGAGACCTCATCTCAACCAATTATCCGGGTGCAGGGGTACATATCTATAATCCAAGAAAGCCATTGGTAGAAAAATTGTGTCTGAGGCAGCCCTTATCTAAAACTATGTAAAACAAAAAAAGTCTGAAAAGTTCTGAGCATATGGCTCAAGTGATACAGTCCCTGCCTAGCAAGCAAAGGTACTGAGCCCAAAGCCTCTTTTATTATTATTATTGCTATTACTAATATTTTTTCTTAATATATTTTTTATTATAAAGATACTGTATAGAGGGGTTACAGTTACATGAGCAAGGTAATGAGTCCATTTCCTATTGAGCATTGTTACTCCCTCCTTTGTTTTTCCTCCCCACCTCCCCAACTCCTCCCTCCCCCCCAAATCCTCTTACCATAAAAACATATGAAAGATCCCCAAATCCTGCCCCCAAAGGGTATACAGTAAATAAAAACAAGCACAATGAAAGCAAAACTCTGACCATACACTCAACTATAAACAGCTTCATAGCTACACTGATCCCCTTTGCTGATTTATCACGCTGGAGTGACAGGGCTTCTGAAGCCCATGTCTTTAGAATGCAGGTTGGGTCTCAACAAATCACTTCAGGTAAGAAAAAGAGCCTGCGTGTCACACACAGGAAGAGCAAACACGTACATGCACGTGCATGCATGCTTGTGCTCACGCGCACACACTCCTGTGCACACTGGCTGCGTTGCCTCCTGTCTTCTCTCCGGGGTGCGGGAGGCCTCATGATTTCCCCCGGAGGGCACACAGAAACTTCTTGTTATCGGTAACAGGTTTTGCTCTAGGCAGAAATGACGCTTCCAGCCTGAAATGTTACAGAATTTCATCCTTTGGAAGTGGAGTACACACCATGGCCACCTGCCTCATGGTGAAACCCCAGACTCTAAAGGGATTCTCCATCAGTGAAATGGAATGACAGCTCTGGTTAGAGAGTACCGAACACACTTGGAAAACTGCAGAATGTGGTGCAAACACCTCGTGCCACTGTTGTTATTTCCTCGCTGCATTTTTATCTTCTAATATTTTATTTCACAGACAATTATCCTGTTACCTTTGCTGTGGCTGTGCACACCTGTAGTCCCAGCACCTGGGAGGTGCATGGGCTACGTAATCACAAAGACCCTGTCTCCAAACAACAGATGTGTTTTGGATGTGTGTGTGTTTCTGTGTATTTGTGTCTTCCTGTGTGCCGATAGCTGATGCCATTCATATTAGTTGTACTGCACTAAGTGCCACTAACAGTTAAAGAGAGAGTTTCCTCACTCCTGCATATCCACCCATGGAGGGGAATTCTACCAGAACACTAGTGTAAACGTGGGGAGAGGTTTGTGTGAGAATGGCCACTGTGTTATTGCTTGAAGGGAAACATTCCAGAATATTCTGAATTGCCCCTCCTAGGGATGGCATAAGGGTGTTCGGGAGATCCCACGGGACAGGCCCTAATCCTGAGACCCTGATGTAGGGGAATAAAGTGTCGGCATGGACCCTTATCTCGAGCAGACATGTGGCCACATTTATGAAGAAGAAAGAAGGAAGGAGGGAAGGAGAGGGAACATGTGCTGGAGATGGGGTTATCTACCGGCTGTCAATCTTCCATCAGTGTGGTAAAATGCTCTTGATGAAAATCAGGGTTCGAGGTTCACCTCAGTGCTTTCTGGGCAAAAATTATGCGGGGCCTTCCTTCCTGTTTCCATGCCTTTTCTTGCTTTGAGTTCTACATCACAGAACGGAGGACAAAATTGGAAACTGAGTTCAGGCTGGCTGGATGCCAGCCCTGGTGAGCACAGATGGCCTCCAGCGCCTGGTGGGGAGGGCCCACAGCGCCACACGCTTCACTTCTTTGGAAGCTTGAATCAAGGGTGTAGAGCGCTTCGTCCTTCTTAGCTGAAAAACCAAGAATGTTCTAGAATCTTCTAGAGCCCATCCCCGTGACCACAGGATGCTGGCCTCCAGTGCTGCCGCTGTCCCTGGCTCCTGCTCCGTGGCCATGGAGCCTCACGCTGCCATCTGCCGCTCTCCTCTGCCCCTGGACCCCCGTGTGGACACTTTGCCTCCGTGTCTCCAGTGGCACCCCATCAGGTCCTCCACCATCCTCTTAGGTGTCCCCCCAAGGACTCTGCATGAACAGAGTCCCTGCTGCATGTGACTTGCACAGTTACCTCTAACGATGCACTGCTGTATTACTTTATAATTAGTTTTCTTGCAAAGTCCATCTTAACACCTTGGTCTGAAAAAACGATCACATAGGTGATATAAATGTATTTGTTTTAAGGCTAAAATGTGTGGTGTGCAGAGGTCTATACCCCTACGTCAACAATGGAACAAAACACGTCCGTCTCCCTCCACCACCACAGGGCGTTTGCACCTCTCACATTGGATGAGACAAGCCACGGCTTGTGGAGACTGAGCCATCCTGCTATCTAGAGTGGAAGAATCCCTTCCGAGGTGGGTAGACGGTGTGTTCCATATCCTTGTTTTCTCTGCCTCCCCTCCTGCCCCCCCCAATGTGGTGATCAGCACAAAATAGATGCATAGTTAATACCGGATGGATGAAGAAATGAATGCTAAGTGAATGAATGAATGAGTGAATGAATGGAAGGAAGATTCTCATTTCATACCAGTGCTTTTCAAAACCAATTTCTTATTGGCTTCTGCTGAAAATAAAAGCAACTTTCTACTGCCATATACAAATCTCCTTCGCCCATCTTGGAATATTCATTTTTACCAAGAGCCCAACCAAAGCATCCATTATCACAGAGTCATGAGCTTGTACACAATATAGGAGGGCCAAGACCGCGGTCGGGCCTGCGAGAGGGGTTTGTAAGGGGCAGCCTTCCTGTACCACCTCATGTACATTTGCAGAAATGTCAGAGCTCAAAGCCTTTGGTTCTTATTTAAGTGTCGTAGAATCTGCCCTGCAACAGTGCTGTACAGATATTGTCAGTTCTATAAAATCAAAGGACCCGAGTCCTGGCAGTTGAGTATCACCCAATTTAAATCCATTGAAATTCAGATAATATGGTTTGGTTAATTGAGAGCTCTTCTCCACTATGGACTGTTCCTAGATTCCCTTGGGCCTGCGACCCGGGAAGAAGGCACATGGATACATACATGCATGTGCATATGTGTATGTATGTTTGCATATTCGTGCTCACACGGAGACATGCAACAGTATATAGCGTCTCAGTGTAACTCAAGTTCGCAACAAATATGCAGAACACTCCCCTGCAAGTTCCCAAGGATTCCAAATTCTTAATCTTGTAATCCTTTTCTTTGTGTAACTGACATAATTATTGTTTTCAATGAAATGGGAGATTTTTTTCCTACCATCTATTTTTCAGGAAGAGATAGATACGTGCACGCTTACAGCACACACATCCACCTATCTATAATTATATTCTTTTCGAATCTTTATACCAGTGCTGTGATTTCCTTTATGTCTTATTGGGGGTTTCATCCAGCAATTGAATGACTGGAGGGAAAAATAGAAATTTTTCATCTGTCATAAACATTAGTGTGGTTGGATTGAATGCTTACCTTTTGTGCAAGTCGTTATGTTTTTGCATACTTCAGACCTTACGGGTTTCAGCTTTCCGCTATTTCCACGTATCTCTTTGTTGCAAATAGGCAGCTTGAAGTCCTGAGGAGTTGTTTTGTTTTGAGATGGAGGTGATTGGACAGGTTATTTGTATGTGTGTGGGCACTCCAAGCTTCATCTACTTGATTTTGCTAAGCCAGCCTCACTTTTTCATTAAAACTAAACGAAATTCAAGTTCTTCCCACCTTCTCAGCTCAAGTATTTAGATGCAAAGTACCTAAGCCAACGTTGCCAGATGAAACAGGAGGCCCAGTTAAATTTCGGATATGCCAGGCCTACTCTGTTTAGAACAACCAGAGTCCAACTATTTGATGGGCTATGTTACAACAGCTCCCCATTTATCTGGAAATTAACGTTACCTGGGTGTGTTGCAGATTAAGCAGGCAACCTGAGTTCCGGCACTCCACACGCCCGGACCCTCACTTGTCTGACTTAGATCATCATTTTCCATAGCCCTTAGCCAACCGTAGATCTGTCGTTGGATACCGGCCAGAGAGGGGCACCTCGTTCCTCTGGAATCTGAGGCTGTCAACTGCAGTCACACTGAACCACGACGAGAGATCAGCGTGGAAGGGTGAGACACCCTGAGTAGGCTAGTCACAAGATGTATCCAGAGCTTCCTGTGTTCTAGGTCCTCATCCAAAGCAAACACACTAGCTCATCACTCTGTCTCTAGTCTGGTGCTTGAGGCTGGAGGGGAAGGTAGGGGTTAGAGTACTTTGGCTCGAGTTAGCAGTGTTCTGTCAGGGCCCAGGTGTGGTGGCTAAGTCGTGACGCTAGGGACCCGGGCCCTTGGCCTTTGTTCCTCCGCCTTCCCCAGCAGGTGGTTTTCATCTCTGTGGTCACGAGATAGCTGCTGAGCTTCCCCGTGTTCCTTTCTTATGATGTCAGAGCAACAGGGAAAGGCAAGGCCCTCTCTGGGGAAGGCTTAGTTTTCTGCTTAGGAAACACACACTGGTAATGGGGTAATTTTGTCATTATTGCCAGTATTATCCCATTTCATCAGGAAGCAGCTGAGAGGCATAGAGAGTAACTTGGTCAGGTGTTATGTGACTATTAGAGAGAGAGAGAAATAGAGAGAGGGAGGGCGTGAGATGTAAAGGAAACCATTGATAAAATTGTGTGGCAGCAAAATGTACAGAGCAAGCAGCACACTTGGGGGGGGCAGAAGTCCTTCTTTCACAAGGACCCCAGTTTTTGTTTTCTTTTTGATCTTGCTGGTACTAGGGTTTGAACTCGGGAGACCTTGGGCTTGCTAGACAGTTGCTCTACCATTTGAGCCTCATCCATTGTCTTTTATTATTTTTTTCCAGCTAGAATTTCATTTTTTGCCTAAGTCTGCCTTGGACGGTGATCCTCCTATTTCTGCCTCTGTATAGCTGCACTGATGGGCAAACAGCCACACCCTGCTTCCCTCAGACTCCCTCCTCTTAATGCCTTGGGTTGGATGAAGTCTCTTCCCAGGTGGAATGTAATTTGCTTTACTCAGACTCTACAGGTTGAATTGCTTACCTTGTCTGAGAAATATCATCACAGGACATGCAGACTGGTGTTGGCCAGATGTCTGGGTACCAAAGGCCAAACAAATTAATACCTGAAACAAATCTCCCAGCAACCAAGTAACCAGAGAAGCTGGGAATGAAAGCCTAGCACTGTATTGGGAGGCCAGGCTGTTCACAGGCCACAGTTCCCATGATTCACTGGCTGCTCTGCCGAGGAAGCGACTACAGCAGGAATGTGGTAGGGAACGTGGCTCAATGTCACACAGTCATTATATGAGGGATTTACTCTGTGTGTGTGTGTTGAAAAGAAATATTGAGGTGGGGCATTGTACATAGGAAATGCGTCTGTGCTCTCTGGAAACTGGAATAGCAGACCTCTGGTCCCTTCCTATGTGAATCACTTGATTTTATGTTTTTATGTCACAATAAAACACCAGACATTGAAGCTCACATGAGAGATCATCAAACTTAACACAGGATATAAAGTGAACGCAACCCCAGTTTGCCCACTCTCCTTGCATGGTAACGGTGATCTTGTCTGGAATTGTCGGAGCACTCTGCTTCATAAATAAAGTTTTATTGGCACACAACTACACCCATTCATTTACTGGTCATCTACAGCCGCTTTTTGGTGGCTGAGTGTGTGGTAGTTGTGACAGATACTGTCTGGCTCCTTCCTTACATTTTTAAATACTTCTCACCACTCATATATCCAGCCTTTTCACTATGGCTTAACCCTGCCGTGTGTGTGTGTGTGTGTGTGTGTGTGTGTGTGTGTGTGTGTGTGTGTTATATTTTGCCCATCCTCTACCCCTTTATTTTCATCGTAGCATTTCATGGAGTCTCCAGCCATTTCACTTAGGTGTCTGGCAGTCTGGAGTTGGGATTGCATTCTCTTGCTGTAGTTGAACAAGCTCCTCTGTCTGCCAGACTTGCTGTAGCTCAACAGCTCAATCCAAAAGCATGACCAGACTTGGGTCCCATCCCTCTGGAAGACTCTTGACAGGAGGTCTGCTCATCTCTTTTTTTTTCTCTGGAAGGGCACAGGAATTGCTTGTTGATATTCTGATTTAGTAAATTCTTTTTTTTTAATATAATTTTTAATAGTTCTAGAAAGTTCCTTAGACTTATCTTCCAGGTAAGTTCCTGAAAGAAAGGCTAGTGAATGTTCAACTTAAGATATTTAATTGATTCTCGATCATCCTCCAAAGGAGACCATTTAATTTTATTAATAATATTATTAGTGCTATTACAACATAATGAGATGTATGATGGGCTTTAATCATTACATTTATTATCCTATTGAAGCACAAATTATCCCAGTTTTGCCGATGGGAGCCTTTCAAGTTGGCTCCTAAGAGTGTCTGAAATAATCTGAAATCTGGTAGCCTTTCATTTTCTGGCCTGACAGGATGTTTAACTGCCTCCTTGCTTTATGCCTCAGGTCTGGACCGACTCTCTGCCCCCTGCCCCCATCCCCATGGAATAAGAACATGGGGCATCTGAAAACCTTGCCTACTATGTGTTCACTCCTTGATTGTGAATCCCAACAGTTTACTGAGTCCTTCTTGTCTTCTGCTTCCTTTGGGTTGGGATCCAGCCATGAGCAAGGACTCTTAAAGTCCTAAGAATGGAACATGAATGCTGAAAATGTGAGTGGATAAATAGGTAGAAAAATCTAAATGCTTAGTCAAAGAAAAGTAACAGAAGACCAAGGCTGAATGATACTTGTATGTTTTAAAGGCCCGCACATCATCTTGCTTGGAAGTGTTGTTCGACTCCTGATGAATACACTCATGCATCAATATCTCTGTCCTCGTTGACTGATGACCTCACGTAATAAAAGATCTTGACTTATGTGTATGTTGGCGATTAATGGAATGAGAAATGTGTGGTGCAGGGTAAATGGAAGGTGATAAAGGGGTATAAATGAGAATTACATGGGTTAGTTGGGTCATTAATGGCTCTTTTGTTCTCAGTATCATATTCAGGAGACAGGGTTGTAGGGCTAGTTGCCAACATGACTTAAACCTGCCAATTCAACTCAGACTGTTTTTTTTTTGGTCAGTCAGGGGGCTTAAACTCTGGGCCTGGGCGCTGTATCTGAGCTCTTCAGCTCAAGGCTAGCGCTCTACCACTTGAGCCACAGCGCCACTTCCAGTTTTCTGGTGGTTTATTGGAGATAAGAGTCTCATGGACCATCATCCTCAGATCTCAGCCTCCTGAGTAGCTAGGATTATAGTCGTGAGCCACTGGTGCCCAGCTTCTGACTGGTTCTTGGTAGGTATTTCCCACCACAGAGGTCCTTGGCCCAAGTCCCCCATAACACTCCCAACTCTCTGCATTTGGTTTCCTTCACTTCTTGGTCCTTCAAGAGACTTTGGCCACATAGAAACCCATGTACTTTGTCAGAGTATGAGTTTACTGGTAGTTGACTGATTTCTTACTTCCCAAAAGGTTTCTAATCTTATATCCAGTCCCTAATGAAAATACAAAGCTGAGTGTTGATGCCTCATACCTGTAATCCAAGCTACTCAAGAGGCTGAGATCTGAGGATCATGGTTCAAAGCCAGCCTGGGCAGGAAAGTCTGTGTGAAATGCTTATCTCCAGTGAGCCATCAGAAAACCGGAAGTGGCGTTGTAGCTCAAGTGGTAGAGTACTAGCCTTGAGCAAAAGAACTCAAGGATAGTGCTCATGCCCTGAGTTCAAGCCCCATGACCAACAAAGAAGAAAACAGAAACAAGACCCCCCCCAACCATTAGTAGTAGACAATTTTACATTAGATGGTGCTATCTGTGGGACCCTATTGATTCATCCAAAAATCTACGTGTGTTAGATCTATGTCTCGGTATGTTAGAAAACACTGACTAGCCCCAGAGTGCAGTTATAAGTCTGTACTACAAATATACTTGGAGATATGCAAACACTTTGATCCCGGCATTAATTCAGTCATTCACCAGTGGCTTAGTGAGTGCCTAGGCTGTGTGAAGGGCTCTAGATATGGAGACACCATGGGGAAGCATGCAGAAATGGCCCTGCCCTTTGAGCCTCCCGTTCACCCACGGGGAATTAGACAATGCAGAAAGCAGGTGTCAGGGACTCATTTCTTTTGGACTTACTGAGATGCGAATGATGTCAGGGTTTGCAAAGGAGCTGGCTGGCAGCCAACCTGGAAGGACTGATGTCACTAAGAGAAGAGATGCATGTTTCTTCTTTCTGTATCTGGTCACCATGCGGGGGACATTTGTGAGCATCTCACCCCCACGTTGCTCAGATCCATCTCAAGAACTGGAGCCATCAGGTGCCTGAACCCATCTGTGTTGGTACAGATGGTTTTTTCAGTGTAGAAATGTTACCCAGTTTAATTTGGGGGCAAAACAACAGTTTCTGTCATTGAATTTCACACGCATTTTGGATTTACATACTATAATTTTACCCTATCAGAACGTATTAGCTGTACTATGAATAATAAGTGCTGGGATGTAATCTTTAGATTTTGGTGGTGTTGTCACCTTATCAGAAATGGTTTTTCTAGGTTTTTCTAAGTACTAGGTATATGGTAATTGCCTGGCACTCCATCCCTTTTATTTTCCTGATATTTCTTGCTTTGTTCATGTATGTAATTCACAATGACTTGTGCATGCTAGTTCTTCAAGAATATTTACTGTATGAATGAAATTCACACCTCTCCCTCCCTTCTTGTCAGCCTCCCATTCTTCCTTTCATTTTCTTGATTCAGTAATTTTCTTTGGTTGTAGGGCTTGAACTCAGGGCCTGGGCACTGTCCCTGTGCCTCTTTGTGCTCAAAGCTAGCTCTCTACCACTTGAGCCACAGCACCACTTCCAGTTTTTGGGTGGTTTAGTGGAGATAAGAGTTTCATGGGGGGCTGGGAACGTGGCTTAGTGGTAGAGTGCTTGCTTAGCATGCACAAAGCCCTGGGTTCCATTCCTCAGTACCACATACACATAAAAAGCCAAAAGTGGTGCTGTGGTAGAGACCTAGCCTTGAGTTCAAGCCCCAGGACTAGCAAAAAGAAAAAAAAAAGAGTTTCGTAGGGACTAGCTTCAAACTGTGATCCTTAGCTCTCAGTTTCCTGAGTAGCTAGGATGACAGGCTTGAGCCACCAGCCCCGGCTGGTCACTATTTTATCTATTGTACAATTACATAAGTAGTAGCAACAACAGCTAGATTATTTGCTGAGAGTTTGCGATGTGCTGGGCACCAGTGGAAACAGAATAATGTTCGTGTGAAATGGGAGGAAAAGCTCCTTCTCACCGAATGCCTGTGGCAGGCCCAGTGGCCCAGGGCCAGGCGCTTGCTTGCCATCCATTCTTCTGTAATCCTCACAGAAGGCTGACACAACGATCACCATTAGCCCCAGCCAACACGGAATGGGGTCTCTAGGAAGGTGGGGGGGTGTGGCCTGGCTCACCCATCTAGAGACAGGCAGGCATGGGACTAAGGTGGAGAATCTCTGCCGACCCCAGACCACACTCTTCAACTGCTCTGAGTCCACTAAAGCTTTAGGAAATCTGTCAGGAACATGACCGGGTGCTACGAGGGCTGTGGATGTGTAACTGGCCTTGTTCTTGTGAGTGAGTAACACAGCACCTTTGGGTCACAGAATCTTAGTCTTTAAAATGAGAGCATCATTCAAAAACCACAAAAGCTGAGGACATCATCCTATTACATTCATTAAGTCTAGAGGATGGGAATGGCACAGGTCTCCCCAGCCCGGCACTCGCTCCTTCCCCAGAGTCAGGAGCTCATCCTAGAGATGGCTACTCTCAACTGCAAGGATAGAGCATGGGCCACTGCCCCCCTCCCCCTCCCTCCCTCCTCCCTCCTCCCTCCATCCCTCTTCTCTCTCTCTGGTTCCCTTCTTTGGTCCTTCCTTTCCTTTCTTCTCCTTTTCCTCCTTCTCTTTACCTTCCTCCCTCTTTTTGCTTTCCTTCCTCCTTGTTTCTCCTTCCCTCCCTCCCTCCCTCCCTCCTGCCCTCTCTCTTTCCCTCCCTCCTTCCCTCCCTCCATCCCTCCCTTCCTTCCTTCCTTCCTTCCTTCCTCCCTTTCTCCCTCCCTTCTTCCTCCTTTCTCCCTCCCTTCCTCCTCCTTTCTCTCTTTCTCTCCTCCCTCCCCTTTCTCCCTCTTTCTCCCTCCTTCTTTTCCTTTGTCCCTCCCTCTTCCCTCCCCTCATCTCTTGTCTTTTCTTCCTCCTTTCCCCCTCCCTCTTCCCTCCTTGCTTCCTTTCTCCCATTTTCTCTTTTTTCTTCTTCCTTCCTCCCTCCTTCTCTCCCCCTCTCCCTTCCCTTGCCTCCTCCCTTCCTCCTTTCTTACTTTCCTCCCTCTCACTGTTTCCTCCCTCCTTTCTTTTCATTTTCCATTCTCTCTCCCTCCCTTGCTTCCCCTCATTTTCTGTCTCACTTTCCTTCCCTCTTCCTTACCTCCCTCTCTTCCTTCTTCCTTTTTTCTATACCACTCTGTTCTCCTTTCCTGTTCCTTTTCCTGCCTTCTTCCTTTGTCTTCTCTCTTTGCTTCCTTCCATTCTTCTTTCCTTTGTACAATTTTTTATTTAAAATTTATTATTAAACAAGAAGGGTTGCAGTTATATATTTTATACATATTATATGTTATATATTATATTATGTCATATATATTTTGGACAATGTCACCCGTTTTCTCCCTCTTTCCCAGTTTTTCCCTCCCATCCCAGCCACATGTTGTATGGTTCATTTTCAACGTGGTGTCCAGGGAGTGCCATTGCCATGTTTGTTTACCTCTGTCCCTCCACTTCTGTGCCTCCACATATACTCCAAAGATACACAGACAGACAAACAAAACAAAAAGAAAAGAAAAACAGCAAAAAAGAAAGAAAACTCTTGTCTCCCTTTTCTGGACTTCATTTCAATACATAGTATTTTGTATGATCACACGTACATAGGCATGGCACCTTTGTTTTCCTCTCCTAAGAGTGTCCTCCTTTGGTGTCTAGAGGCCCATGTAATTTATTTTATCCCAGTGTATTTTATATCTGGCTTCCACAAATGAGAGACAACATGTGCCTTTTGGCTCTCTGAGCTTGGTTTACTTCACTTAATATGATTTGTCTAGGTTCATCCATTTCCCTGCTAATGACATAATATTCTTTCTAATGGGTGAGCGAAATCCCATCGTGTATAGGAACCACAGTGTTTGGACTCACTCATCTATTGCAGGGCATCTGGGCCTTTCCCACAACTTGGCTATTGTGACTCGTGCAGCAATGAACATGGATGTGCAGGTGTCTTTATGGTGTCTTGGTTTGTGATGTTCTGGGCAGATGCGCAGGAGTGGTATGGCTGGGTTGTAAGGAAGGGCTGTATTAGTTGTATTAGCTCACATTCCCACCAGCAGTGCAATAGGGTTCCTTTATCCCCATCTCCCCGCCAACATTTGTTGTTGTTCGAATTCACCATGTTGACCAGTCTAACTGGGGTGAGATGGAATCTCAGAGTTGTTTGGGTTTGCATTTCCTTTATGGCCGGGGATGATGAGCATTCCCTCACGTGTTTCTTGCCTGTTTATCTGAGAAGTCTCTCCTTAGCTCCTTTGTACAGTTCTAACCTATGAGCTATTTCAGTATGAATGACTGATTACAAGAGTACATCACTTTTCTCCTGGCTGTCCTTCCCGCCATGCCACGCTCTCCTGACCTTCATCTGGGAGGCCACCCAGGCATGCCACAGGGCACTGAGGTTTGCCTATGAACTCTCTCCCCAGCCCCTGTCTGGGGGAAGAAGCTGCAACCCCTCTCTGTGCTCTGGGGCTCCTTGCCACAGACCCCCCTCCACCTCCTCCCCGCTGACCCCACATGGGAGCTGGGCTCGGGCTGCAGCCCTGTAATTCTCCCTGTCTTCTCCTGCGTCGTATTTAGAGATATCTAACAACCATTGATGGGTTTTTATTGGTTCTTTGGGTTCATTTTCCATTTCTCAAGCAGCTCTCATCGGGGGTCTTTTGCCAGTAATTACTGCAGCACCGAGGACTTGAAGGAGCTTCCTTTCAGCCTTGAGTGATGAGAGTTCTTAATAGGACTGCTTTTTATTTTTGGAGGAGAAAAATTAAATTAAATGTGCTGCTCCATACGAGGCTTATTTAGTCTGAGAAAACATAGGAATAATTTTGTTAGAACGAGCAGGCTTCTCCATCACTCTGTCGAGTCATATGAAAATGAAAAGCCCTCTCTGTATTTATCATTTCCCTGTGGGGCCTTGCCTAGAAAGGGTCATAGATGCATGGAAAGGACTGATCGACATAACGGATACCAGTGAGGTTGAGAGTAAGCTATTTGTTAGGTTCTTACCTCAATCAGGCCAAGCAAGGGCTTTGGGCCTCATGCAGCCGGTGTCTTCCTGTTGTGAATAAAATTTTATTGATGTTCAGCTATTGACTTAGCTATTGACAGATTGTCCATGGCCGCTTTGATGCTAAAATGGCCGTGTTGAAAAGCCACACAAGATACTGTACGTAGCTCCAGTGTCTGAAATCTTTACTATCTGGAAAAGGTTGCCTGTTTTCATTCATGAGCAGACATGTGATTTTTGGTGCACATTCTAGGATTTCCACCTATGTGCTTGTCTTGCATGGCAAAGATCCGTTTACCTACACAATTTTGTCATTTACTGGCAAGGCAAATTTAACTGCAGAGTTTTTCTAGATGAGAATAGGTTTATTCACAGTTAGAAACTCACTCATCAGCTTCATTCCGAGCGCTTTCTCAGTTTAAAAACAAAGCCAGACAAAACCAGCTATAAAAGAACTACAAAGGAAGCAATTCTTCGCTGTGTCCTTCTCAGAATTATCACATGACCACTCATTTTAACACACAGGTTGCAGACTTGCTAGGGCTATGGTTGAGGGCCTAGTTCATTTTAATTGACTTAAAGTAATCTTCCTTTGTCTGAAAGATGATAATGTCATTTTTTAAAAAAAGTTACAACCTGTTTATCCTTGGGTAATTGATTATGTTCAGCAGTTAGTCTAACATGTATGATGGAAACTGGCTCCTTAGCCACAATTTATGTCAAAAACAATTCCACAATTAGCTAATCACTGCACATGAAAGTTTTCCACTGTTTCACTTGGAAACAGATTTGATGAGCCTTTGTCCTCCTCCCCACTCCTGTTACTAAAGGAAGTTAGATATCAGAAGATTTTTGTCACCTCCAAGTTGTTCATACTGTGGGCTAGAAGGGTTCAAGGACTTGAGCTCACCTCTAAGAAATTCCTTAGTGAGGGTTACTTTATCTCTAGCAGGGATATGAAATCATTACAATAATAGCTGTAATGCTGACGGCTAATATCATTGAGTTGATTCTATGCACCACAGCCCAGCTCCTGATCTGCAAATCGTGGGCATGAAACATTTCCCAAACTCTTTGAGGTGGCTGGTAGCTCATGCCCAGTTCACAGGGGAAGTGTGAAGAATTCCAACTATAGCTTAGGTCTGCTGCTTGACTCTAGTCTGGCAACTTTGAGTGGAGGAGGGTGATTTTGTTCCCTACCTGCCTAGCCAGGACACACTTAGAACAGTCTGGATTCATTTCTAGGCATCTAGATTGATTTCTTATGGAAGCTGACTCCCATCATGACAGAAGCCGAGAAGTCTCACCTCTGCCCTCTGCATCATGGAGGCGCAGCAAAGCCAGCCTTAAGATGCAATTTGATGGCCTGAGAACCAGCCAGGGGATGTGTGAGACCTGAGTCCCAAGGCTGAGAGCCAGGGGCTCTCAAATGCTAAGTAGGAGGAGGTCCTGTGCTGGTGAGAGGGGGGGGAGGGAAAGAGGGGGGAGGGAGAGAGGGGGGAGGGAG